>NC_073302.1:48341389-48681389 GCF_027595985.1 Sorex araneus | reverse complement strand
CTTCCTTCCTTCCTTCCTTCCTTCCTTCCTTCCTTTCTTTCTTTCTTTCTTTCTTTCTTTCTTTCTTTCTTTCTTTCTTTCTTTCTTTCTTTCTTTCTTTCTTTCTTTCTCTTTCTTTCTCTCTTTCTCTCTCTTTCTCTCCTTTCTTTCTTTCTTTCTTTCTTTCTTTCTTTCTTTCTTTCTTTCTTTCTTTCTTTCTTTCTTTCTTTCTTTCTTTCTTTCTTTCTTTCTCTCTTCTTTCTCTCTTTCTCTCTTTCTCTCTCTTTCTCTCCTTTCTTTCTTTCTTTCTTTCTTTCTTTCTTTCTTTCTTTCTTTCTTTCTTTCTTTCTTTCTTTCTTTCTTTCTTTCTTCCTTCCTTCCTTTCTTTCTTTCTTTCTTTCTTTCTTTCTTTCTTTCTTTCTTTCTTTCTTTCTTTCTTTCTTTCTTTCTTTCTTTCTTTCTTTCTTTCTTTCTTTCTTTCTTTCTTTCTTTCTTTCTTTCTTTCTCTCTTTCTTTCTCTCTTTCTCTCTTTCTCTCTCTCTTTCTCTCTCTTTCTCTCCTTTCTTTCTTTCTTTCTTTCTTTCTTTCTTTCTTTCTTTCTTTCTTTCTTTCTTTCTTTCTTTCTTTCTTTCTTTCTTTCTCTCTTTCTCTCTTTCTCTCTTTCTTTCTTTCTTATAGAAGGGAAGTGGACTTAATATGCTCTTTAATTCAAAATATGCTATTTAATATGCTATTTAATATGCTATTTAATTCTGGAGAAATATTTAACCTAAATTGTGAGAATTCATTGACAGATTTAAAAGATGAGAACATCTTTTTTCAAAAGTAGTTCCTGTTTTGGCTTGAACTTTAAGAAATCTCTTTCACTGTATTTTCCAGGCTCTTAGTTACTCATGTAACGACTATGCTCTTACTTTGTTTACCCTGTCTTTGAAGTGAACTTTTCATTACTTGCTATTTGTTAGCAAGTTACTGACATTGCTATGACAGTGTGCTATTTCTCCTGGAATTATAGACTTCTGTCTTAATCCAGGTCGGTGATCCAATGAATTTGAAGAGTAGGAGCCAGACTAAAGAGTAGTACTGGGGTTTAGAGACATAGTCCAGCAGGTAGGGCCTTTATGTTGCATACAGCCTAACCAGGTTTAATCCCTGACACCACATGTGATTCCCTGATTCCACCAGGAATGGTCCTGGAGCACAGTGCTGGGAGTAGGCTGTTGAAAATGCCACCAGGAGAGATTCCTGAGTGCAAAGTGGGGAGTAAGTGCTGAACAGTGCCGTGAGGAGTGATTCCTGAGCACAGAGCTGAGAGTAAACCTGAGTAACGCTGGGTGTGGCCCCAAACAAACAAACAAAAGAGTAGGACTGACTTAGCATGAATATATCTTAGTTGAGGTCAGTATCATCACAATAACTACTCTAAGAAGGAAACCTTTATTCATAATGAACATTTTTTGCTTTCTCTTCCTTTCTCTTCTTTTCCTTTCTCCTCCCCTCCCCTCCTCTCTCCTCCCCTCCTCTATCCTCCCCTCTCCTCCCCTCTTCTCTCCTCTCCTCCCCTCCCCTCCCCTCCCCTCCCCTCCCCTCCACTCTCCTCTCTTCTCCTCTCCTCTCCTTTCCTCTCCTCTCCTCACACCTCTCTTCCCCTCTCCTCCCCTTCCCTTCCTTTTCCCCTTCTCTCTTCCCTCCCTTCTCCCCGTTCCCTCACCTTCTTCTTTTCTCCCCTCTCCCTTCTGTCCCCTCCCCTCTTCTTTGCCTTGCCTCCCTCTTCCCTCCCCTTTGTCTTCCCTCCCTTTCCTTCCCTGTTCACCCCCTTCCTCTCCCCTTCCCTTTCCTTTTCCCTCCCTTTCCTCTTCTCTTCCCCTTATCTCCCTCGTCCCTCCTCTTCCTCTTTACTCCCATCCCTAGCCACTTCGCTTCTCTCCCTTTCTTTCTTATTCCCCTATTCCCCTTTCCTTCCCTTTCCTAAACATTCCTTTTCCTTACCTTCCCTTTCCCCTTCCCCTCCCCTCCCCTTGTCCCCTCAGCCTTCTTCACTGTCCCATTTCATCCATCCTACCCTTCTTCTTTCCCCTTCCTTTCTCCCTCTCTTTCTCCTTCCTTCCTTCCTTCTTCCTTCCTTCCTTCTTCCTTCTTCCTTCCTTCCTTCCTTCCTTCCTTCCTTCCTTCCTTCCTTCCTTCCTTCCTTCCTTCCTTCCTTCCTTCCTTCCTTCCTTCCTTCCTTCCTTCCTTCCTTCCTTCCTTCCTTCCTTCCTTCCTCCTTCCTTCCTCCCTGCCTTCCTCCCTGCCTTCCCATTTGGCTTTCTTCATTACTACTGGCTCTGTACTCAGTAATTACTATTGACTCACCCTCTGGGGACCAAATGTTGTACCAGGGATAAATTCAGGTCATCTGCATGAAAGGGAAATGCTTATCCACTGTACTGTATCTGGCCCCACATAAGTTTTCTTTTATTTGTTTTATTTATTTATTAATTTGTTTATTGTCATTTACTGATGGCAGAATCATAAGTTGGATATATCTTTGTGAGTGGAATTTACTTTGCTCTTTATATTGGTGTTTCATTTGGTGAGAGTTACTACTTTTTCTGTTGCATTCATATGTGGATCTTTCTTGTGTTCATATGAATGAAGATAGCAAACCTATGGCAGTACACAGCACCTGATCAGCTATTTGGTTAAATAAACAGCCAAAGGTTTATTTGTGAAACTTTTTCTGCACCCCCAACAGGCAGTATGGTGTTGAGAATGGAACTCATGCTATGGTTAAATCAGTGTTTTGTTTTTAATGTTGGGCTGAGGATGAAGCTAAGTAAAAAGAGATGGTAAAATTATGTCTTTCAATCAGATTGCCTATATATGGATTCCCATAAGCTTTTGGTGTTGAAATGGTTAAATATTTTTCTAACCTGCTGTTCATTTTTTTCAAATATCATTTACTCAGCCTGACTTAAGGTAGAAAAGTCATTGCCTCTGTAATTGTAATTTTTGATCAATAACTTTGACTTTTTTACATTTCAAGTATTCTAACAGAAAAAATGTAGTTTTTAAGATGTGACCTTTAAGAAATAAGAAACTTAAAAATTAAGATGATTGAATTTTGAACACCTGTAGGAAAAAAAAATGAGATGTCATTCCAGTCATTAAAGGACAAGTGTTTTCTTTTCAAAACCCAACATATACAGTGAATACCAGCATTAATATTTTGGTAACACTTTGAGATGGGAAGTTACAATCTTATCAAACATGTCCACATGATCTCATACAACTAATAGGCCTGAAAAGCAAGCCAAGCTCTAATGAATGGGTATTTCCAATTAAAAAATATTTTCCCAAAGTGCTCTATGCTTCATAAAATTTTCATCAGTAGGTTATACATTAGCCAGTGAATCCCAATTTTAATAAATTATTTGAATTATAATTTTTACATATGGAATGACATGTAATTTATATAGAGTCTTTGAAGATGATGTTCAGACACAGATTTAGAATGAAAGTCTTCTAATTAAATGCTAATTTGGAACGCATCTGAGAATTTTTGTGATCTCATTTTTCTATCCATGCCTTTGGTTTCCCAAACCAAAGACATGACAGTGATTATTTTACAGTGAGACAAAAAAATGGATTATTTAGAATTATGATTTTTTTTACTAGAAATAAGATGGTGGGAGAAGTTAAAATTCTCACATTAATTTTCTTTTCATAGTATTGCCATAATTTAATGATTGGGTAACATATACTAGTTCCTTTTAAGCAAACTACAAAGATCTACTTCAATTTTTACTCCCACCACTGTCAGATAGATATTATCATCTACATATTGCAGAAGAAGAAACTGATTTTTGGATAAGCTAATTAAATCTTCTATTTTATATAGTGTACAATGTAAATGTTCAAATTCAAACCTCTATCTCTTTGCAAAAAGGTTATTAAAATATCTTGTAAGATGTTTGTGAGAATTTAATGAGATAATGTGATATTTTCTCAGTCTTTATTCAGTTGCTCTAAAGAAGTTAAAATCACATTTGACATTCACTTTTTCTACTCATTTTTAAACTTTGGCTGCTTTAATTTATTCCCATTAATTTTGAGGAGGCAAAACCTCTGGTACCCCAGGCTTACTCCTGGTTCTGTTCTCAGGGATCACTCCTGATGGTGCTCAGGGGCCCATGTGAAACTAGGTCAGCCACATCATACTTTAATTGCCGCATTCTCTAGTCTCTGTTTTAATTTCTGTCAGCACTCTTTCCCTCTAATATTTTGTGGTTTTACCCTCTGTTTCATGATATTATGACATTCTAATTTTTCCTGCTGCTATTTCATCTTCTCTCTCTCACCTGCATGTCCTACATATCCTAAGAGATATCCTTTGCCATATGATGATCTCCACACTCTTGTCCAGAGCTTTGTCAGAGACTCAGACTTAACTCATGATTTACAAACCAAAGTTTCAATTTCCTAACTTTATTTTTAGGTCTCTTCCCAAAGTGGCTTTTTGCTACTTCTCCAAGCTTAGCTATACATTGTGCAGTAAACTTAACTGGTATCACTCTCCCTTAGCCACTAAGCTAGGTGTGTGTGTGTGTGTGTGTGTGTGTGTGTGTGTGTGTGTGTGTGTGTTTGCTTCTGTGATATTGCTCATACTTTTATTTCCATTTCATAAGTCTCCCGTTTTCTCTTCTCCCTACCTATAATGATACCTCATTTCCACCTAAAGGTCTTAAGAGGCAAGTTGAAAAACTTCCTCTTGCATGAAATATTTTCTACATTCAGCCAGAATTTACCTTTTGCTCTCATTTTCAGAATCTCAATTTTCTATTACATAACTTGTAAGGCTTACTTTACACTAAAAATAGTCATGTCCATATCTTCCTCCAATGTTAACTTGATATGTATGGAAAGCAGGCACCTTGCTTTGTTTTGTGCTTTCATGAGAACCAATAATTTATACCGATTAGAACTTTGAAAGAATTAAATTTAATTAAACCTATTTTCAAAAGGGTTATGTTGTGGAGCAGGGAAAGGTGCAAAACAATTCAGAAACAGAGCCAATTTCAATAATATCTACCCTTTATGAGCTAAAGTAGGTGTCAGTTTTTATATTTTTAAAATAAAAATATGGTGTTCATTGCTGGTGATTATTGGGAAGGCTGAAGAGGCACATACCTATATAAGGATAACTCAAAGACCAGTACATGGTATGCATCAGGCCCTATCAAAAGTTATTTATATATGGATTAACTTTATTTTAACAGCCTTCTAAGTAAAGTTTCAAAAAGCAAATTGAGGCATAGTTGTTTTATTCAAAGTCTGGAGCTAAGACTTCAATCCAGTTAGTCAGTCTATATTAGCATATGTCAAACAGGGCCCTTTATAAGTTTATTTTGCCTCTCTAAGTGAAGATTGGTATTTAGCAATGAAAAAGGGGTTATATTTTCACTGATTCAGTGATGATTACTTGTACTCCATATCGGTGTGCCACACAGGATGTGGTTTGCATCAGTTCTGAGTATCAGGGAGGTGGGCAGGCAAGCTGTGAAAGAGTCCGATGCTGGCAATTTTCTTGCAGGCTGGCTGGGGGAAAGCACACAATTCTTACTTATCCAGGATTTTGACTTAACAATATTCTCTATTTTAAGAGAATGTCTTCCTCCTTCTCCACCTTCTTTATGTGGTAAGAATTAGGTCCTTTAGAGAAATCCTGATAGGAGCTATAGTGTTCTAGGCCATCATGCTCTGTGATTTCCAAAGTCTGTTATTTTTATCTTTTCTTTGTTGTTTACCATTTTGACTCTTCCCAAATCATAAAGTTTCTTTATAAATTTGGGCTTAGGTCACACGAAATTTTAGGGAAACAGGGTTTTTTGGGGGCGAGGGTAGGGCTTCACATACTATGGTGCTCAGGACTTACTCCTGAATCTATACTTAGGAATTACTTCTGGCAGTGCTCAGAAGACCACGTGGGGTGACAGGGATTGAACGCTGGTCAACCATACTCAAGGCAAATGCTCTAACTACTGTACTATTGCTCCAGACTAATAAAAGTGTTTTTATAAACACCTATTCAGATTGTAGTGAGGAAGGGTCTTTGCACTTGAAATAAAAAGTGAATGGGAAAATCTGACTTCTCTGTCTAGTATTCTAAGTTAAATACTCTCAATCAAAGTGAGAAAAATGACACTATAGCTAAGAGACTTCATGCTTCAGAATTTAATGTCTTCAATGCTCTATTAAGGGTTTTTTTTCCCTTTATGTCTCTTCCCACCAACTATTCTCAAAGTAGCAAGAAGCAAAGATACACACAAATATATTCCAGTAGCACATACTCACTCTAATTTAAGGTAAAATCATATATAAATATAAGATTTTCTGGCAACCAGCCAGCCACGAAGTACCTGTTTGGCAGGATGGCTCATTTCCTTTCAGAATGTGATATGTACAAAAATAAACTTTGAAGGCGGAGGTGAGAGATGGGAAAGAGACTAACTAAAGAAAAAAGGTCTGGTTTAGTATAGGTACATCCCTCAATGCTTGTCACATGTGCTTCTCATTTGTATACCCTCAGTTTGCATATTTATCATGGCTCCAGGCATATTGATTTGCAATTTTCACACTCAGTCTTCTACAATTTTTCAGCCTATAGGTATTCTTGTCAGAGTGAGGCGAATTTTACTTCTTAATAGGCTTCTGTGAATTGACAATACAACAGGCTATAACTAGCTGATATCTCAGCAGTAGAAATTTAGCAAGTTATACTTACTCCAAAAGCTACCCTAGGAAAAATGAAAACCTTTCCCAAACAGATAGTGAATAAGTTGTCTTCATATTTGAACATCTAAAAGGACTTGAAGACATAAAAAAAAATGTTAATGCCTTTCCCCTGTTTTAGTATGATAGATTATTCTTTCTCATTTTCCTAAATTCAAGTTTAAGTATTAGAATGATTATTGGGCTGACATGAATTGCAGCATAATGTGTCTTAACAGATCTCACCCATTGTTACTAAGATGAGTGTTAGATATAGTCCAGAAGTTTCCTGGAAAATAATTTTAGGGCCCTACAACAATTATTCTAATTCTATTGACCAGAGTAAAAGACAGTTTTGAAGAGTTTGTTTAACTTATCAGGCACATTTAAAAAACATTATAATCATGTCTTTGATATTTCAAAATCTCAGATCTACTGTACTTTCCATAACGAGAACTGTACTACTGTATTTGAGAATTTAGTATCAGCGAGTATAGAGTAATAAACTAAGGGGAAATATTTCCACTAAGGGTAAATATCCAATGGCCAGAAGAAGAAGGTAACTGATATGGAATGACCTATGTATGAAGCCTCTTTCCAGTTTGTACATTCTAAGGTTCTAAACAACACTAAGATCAACAGCCCTGCAACATTTTCTCAGCTGTTTCTGTGATGCATCTTCATGCATAACCATATTAATGTGGTTGTGAATGATGGGTGATGTTCCACACACTGTGCTGATGGAAAAAAATGGTAAAGCTAAATGATGCCTATTTTTTGAAGGGAGATATATTGAGAAGTGTATAAAATTGTTTTTTCTAGTACTACTTTATAACAAATATTTTGATGTCTTCTATCTTATAACTAATAATAAAAAATCTATGGTGTTGCTTATGTTCCATGCTCTATTCTTAAGGAGTTTATTTGCATTAACTTAATAAATACTTACAAAAATTTGCAAAGTTGAGAATATTATGAACCTGTGGAAGCTTCTATTGATATGCAACTTACCCAACATCACAGAATTCTGTAGTGTCTGAGTTTATATTCTACCTATAAACATAGTTTCTCCCAATGTGAGCTTTCTTTTGATTAATTTATGCTATAAAATATTTGAGGAAAGGCCCTAGAATTTTGGTATATGTAAAAGAAAAAAAATGAACTGCTTCCTGAGGAATCCATGGAATCCCAGACATTGATGGTGACCGTGTTATTTGTGTTCATCTCAATTGAATTTCTTCATTATAATCAAGCTAAGGCATGGACTAGAATAATGCTCATTGAAAATAAAATTGCAAAATCCTTATTTAAATGTAAGATGATTTTAATTTTTTAGTGGCTTGATTTACTTTCCTGCAGCCCTAGATTTTATTCCATATACAATTCTCTTTTAGACATTTGACTTGTTTAATTTCACCCTTCTATGTGCTATTTTTCTACCTATCACCTAAGGCAAAATATAAAAAGGTCAAAGAAAACAAAAAATAAGCACTTTTTGTGACATCCAGTCAAATTCAAGTAGCAGAAGAGATCCATTTTATTTCTCTCTTTATGGCACAAAACACCCATTTTTTAACATCTCCAACATGGTCATCTGTTTTATGTCATTGTGAGCTGGCGATAATCATCACAGTAAAAGATCTGTTTTACAAGCATTACCCAAGCATCCACTGGATAGACAATCTATACCCTTTTAATGTTACAAATTCTCAAGCAAAGTAAATTAACAAGAAAATATCCTGCCATCACTGACATCAACTGGATAATATTGCACTCAAGGTGGATTCTGCCTTTTACCCCAACCCTTAACCTCACCCTGGAGAATTTCTGATTGGATTAGGCTTCTTTCTGTCATGGATACTTGCATGTTTTTTTTATTATTATTAGTGAATCACCATGAGGGTACAGTTACAGATTTACACATTTTCATGCTTGTGTTTCCGTCATACAATGTTTGAGAACCCGTCCCTTCACCAGTGTCCATTCTTCACTACCAATGAACCCAGTATCCCTCCCACTCCGCAATCCCATCCCCCCCAACCCCACCCTGCCTCTGTGGCAGGGCATTTCTTTTTGTTCTCTCTCTCCTTTTGGGTGTTGTGGTTTGCAATAGGGGTATTGAGTGGCCATCGTATTCAATCCATAATCTACTTTTAGCAAGCATCTGCCTTCCCGAGCAGGTCCTCCAACCACATTTTATTTGGTGTTCCCTTCTCTATCTGACCTGCCTTTTCCTCCAGCATGTGAGGCCAGCTTCCAAGCCATGGAGCAAACCTCCTGGTACTTATTTCTACTATTCTTGGGTGTTAGTCTCCTACTCTGTTATTTTATATTCCACAGATGAGTGCAATCTTTCTATGTCTGTCTCTCTCTTTCTGACTCATTTCTTATTTTCCTTTCTCTGAGCTTGTTTTCCTCTCATGCATTTCATTTCATGGATTTTTTTTTCTTTTTATCTGTGTTGAGCTTATTCTTGCACTTTTGCCAAAGCATCATTAGCAAAGACATTTATGTACTTCAAGATTTTATTGGGGATTTGAGGGAATTAGACGTTGGTTATGTTGCCTTCCAGCACTGCAAATGAATTACATCTACATTTTAGAAAACTCTGTTGGTAAGTCCCCAGGCATTTTTGCTACAGGTGTTTCTCAATTATTACTTTTTCCTTGGGACTTCAGTTTCTACTAGTCTCTAGTCAGGTAGTTTCTGTTTTTTAAATTGTGTCACAACTACATTTTCTTTTTCCCTGGATTATGTTTGCTGGTTCTTGCAAAAGAAGGCTGTGTGTTTTCATGAAAATACAACCCTTCTTTTATTTACAAATACAACATATTTAATTTTTGCTATTTTAAAATTCTCATTTCATTTCCAAACTTTAAGTTTACATTAGGTCCAATGGAGAAAAGGGTAGAAACAGGGCATGTTCTTAATGAAATGTCTACATCTTCCTCCAGATTATGAGAAATTATGTAGGCTTCTACTTTTTATTATTCTCTTTTGTTGTTGTTGTTGTTGTTGGCAAAGGTGTGGGGGTGGGGGATAGGGGGGACTTCCAATAAGCAATCAGGGGGCCTGGCAGAGTTGTTCAGCTAGGATGTTGGTACAATGTTCAGGTCTAGCAATGAGGGGGATTCTGGAGCTAGGTGAGTGGATCTAGGGAACAAGCCCATCAGTTGCCATAAACTCAGGGTACGCCTGGCATGCACTTCTGACCACTGTTTCAGGCCCTTGAATTATTTTTTGAGACTAGAAGAAAAAAATTTCTCATCAGTGTACCCAGAATTAAAAACTTATCATTAAAAATTATCCTGTAAAATTGTCTCGGTTCGGGGCTGGAGAGATAGCATAGCGGGTGGGGCATTTGCCTTGCACTCGACCCACCTGGATTAGATTCCCAGCATCCCATATGGTCCCCAACACACTGCCAGGAGTAATTCCTGAGTGCAGAGCCAGGAGTAACCCCTGTGCATCGCCAGTGTGACTAAAAAAGATAGATAGATAAATAAATAAATAAATAAACAAATAAATGTAGAATAAAATTGTCTCAGTTCTAAAAATTATCAATTTATTACTGTAAATTATATTCATAGGCTGTGACTGTGGAGTAATTTTTCATCTACCTTTTATTAATTCAGAAAATAGGCATTGCCATTATCCAGGTGCTCTATTTATTTTGGAAGCCAAAAGAAAATTTTACCAACATATTTCTGGAAAATCTATGTAGGTAATATATGATGTCTTCTAAAAATCACAAGTTGAAAACTAAGGAGACTTGATTGAAAGCCTTTGGATGTATCTGTGTCTTAAAGCTAAAGTTCTAAACTTCTTATTTAGTACTTTACAAAAGGGACAGAATTTATATGGCCTTAGCAAGGAGAATTTTTCCTTGACGATTGCCTGAGCATTTAAAGTTCTAGACTTTAACCATGGCTCTATTTATCAAAGCACCGTGATTTACAAAACTCTTACTGATAAAAGTTTAATGCATTGCAATATTCCAACATCACAACCACCACTAGAGTGCCTACTTCTCACCATTAATATCCCCATTTTTTCTCCCATCCACTTCCTTCCTTTTATCTCCATCTTGAATTCAGTTCTGTAGAATATGCCTTAATTTTATCCACAGAGTAATCCAAACCTTGTAAAATTTCTTTCTTACCTTTTCATTCTTTCTGAGTTAATCCTTTTATATCAAAATTATCCATCAAGATGTTTTATGAAAAAAATATAGGTTATATGACCACTCTCTATAGGCAGGTTTTATCCCTAAAATCTACAGGATGTTGCTAAACCATATTTTATGCTAACATTGAAGATTGAAGTTTTTCTTGTCCCAGTTTTTGTTTTATAGATGTAAACATCCTTATTCTTCTTCTGTCTACTTACAGCACTTTTTTTCTTTCTTTTTTGGTGGGGGTGGGGCATACATAAAAGGTAGTGCCTAGGGTTTACTCCTGGCAATGTACTCAGGGCTCAATCCCACCAGTGCTTTGGGGATCATATGTGTTACTGAGTATCAACTTGGTTGACTATGTGCCTTTCCCTCTCTACAAACTCTTCCTTATCCCCTTCTTGTATTCTTATCTGAGAGGTATGAAATACTCATAAGAGTAGAAACATTTTGATGAAGTAATCTACCAAAAATGAGAGCACAGAAAAGGCATTTTAAAAATTGTTTATCCAAAAAGTTAAAAGAAAGTATTCCCTTAAATGAGAAGAGGAGTGCTATTATTTACTACTTTTACCATTAAAATGACAAGCAGATGGCTAAGAATTTTTCTCAAGTGGTTGGACAGATGCCATGCATATAGGATGATCTGGGTTTAATCCTTAAGCACATCTAGGGCTGGTTTCCATACAATTTGTATCACTGCCACTGTATCACTGTCATCCCGTTGATCATCGATTTGCTCGAGTGGGCCCGGTAACATTACCATTCGTCGTAGACCTGAGATTTTAGCAGCCTCTCTTTATTCGTCCTTCCCAACGGTGCCGCATTAGAGGCTCTTTCAGGGTCAGGGGAATGAGACCCACCATTGTTACTGTTGTTGGCAAATGAATATGCCACAGGAAGCTTGCCAGGCTCTCCCATATGGGCAGGAAACTCTCAGTTTCTTGCCAGGTACTCTGAGAGGGAGAACTAGGCAAGAAGTGTCTCTTTGGAGAGCTTGGTTTTATAGTCTCTGCATGTTGGCTGTTGATGGAATTACAAGGCGCCAGGGGCAGTTTGTGGATGTGACTGCCTAGCTACTGGAAAATGGGAGACCTGACTGGAAGAGGCCCAGTCCAAATCTGAGCAGGCTTGGAGATCTGCACACCTAAGTTCCTCTGCCGGTTCCTTCATAGGTGAGGCTCGTCCGAATGTGTGGAGAGGGGGCTTGAGAAAGGCTGTGGCTACATTCTAAGGTCTTCAGCTGCTGGGGCTCTGCTCAGGGCGGGAAGGGAGACTCAATCCACCCCCTCCGATGGGCCCAGGTGAAGACAGCCAGTTTGGGGGCAAGAGATTCTGCCATACAATTAAAAGAAAAAAAAAGACATGTGTATTACTCTGATTTATATGCTGTCTCCACTTACCTTCCTAGCTCCTTAGTGACTAAAATAGTATTAAGCTTATTTATAATTATCAGATCACGACTGCAATATATATTTTTCCATTCAGCCTCATTGATTACAACATCAAAAGAGCCATAGTTAAAATCATGTAACTTTATACTGCCCTTTTGGCACTGACCTACTAAATAACTTATTTTATTTTACATAGAGATATTTTTTCACCTCACTCACCTTCTTCTTATAATCTTGTTAATTCTAAGTGAAAAAGTGCTAGGCAGAAGTACATAATGTAGGAAATTGTTGTGGGCGACTACTCAGTAAAGCCAACATGTCCATTTTAATACAAAATCCAAGTTGTACCAACAAAATGCTAACTAAATACTGTACTGAATACTGAAAATAGAGAAAAGATTAATTTAGAACAACAATAATATTTGGAAGACTTCAAAATCTGTGTGATTACTTCAAAAACTGAAGAATAACTAAATGTGCTTAGTGAAAAGAAATAATAGCTATTTAGTAGACATATATAAAATATGTAAGTATTATCAAATGTTATGTCTTTCTCTATATATAAATTTCACTGATCCTTCACATTATTTACCTTTGGAGAATGAATTATAGTTTCCATAAGTTAAATAGTAACTTTTTATCATCAACAAAATAATGATTATATTGATAGTGTAGATGATGAGTTAGTACTAGGACTAATATATTAAGTCTTCTATTTTTATGCCAGTTCAGGGCACATTTTTAACAAAAATCTTTAAGGAGCTAATTAAAAATCTCTTCAAAGAAATCTCTTTTCTTGTTAAAAATGAATAGAGGTTTAAAATTCTGTGTTCAAATTCAAAAATTGCCAATATCATGGGCTCTTCAAACGTGAGATTTTTCACTAAGCAAATCCAACTTCACCTGCCTAAAACTTATATAAAAGGCTCCTTTCCATTTGGTGGATGTTTCACAATGAAATTAGATCTGTTGGAAAATAATGAAAATCTCTGAACATGTGTATATTATGAATAAAATGTGTTTATCAGGAATATCTGCTATAAATTATTTGTTTAAGAATAAATTGAACTCTTTAATATCATTAAAACTTAAACTTCTACCTCAAGGTTGAAGCAACTCAGCATCTACTAAAGGAATAAGAACACCCATGTTGCCAAACAGCGGTTCTTAAATGTTTTTGGTATGTGCTGTAATCTTTTGAAAGAGCAACAGAAAACTGTAGGCATTTGGTGTATACTTTTTAAAAACCAGAACAAAATTTGAAGCATCTTAAGCAGTTAAAAAAAACACTTTTGCAAATAGACTTTTGAGGGAGAATTTCTACAAAATGCCTTAAAATGCATTTAGGATTCCTCCAAATGAAGCTCTTTCTTAAGTCTGACATGAAAGTTGAAATGATTTCCCATAGGTTTATTTACCCATCTCTGTTTGTATCACTGGCTGTTTCTGCTTTGAATATTTAAATATATTTCTCATATAATTTTCTAGTACTCTATAAATGGGCCACAAAGGAGATAGTCTAGGTAAAACTGTTTTGCCAATTATGAGGTACTAAGAAAAGAAAAAGTATATATAATGAAATGTATGCAGGTGTAATTCAGAGAAGATGAGCTGGTCTAAACATAAGTATGTAGATGAGGAAAGAACCTGAGGAGAATATATGAATTGTCAATTTATAACATGTTTGGGCATGCTAGTTCCCTGCCCTACTTTTTTCAGAAAAAGTAAACCCAAAATCTATATGTCTAAATCATGAAAAATATTATGTAATCAAATATTTTAATTGAAATAAAATTGTTTTTAAGGTAAGAAAGAACTTCAGGTTCATATAAGGAGGAAAACTTCATTGTAGGAAAAAGGGGACAAGAGGACAGATTTTAGCAGGAAATAGGCTCTCAGAAGATGCTCCTAGAGATTTCAATCTAGTTTACATTGAGTTCCTCAATTTATCTCTAACTCAATAATTTCCTAAATATTTTTTTGCTATTTTATCTTCTAATCATATTGACAGCACAGTCAACCAAATGATTGCCTCTCCTCTTAGAGGCAATGGTGTTATGTGGTTCATATTAGAGAGTGAAGTTCTTTCAAGTTTAGGAAAATTATATAGAAGGCTATTGCTAGGGAGAACTTATATTATAGTAAACCAAACCATCATTACTTCTGGTTCAAAGCATAAACAATTCCTGCTCACTTTGAAACCTTTTCAAAATATTCTTGCCCACCTATTTTTATACCCAAATTATTTTCAGACCTACCTTGGCTAAGTTTTGATTGGCAAAAAAGCTTTGAAAACTATTGAAATCTCATTATTAGAAAGGATTGAAATCTTTCCCTCTGCATTCCTCAACCTGTGTGGACTCCAAAGGCTGTACATCAAAAGACTTGCAGATACCTATACTTACTACTGGACCTTTGGTGACAGACTTACAACCCTTGAGATTTCCAAATTAAGGCCTATTGGTGAGAGGGACATGAAGAGTCATCTGTAATATAGGCAATGTATCTATAATTTTTTTCCTAGAAATAAGAAACCTTTAGATCTGTCATAGTGAGTACAAAAGTAGAGCAATACAAATGAAGACTTAAATTGATGAAGCACATGTGTAAATTGATAAAGGAAACTTGATGCATCATAACATCGAAATTTATCTAAATTCAATATTGTTAAACATTCTTAAAGATCAGATGAATTATACATGAAGTATATGGATTATTTGTCCCTGGCAAACAATGGTGACATTTCTGTCTGTCACTTAGCATGACAAGGTTAGCATGTTTTATTCAAAACTTTTAAACAGTAAAATGATTTGTATGCATTACTCTTTCTTTGGACTGTCAGGAAAATCAGAAGGCAACACAGTTATTCTATGACATTGAGTCAGTATGTGCATGAAAAAATGACAGGACAGAATTGCCTCCGACATCTATAAAGCTTATACTTTGGTTTTCTAATCATCAGGGAGAAAAACAATAAAGTCATCAAGACAGAACTATTTTCCGTCCACCTCCAAAGGAAGCATGACATTGAATATTGAAGTATATATGGTATTTGTAAAATAATGAATATAGAATATTCATGAGTGATAATAGATCCTTGGAAATAGTATTCTTGGGATTTAAAGGAAATCTAATGACTATATTTTTTAAATAAATAAGACTCAGAACATGTTGTTCCTTTTATTGCTAAAATACGTTGGTGATAGTATTGGACAGTAATTTATGAGGTATTTAAGTTCTGTGTTCTTTCTTGATCTTTAGGATTGTAAATATAAAAAGGAATAGGATAATTGAAAACTCTGTTTCAACTTTGGGGTTGGTACAGAGAATTTTACTGACTTGCCTACAGTTTCTCTTAAAGCGGTAGGGTATCACCTTGTAAACCATCAACGTTAAATTCTCAGAGTGAGTCATGGACAAGTTTCTTATTGGGATAGTGCTCAGACTACTCTTTCTCAATCTGCTTTTTGCTTTCTCCTGGATTCCACAGTAAAATAAGTTTTTGTTTCTGTGGTCTCATTACTCCTGTCATAAGGTTTCCTGGGGAGATTACTCCAGATCAGAATAAATTGGGGACTAGGGACTAAGGAGTAATGTTAACACCTAAAGATAGAGAGTAAATCAGACGTTTTATTCTGTCCTTTTTCAATGAGAGAGGGCAGGCATGCCACAAGCAATATTCTACTGAATCTTTCTGATAATATGAACCTTATTCTTGAAAGGATTGCACAGTGGGTAAGACATTTGCCTTGCACGTGGCTGACCCTGGTTCAATTCCTGCGCCCCTCTCGGAGAGCCCGGCAAGCTACTGAGGGTTTCTTGCCTGCACAGCAAAGCCTGGCAAGCTACCATAGTGTATTCGATATGCCAAAACCAGTAACAACAAGTCTCACAATGGAGATGTTACTGGTGCCCGCTCGAGCAAATCGATGAGCAACGGGATGACAGTGACAATGATGCAGTGATTCTTGAAAGGAATGAAATGATGACTAAGACAAACTCTTTATTTGGAAAAGTTTACAATAGAAGTGAAAAGACATGTTAGTAAGAACACGTGATGAAAGTAAACTGAGGTTTATTGCACAGGGTGAGTGGATAGAGTAAGAAAAAGGTATTAACTGAGAGGGGTCAGCAAACAGCGTCTCACTATTGCCTGATCTCTCACCCCATACCTTGTAACAGATATATTTTTATTTCATTCTATTGAACCACATATTCATGACAGGTTTAAAAACTGGAATTCTACAGAATGTGCTTGCATTTTGTGTTACTTCCCTACCTGCCCATGGCCTGGAGACAAATAAACTTTCTTGATTAGAAGAGCTCCTATGTTTGATTATATTATATGTGGCGAAGTGTGTATTTTTCCTGAATTATTTAATATTTTCCAGTAACTTGGCACCCACACCCACAAACTGCCCCTGGTGTCATGTAATTCCATTAATGGCCAAGATTCAGAGACTATAAAACAATGCTCGAAACCTCTTATAGCCTACTTCTCCCTCTCAGAGAACCTGGCAAGGTACTGAGAGCATCCTGCCCGCATGGCAGAGCCTGGTAAGCTCTCCATGGCATATTTGATATGTCATATACAGTAACAATGATGGGTCCCATTCTCCTTAGTCTGAAAAAGCCTCCAATGCGGCCCCACTGGGAAGAACGAGTAAATAGAGGCTGCTAAAATCTCAGAGCTAGGATGAATGGAGACAATACTGGTGCCTGCTCGAGCAAATCATTGATGACAGTGATACAGTGATACAGTGATTTAATAGAATATTCTAACGAATGACAGGAGGTCATTTATTTTACTAGAAACTCCATTTGGTGGGTGTGTAATTTCTGGACGGCTGGGGAGAGCCCTGGTGCTCTCTGTCTCTCTCTCTCTCTGTCTCTCTGTCTCTGTCTCTTGCCGCCTGCTTTCGGTGGACTTGGCCCATGCCATGGGAAAACGAAGGAGGAAACAAGGGCCAGGCTGGTTGATGATCAGTTGCTGTTTATTCCATTCTCCCTATGTGCCTCTTCATCTCACTAAGCTCCCCATTCTAGCGTCACACTGCCCCTCATTCCTCTCTCCTTCTGTCTCAACTGCTCATCTCCCCACTCTCCCTCTCCCAGCCTTGGTCTCTCTCTACACACCGGCTCCCTCATTTTTCCCCTACATTCTTCTCTCTCTGTCCCCCTTGCTAGTTTCTCTGGGCTCCATCTTGCTGCCCTGGTCATCTCTCTCATCTCTCTCCAGCTACCTGAACTGGGGGTAGACACCACAGCCTGTCTGGTAGCAAAATCAACATAAGAAAGTCCTTCGTTTGCTCATGGGCAAAATGGCACTTAGGGTGTTTTTCTCTTTTCCTTAGTCCAATAACTCAACATCTTAATTCTACTTCTTCATAAGCTATTTTGTATGGACACAGTAAGAGATACATGGAGCTTGCCAGGTGGCTCTTCTGAAGACCTCTCACCACAAACTCAGACTACAGTGCTCAGGTCGGATTAATCATTTCTAACCCTAGCAGGGTCCAAATCTAGTTATTACTTTTTGAATCATGACAGAATTTGTCCATGACCATGCTCTTCTTACAGTTAAATATTATGGTGTTTTGGCCAGGCCCATCTTGATGTCAGCGTAACTCACTGCTTGCCCTGGGTCTATCCAGTCCCTCATCGGGATCCTGCTTTTGGGGTGCTAGGAACTAAGGGCAACTGAGGCTTAGGTCGAGAGAACAGATGCTCCGGAGGTAGTATTATCTGGAGTCAATTAACTCCCAAGTTACAAAAGTAAAACATTGACTGTCTTCCTGTGTCCATACAAAAAGGACATTGCAAAGGACTTAAGGAGAAGAGAAAAACAGTATTCACCAGTTAACAGAGCACAAAGAAAGAGGTTACAAATAAACACAGTGGAATGGGAGCACTGCGATGGGAGTAACCCAATAAATCTAAGCTCTCTGCAGCAAGGCAGAAAGGACAAACCAATATTATCTTACATCACCCTCTTTTCTTTTTACAAAAACACAAAGTTTGAAATAGAGGAACAATTGCGAATCATAATACAGTCTTATTAGTTTTACTAAGATTTCAGTCCGACCATGGACCCAGAGCAGTGCTTGTAGTAAAGGATGGATATTTATACTTATATCACATTGAACTGGAATCCTAAAGATGGAAATACATACCATATCAAGATTACATGGAAAATTATTGTTGTCAGAATAATTATTACTGTTTAACTTTTTCTATGCTTAAAACTACACAACCTATTTTAAGCCTTTATCTCACTCTCTAACACATCAAGTTATCCACATCCAGTCAGATGGCTAGATAGATGGAATGAACTATATAATTTTCAAAGAGATTCATCATGATTTAGTAGCAAAATTTTAGGGCTAATTTGAAACAAAGAATAATAACCCATGGTCCAAAAAGAACTTAACAGGTGACATGAAACTTTTGGGATGCTGTGCACTCTTGCTGAGCTGTCATTTTAAGAAATGTTGTCTCCCTAGAGGAAAATGTTTCCAGAAATACTCTGACCTTTCCATTTTTTAGAATGAAAGTGAGGTGATATAAGAGGAGCCAACTTTTAAGTAAACTTGGTGAGCCTTTGGTTTGAAATATTCATTGTGCTTCTGTTGTGAATAGCTACACCACTGTTAAAATTCAGTTTGCTGGTCTATTCAGCTTATTCTTTTCATGCAAATCTCTATGTGCATAAAATGAACAAAAGACTTCCTTCATATTTGTATGCATTGTTAGTTTTCTATTCCATTTTTATTTCCAAACTTGTTTTTTTTTCTCTTTCAATATTAGTAGTGTATTTACTTTTAAACAATTATTTGTAGCATCCTTGGGCATGATGAGACACCAAAATGAATGCTATCCTGGCATGATTGTTTTGGTATGACCAACAGGTTTGTTTTTATGCTTTTGAAAATGCATTATTAAATGATACTTGGATATATCTTTAGAATAAATCATCAGGCCACATTTATGATGAGGGGAGAAGTGACCTCACCAATTGTGTATATCTGCTATGACTATGACTCAGGGAATATTACCTTACTCTCTCAGGAAGAGTATTTACTTGGGAGTTGAACAGACAAAAATCTTTCTCTGCCCCTTGAAAGCTCTAACATAGAGAAAATTATTGTTCTGAGAAAATTTCATTATATTTAGGAGAGGATTATCTGCCTTATAGTATTGTTACATTGCTATAAACTTTTCAGTGCCAAATAAGAGACTTTCTATAAATTATCATTCTCAGAACTTTACTAGAAAGTTTTGATTCATTTTCCAAGAAAATGAGTGAAAACATTGTGGATGGAATGAGAAAATATGACTTATCACTGAAGACACAGGACTATTCTAAAGATTTCATGTAAACTGTACAATGATTTTTCTTCTCTTCCTGGGTTTAATTTGATATTTATATAGTATGTTCCTTCTTATAGGAATTTATAATGTACATTTATCAACAAATACACAGTAGAGAGAGCAAAAAAAATACAATTTCTGTGACTTTAGATAGCATAGCTGTTTACGTATGTCCTTCTATTCAAGAAGCAGTAATATTATGATTCCTCATCTTGATCTATTTCTTCATACTAAATCTGTTCCTCTTTTAAGACACACTTTTATTCTATTATTGTGTGGCCCCAAATTCTGGCTCAATTAAGTAAAAGTTTAATTACTTCAATGTCAAAGGAAAATCAATTCACCTTTATAAACTTACATAGAGATGATATTTTTAACGTCTATTTTATAATTTGAAGCTTAGTGATTTATAATGCTGCAAGTGATAGGATTTCATGCATATACTCTTCCAACACCACATACTGCACTGCCCATAAGTTTTGGCTTTCTTCCACCATTATAAGTGACATTTTATCTCCAATATGGTACATTTGTAAGGCATTTTCGAGGAAATTTTTAAAATTTATTAAGATACTGTGATTTGCAATACCCTTAATGATGGCTTCATATATACACCTATTGCCATAGTAAATCTCTTCCCTCCAACAGATTCCAAAGGTTCCTTCCTTTCACTACCAGCTCCCCTTACTCTGTTCTGTCAACCAGCTCTCTAGGTCTGTTGGTTTTGGCCCTTTATTTCTACCTTAAAATATATCTATGTATCTTTAAGTCCTAGATATATGAAAGGGATTATTATCATCCCTTTTCTTCTGATTGACTTCACTCAGTATGACATCCTCTAGATCCATCCATGTCAGGGCAAGTTGCATGGTTTTCTTTTTTGATTGCAGCTGTGTAGTATTCCATTGCAAACACACACACACACACTCACTCACACACACACTTGTGTGCACACACCTAAAACCTGCTTTTTTTTTTTTCTTTTTTTTGGGTCACACCCGGCGATGCACAGGGGTCACTCCTGGCTCATGCACTCAGGAATTACTTCTGGCGGTGCTTGGGGGACCATATGGGATGTTGGGAATCGAACCCGGGTCGGCCACGTGCAAGACAAACACCCTACCCCCTGTGCTATCACTTCAGCCCCCTAAAACCAACTTCTTGATAGCTTCTTGATTCATTCATCCGTAGTTGGACTTTTGTTGTATCCATACCTTGACTGTTGTACTAAGTGCTGCGATGGTAATTGCTTTCATGTATTCTTTGAAATTCATGTTTTTGTGTTTGGGTATACATGTCAAACATTCATATTACTGGGTCACATGGGAGTCCGCTTTCTACTGTTGTTTAGACATCTTTATATCTATCCATAAAGGTTGAACCGAATGATATTTTTTCCAATTGTGAATGAAGGTTTCTTTCCCACCACAACCCCATCAATATTGACTATTTCTAGATTTTTGATATATGCCATTCTAAAAATCTTGAAAATAGATCTACCATATGATCCAACAATTGTGTTCTTATTTATGTATACAAATTATAAAAAATACCAACATGGAGAAGATTCTTTGTCACGCATGTTCATTGTAGTGTTATTTACAATAGATAATATCTGGAAACACTCATATATTTAAAATATCTCTAAGTAAAGATAGAAAATACGGATGAAATGGCACATGTATGCAGTGAAATATTACTAATTTCTAAGAAAAGATTACATATAGTTTTTTTACTGCAACTTGATTAGAAATGAAGTTGACTATGCTGAGCAAAATTAAGACAGAAGGACAAGTACCAGATAATTCAGTCATACAAAACAAAGCAAGGAATAGATATCTAGTGAAAACAAATTCTAACACCCTGACCATGAGTTGAGTTTATCAGGGCTGAGAGTGGGCAGAAAGTGCCCATTGGACAGTACTGGGGAGATGTTGGCCCTTTGGTCAAAATCTGTGGGTGTGGATTGGTAAACTATATCCTTAAAACACGGAATGGTACCTTCCTTGTAAAATAATGCTATATCAAAAATAAATTGTAAATAAGGGGTAAGTGCATCTAAGTCTAGAATTCAGATTTCTCTGCATAGTCTATCCTAGGTCTTTGTGCTCCTGACTTTGTCATCTTTGGAATAGTTGATAAAATGTTGTGTTCCTAGAGTAATATAACAGGAAAATCCAAGAATACACTGTCACTGACACTGTCATCTAGTTGCTTATCGATTTGCTCGAGCGGGCACCAGCAATGTCTCAATTGTAATACTTGTTGGTACAGTTTTTGTCATATCAAATATACCATAGGAAGCTTGCCAGACTCTGCCGTGAGGGCCAGATACCCTCAGTAGCTTGCCAGGCTCTTTGAGAGGGTTGGAGCAATCGAACCCAGGTTGACTGCATGCAGGGCAAACACCCTACCTGCTATGCTATCACTCCAGCACAATAATGCACTATTTTTAAAAATTTTGATGAGCCATGCCCAGCTTCGTTAAGTGTTGACTCTTAAAGATGCTTAGAGGAATATATGTGATCCTTTTGATTGAATCTGGGTCAGCTGCATGCCAGATATGCGCTTGAACTTCTGTTTAGTCTCTCCAGCCCAATAATGCATGCCTAACTGCCTTATTCCTGTCTACATTTACAAAGAACTTTCTCCAAATACATTAGGAAATTGATTCCAGGACCTAAACACACCAAAGTCAGTTGTTTTATTTTATATAATGACAGAGTAGATGCATACAACTTCAGTACTATTTTTGGAATTTTTCAAATCATCCCTAGGTTTTGTATTATATTTGTGTAGTATACATGCTATGTAAATCGTTGTTACTGTACTGCTTAGGAAATAACAGCAAAAAACATTTGGAAGTGTACAATATCAACCTTCAAATGTCTCACTAACTAAACCATATTTTTGATTTGCAGCTTGCTGAACATGTGAATGCAGCATCTGCTAACTGTGCAGCGCACGAACGATCTTTAAACTGTTAGTACAAGGATCCAAGACTTTGATCCACTATTTAATGCAATACCACAGGGCAGGTAAGATCCTTTTATCACTTTGATATATCTTACCCGAATGAAGTGTGATAAAGGATAGAGGAAAAGGTCTAAGGGCTCTAAGCAGATTAGGAAGAGGCAGGCCTCCCTCCCTCAGAATGCCTGGGACAGGATACAAGGATACAGGGCCAGCATTCCTACTTCACACCTAGACAAGCAGTATTTAAGATTGATATTCACACTCTACCCCGTCCTGATTTTTTAATGTTTGTTCTCTTTTTATTTATTCTGTCATATGTGATTTTAGTTTTATTTATTTTTCTCCCAGGATTTATTTCAGGCTCTTTATTTGAAATAATACTGAATATTTTTCAATAAAATGATGCCTGTGAATGAATGAATAAGGTATTCGAAATATGAGGTTAGAAACTTTAAAAAGATGTCCCATTTTTACATTACTTCTGTAAAATTAGATACAATATGGAACATTAGTTCTGTAAAGTTTCATATTAATAATGATGAAAGAGCTGAACAAGTAATTTATTACATAATTTACTGAATGATGAGACCAGCTGGATATCGAGTAGCTTTGATCTCCCCAGAATCATATGCTGTTTTTGTACATATATATATGTATATATAATATATATTATATATATGTATATCTACCTACCTAGATATAGATACATGTATATATGTGTGTATAGAGAGAGAAATAAATAAAAATAGAAAGAGAAAGAAAGAGAATATGAGCATTTCTATGCTTGCTGGTTTTTGACTCCAATCATACCCTCCCATCAGCATAAACACCATTCACCCTGGTCCTCCAAGTGACTTGATATTTTGCAAGTTACACTTTACAAAATTCATGTATTCTTCTTGTTTCTGCAAATGAAAGACAATTTTATACTAGTTTATTTTTCAAATAAAAGATTTTCAGCACTAACAGTTGCTTTACTTCTCACTGACTGGTCTTTGAAGGCAGCAAAACTATTTTTCTAACATTATTTGTTGTTTTTGATAAGGAGCAGCACCCCTTTCATATTGTGACCATTGAAGCTGTTTTTCATTTCTGAAATTTTAATGCCTTATAAGATGGAAAAAGAGAGGGAGGAAAGACCCTGTGGTGATTTAAAGCAATAATACTGGATTGAAACATCTTGATACTTAGAGGAACACCATATTTCATAGTGTGTTTGCAGAAATGCTTCATGGCACAAACTCCTATTTTATGCCCTTGAAAGCAAATGGAGAAACAAAGTTTCTGTTTCAGTGCCTATCTGATCAATAATCCTATGACTTTTCAGATTTGCCATCTGTCTTGTGATACATTTTTACTGCATTTCTGTGAAGTGACTAATACCTAAACACATAGATGCATTCACGTGCACGCATTCACACACACTACATACCTATTTGTGGCTATAAATTATTAAAAAATATTTCTAAAGGTATTTATATATGTTAATATAAAACATTTTCTTCATTTCATCGCAGACACATAAATTTCTTTTACTGGAAAGGTTTATTTATGTATTTTTGGTTTGGGGGCTATACCCATTTATGCTCAGGGGTTACTCCTTGGTTCTGTGCTTAGAGGACCTTATGGGTTGCCAAAGATTAAACCTTGTTGGCCACATGCAAGACAAAAGCCCTGTGTGCTGTACTATCTCTCCATCCCCATGGAAAACTATTTATTTATTTATTTATTTATTTTTATTTTTTTTTTTTTGCTTTTTGGGTCACACCTGGCGATGCACAGGGGTTACTCCTGGCTCTGCACTCAGGAATTACCCCTGGCCGTGCTCAGGGGACCATATGGGATGCTGGGATTTGAACCCGGGTCGGCCGCGTGCAAGGCAAACGCCCTACCCGCTGTGCTATCTCTCCAGCCCGGAAAACTATTTAGAATTTAGTGTAACATCCTTTTTGGTGGATCTTCAAGTCACCATGGAATCTAGGGCACAGTTATATGACAAGAAATATACTAGTTACAGGTTACAAAGCTAAGTAAGACATGGACCATTTCTTTGGTGCATAGCATCTGATCTGGAATATTAAGAACACAGATTTTCTATTGATGATATAGTTTGAATCTTCTTCTTAGAACTTGTAAGATGTTAGACAAATGTTTTGTACATTTCAATTACTTTATATGAAAATGGGCTTAATGATAAAAATTATCTTAATATTTTATTTTGTATTAAATGAGTTAATACCTCTAAGGTATTTAGAACAGTGTCAAATACTTATATGTCATTTTTTCTGATATTATTGCTGCTTTTTAATAAATTTTATGAATTTACCATGGGTTTTTAATAATGGAAGAGCACTACATAAAAATTAAATGTTATATACATTTTGAGAGTAAAGCTTTGAACCTTGATATGTGTATGCTCAGTATATACTCCGCAAAAGTGCCAGTGAATTCACATTAACAGATAGACTCTTCTATGCATCCTTCACTTACCCATCCTTTCTCCTTTGAGAAGGATATTTCTTAGTTCATAAATAATATTTACTGTGATTTTGTTATTTTTAATATATGTTACATTTCATAAAGAAATGAAACCATTTGATAATTATCTTTTAGTTTCTGACATTTCACTTCGTCTAAAATCATGTTCTATCCATTATGTCACAAAAAGTAAGATTTCACTTTTTCAAAAGTAGCTGGGTAGTATTCATTGAATGTTCGCATGAGTTTGTGTGTGTGTATGTGTGCATATCTTTGAGGAGTATTATTATTGACATTACTATTATTACATACCAAGAACACCTAAATGTAATATTCTTCAGTAAATATACTACAAGTTAATAATATTATATTCTTTTATTTTTGCTTTTTGTGTCACAACCAGTGATGCACAGGGGTTGCTCCTGGCTCATGCATTCAGGGGTCCATATGGTATGCTGGCAATCGAACCCGGATCAGCATCGTGCAAGACAAATGCCCTACCCACTGTGCTTTTGCTCCAGCCCCCAACAGTATTATATTCTTTAGGAATATTTGTTCAAGATGAGAGAATATAAAGCTTTTGAAGTTGGCAAGAAAGCTTTCCTAGGTGAGATAGTTCTTACTTATTCATGTCATGAGGAAGACATAGACCTTATTAGAGTCTGACAAAAAATAGTCAGACATGTTGTGCAATAGGATCTAGAGAAGCAGGGAAACTGGAGAAAATAGAGCCCACCCAACAACTACAGGTTAAATGTGTAACTTGGAGGAGGTGTTAAGATAAAAGAGATACTAAGAATTATTCTTAATTTTCTTGGCATTGGGATCCATGAAAACAGTTCAAAAGGAAACACTGTCAACAGATTTATATTTTAAAGTTATTACTATAACACCAAAAAGGGGTAGATTAAAAATCTAACTAGGGGAAATTAAGGCCTGAGGTGAGAAGACTTCTGTAATTATCAGATGGGGGAGATTAGGTCCTCAGAGACTGTGGTTTTGAACATGGTTTAAAATAAAAGAACACATCTGAGGTATATTCAAGAGACAAAATTGTTAGTATTGGGCATTCATTTGGATTGAAAGAGAGAAAAGTGAATGATGAATTTGGAATGAGGTTTAAATTGATGTTTTGAATAATTGATTGACACTGAACAGATTTGTCTGGCATGAATATAGAGACAAAGAGACTCTCACTCACTGCTCTTGAGAATGTTGACTGGGACAACCTTTTTGGAAAACCATATGGACACTTGTCAAAAAAACTGTGTATTGAGTTTTTATCTGACCCAGAAATTCCACTACTTGGCATCTACATCAAGCTCCTAGAAACTATTCAAAACAGACATTTGCACTCCTATATTTATTGCAGTACTGTTGACAATAGAAAAATTATGGAAATAACCCATGTTTAAGAAAAGATACTGGATAAACAAACACATACGCACAGTGGAATATTACTTAGCTTTAAGAAAAGATGATTTTTTTAGGACTAATACTAATGAAAATATCCAAATCAATCCAAGTTATATTATCTGCATGATAACATAGTTAAGAAAATGGGCTAGTCTATAGTGCTTAATTTCACATAATACCGCATTCTGTGGGTTTAAAAATTGAAGCTAAGCAACTCTTTTTTGCATTAGTTTTCCAGGATCACTGGTGCCTGATGGTGAGAGACAGGGTGATTGTTCAAGAAAGGGCTTTATTGGCAACAAATGAGAAAGCTGGAAGATTGTAGATTCATTTGTTTATAGAAACCATCTTGTATACATGATCACAAAGATTAGTTTCTATAGAAAGAGATGCACATTTTAAGGAAGGATGGGTTACAAATCAGCGGGAACCTGAGGGATAAATCCATTCCCTCTTGAACTATTCCACTGGGGTGCATTTCAGCTCATCTGCAAACCTGTACCAAATGTTTTTAAATGTTCAACCTATTCTTGTATTAGACTTTTGGAAGAAAGATGAAATAAAGATGACTGTTCCTGACAGAACTACAGGTTTGTTTTAATTTTTCAATTCAACTTTTAATATTCTGGCGGCTAATTTTATTTGTTGGAGCAATAGCACAGCGATAGGGCGTTCGCCTTTTATGCGGCCGACCCGAGTTCGATTCCTCCGCCCCTCTTAGAGAGCCCGGCAAGCTACCGAGAGTATCAAGCCCGCGCAGCAGAGCCTGGCAAGCTACCCGTGTGTTTTGGATATGCCAAAAACAGTAACAATAAGTCTCTCAATGAGAGACGTTACTGGTGCCTGCTCGAACAAATCGATGAGCAACGGGATGACAGTGACAGTGACAGTGAATTTTACTTTTTAATTAATGATTAACAAGTGATAATGGTATTAAGTAATCAAAACAGGGAATTCTATATCTGTTAGAAATTAGTGTTTCACCTCTGATTAGACATAGATATTTCAAAAAAACCGGATTTATATTTACTTAGTGTTTCTCTTCTCCATAACTTTTTCTCAATATCCAAAATCTAAGCAGTGTCTTTTAAATATCCTCTACTTTACAGATGAATAAATTGAGTCTTAAATCACTTGTACACCTAGTGTATTGTAAAGATAGGAACTCATTAATATCTGAATTATTAAGATGAAGAATTTAAGCAACAGTACACAGTAACAAAATAACACAAAATACAAAAAAATACGAAAATGTTTTATGTCATAGGGAATCGTTCTCAAGGACAATTTTAATGATGTAAGATTTAGAATCATTTGCATAAATTTCGAGTTTTAAAATAATAGACATTCCAGATTAAGAATTGTACTTTTCTTTTGGTTTTGGAGCCACGCATAGCAGTGCTTGCTCAGGGTTTTCTTCTAGGTCTGTGCTCAGGAAAACTCCTGGTGATAACCAGGGACTATATGTATGGTGCTGCGGATCAAACCCAGTTTTATGACATCCAAGTCAACTGCCTTATCCACTTGAATATCTCTCTTATCGTGAACTGAGGTGAAGCATTTTGGAAATGTTTTCTCTATAATAAATTTTTACATAATGTAAAAGTCTTGTTTTTATTATTTTTAAATTTCATTTTATTTTATTGGTATTTGGGCCACACACAGCAGACCTCAGGTCTCAAGCTCAGGGGTCATCATATGTGGTGCCAAGCATCAAACCTGGGTTGGTGGCATGCAAGGCAAGATTCTTTCCTGCTGTATTATTGCTCCATCTGTAAAATTCTTGTTTTTAGTTGGGGAGACACTACAGAAACACCTAGGAGACTGAATATGTTCTAGATGACAGGTGAAAGAGAAAAATTTTCAGAAAATGTCCAAAACAAAGTACCTATATTTTTATAAAGAGTAATCTCACACCTGACTTGAAAATTGGTTAGCCTAAATAAAAATTGGGTAAAGAACAGTTAAAAATCATATTTTAATCTTTACTAAAAGATAAGTTCCTATTGTGGTATCATTATTATTATTCCATTAAGTAAAACAGTGTCCTGAATAAAATATTTGAAGTCATATTACTATTGCATTAAATTTAGTTAATATATGCAGATACTTATTTTATGTGTTAATTTTAGCTCTATTTTGTTCAGTTACTTTATGAATTTAGCAATTCTCAACATATCTCCTTATCAGAGGTCTATGTGCCAGTCCTAGAAATTCCATGTTTGAAGCTCCTGAGTCATCAGTATAAGCCCAGCTCCATCTTTTCCTCAGAGGTCTGTAGAATAGTTCTGCAGCTTTGTAGGATAATTTCTATACACTTCTAAGTTCTACAATGGCATCTTTTCCTTTCTTAACCCCAGCAGTTAGTGCAGTTACAAACTCTGTGATATCTTAGTGTTCCCTTTTACCATTTCCATATCCCAATAACTGGGTAACAATTACTTTTACTTTTGCATCCCTTTAAAATAACTTTTATAGCTTCTCATAACTTCTTTTATCTTCAAGGTCCATCAAGGTCCAGTTAAAAGATGATGTTATGAGAAGCTATAAAAGTTATTTTAAAGGGATGCAAGACTAAACAATACTGGACCTTGATGGTTCCCATCAACTAGAAGTACAAATGATTAAAAGATAACAAAATTTACATCAGATCTGTCTAGGATAAGAGTGTTGGTTTCTATCTATTTTCTTCTTGAAAATGATGTGCCTCATCCTTCATCACTATACAGATATTCTGAAGACCCTGATCTACTTGCATGACCAGAGCTGATTAGACCAGGGTAGGTATGTTACCTAGGGCAACAGTTTCTAGGCTGACCAATTGCCTAGGAAAACATTTGGCCTAAAATGCTGTGCACAAAAATAGATGCAGTGAGTCAAATGGCTTCTTTCTTTTATGATTCTGAACCAAGAGTTTGAGTACAAAGCTGGACCAAAGGAAGCATGTGATGCAGAAGAATCAATTAGTAGCAGAGCATTAGTAGTTCATCAATTCTTGTCATGGAGGTTTTCAGAGACATTTGACCTATGAATCACTCTCTTCTATCCTCTCAGCAAAAGCATTTTCTTAATTAAGATGGAGTTTACTTTGTGAAACGGAAATATCCCTATCAGTTGAATATTCAAGCAAACAATTTTTTCTGAAGGGACTTCATTATCATCATTATCATAATTACTTTTATTATGATTATTTTGGTTTTTATTTTACCCACCCCTAGAACTTCTCAAGGCTTGGTTCTGACTCTGAGCTCAGGGATCATACCTGGTGGTGCTTGCAGTAGCATAGATGATGCACAGGATCAAACCCTGGTCAGTTGCATGCAAGGCATATGCTGTACCTTCAACTCTAGAAGGAATCTCTTTAATTAAGTGCTTTCATCTTAGAGTATTACATGGAAATGTGGACTTGAGTGATTGTAGAGCACTTGTTCTGCATGTGGATGACCTGGATTTGATTCCTGATATCTTATATGGTCCCCTTGATGTTGGTGGAAGCCACAGGTGACTTATGTGAGGCGGGGAGGAGAAAGAAGGTCACTTTCTCCCCAACCACCTCTACCACCCTACCACCCGGGACCAGGGTTACTGAGTTCTTGTCTTGCTTGCGGAAAGAACTTCAGGAGTGGACAAGCAGTAAAGTAAACAGATTTTATTTAGAGGTTTTTGAGGGAAGGAGGAAGGGATAAGTGGGAGAGAATAGTAAGAATAATGCACTCAAGAGAGAATGCGGGTTCCTCCAAGGGTGGAGAGATTTCTACACACATCCTACCACTAGACATGAAAGCATGAAAGTACACATCTCAACAGGGGAGATTTGGGTGACACATGTGCTCGGGCACTGCATGTGTTCGGCCACGTGGCCACAAGCAGCACATGGGCTCAGGCAGCATATGCATGCCCTTCCTTTGTTCAAGGTGTCTTTTATAGGGTTTCTTCAACCTGCTGCCATGTGAGGCTTTTTTCCAGATAAAAGTTCTTTGCTTAAGGAGGTTACCAGAGAGGTTGGGAGTGGTGATGACCTTCTCTGGGTTGAATTAAGGGAGAGTTTGAGGAACTTCCTGGAGGAAGGGTCCATTGTCCTCAGGGTCTGCAGATGGTCTTATCTGGTCTTTTGTTTTCTGAATTTCAAGGTGGATTAGTTTTAAGATTCTCCTTCTGGGAGACTTTGATAATCTAAGTTTCTTTGCCAAGGACCTTTCCTTTTCTACCTGCCTACATCACCCTGAGCCTGCCAGGAATGATCTCTCAGCACAGAGCTAGTAGTAAATCTGAGTACTGCTGTGTGTTCATCCCCCACACCCTCCAATAAAAAAAAAATGATGCGCATATACTTCTGGGCTCCATTGTAGATGCACTGATTAAGGATATCCTATGAATGAAGCCAAGTTATAAACATCAAAAATAATAGCAATAATAAGAATAGTCCATAAATCAATAGGATAAGAAAAGACAGACCTGACAGTCCTATGATTGAATGAAAATCTATCCCAACACTTAGTACCCTGAAATTTTAATGATATATCATCATTATGGTTCAGGAAATCAAAGAATGGCCAATTCTTTGGCACTATACTTATAGTCAAATAAGGCAGTGGAGTATCTCATGTATTAGCTCAGCATTATGCATTGATTCGGGGTTCTCACATGAAAGAGAAAACTGAGCATTCACTGAAGCAGAAGGCCTAAATCTGGAGAACATTGCTTCCACTGTCATTTATTGGTTAAATCAGTTATGAGCCATCCCTTTTTTTGAGGGGAGGGAAAGTAAAAGTCTTTCAGTGAGAAAAGAGAATTAAGGAATTTGTGGTAATTTTCATTTTTAAGCCTACTGAGCTAGGAAGGTGATAGCACAGATTTCAGGCCATTTGCCTTGCATGCGGTTGACCCAGATGTGATTCCTCTACCCCTGTCAAGAGCCCAGCAAGCTACTGAGAGTATCTCGCCCATAAGGCAGAGCCTGGCAAGCTACCCATGGTGTATTCAATATGCCAAAAACGTTTTTGCTTTTGTTGTTTTCCTTAACAAAAGTCTCACAATGGAAACATTACTGGTGCCTGCTAGAGCAAATCAATGAGCAATGTGATAACAGTGATACAGTGAAACAGTGATTCTTTTTTAATCCCATTATTTATTTATTTTTGAACTTTCTCATATTATTTTTTTAATTGAATGATGTGTTTTTTTTTTAATTGAAGTGAGATTCACAGTTACAAGGTTGTTCATGACTTGGTTTCAGTTATACAATGTTTCAATACCCATCCCTTCACCAGTGTACATTTCCCACCACCAATATCCCCAGTCTCTCTCTCTCTCTCTCTTTCTCTCTCTCTCTCTCTCTCTCTCTCTCTCTCTCTCTCTCTCTCTCTCTCTCTCTCTCTCTCTCTTTCACTCACTTGCTTTCCTTCAGAGCATTATGGTTTGCAGTATAGGTACTGAGAACTTATCATGTATCTCCTTTTACCTACTTTCAGCACTTGTTTTTATCTTGAGTGATCATTTTTAATGATAATTCTCATAAGGGTCCCTTCTCTATCCTAACTTCTAACTTCCCTCTCCTCACTCTTCCAGTTGTGACAAGCTTCATTCATGGACCAGTCCTCCTGGCCCTTGTTTTTACTTGGTATTAGTCTCATATTATGCTTATTTTAAATGTCAGTTTGTAGTAATTTTAATTTACAAATATGGCCTCTTAATTTATCATAAACAAATGTTTATAACAGTTTATTATATATATTTCTACCATATCCTTTCAAAATTCTTATGAAATAGAATATGAGAAGGACAAGTCAAACATATGGGCATTACATAAAAAGATAAACACGGCAAGGTAAATAGATAACTCAACTCTTCGCTGTTACAGAATGAAGCATGTAATGATCAAGGACACATACAGAGAGGGGGAGAAGAGTCAGAAATTTGTTATCCTAACTGTAGAACTGTATCACTGTCTTCCTGTTGTTCATCAATTTATTCGAGCGGGCACCAGTAATGTTTCCATTTTGAGACTTGTTACTGTTTTTGGCATACAAAATACACCACGGGTGGCTTGCCAGTCTCTGTCGTGAGGGCAGGACACTCTCAGTAGCTTGCCAGGCTCTCCAAGAGGGACGGAGGAATTGAACCTGGGTTGCCCGAGTTGAAGACAAACACCCTAGCTGCTATGCTATCACTCCAGTCCTATGCAAAAAAAAATCATGCAACTGGCTGCTATCTGAATGGATATGGAGAATATCATGCTGAGTAAAGTTAGAGGAGAAAGACCAGCACAAATGATCTCTCTATATGTGGTATATGGTGTGTAAGATAACATTTCTTTGTCCTTTCACCATGCCCCAAGGAGCTTAGGTTAATTGGGTCACACCCATCACTGTGCTCCTGAGTCACTCCCATTCCTTTGTTTATCTGTAACCACTTCTCTATGCTCTCTTCCTTAACCAGTTAATCAGCTTTCCCCCTAATCAGACTGTTAATTTGTAAGGTCAGAACTTTCTAGGACACTGAACTTGTACTTATAATTTAATATTGCTTTTCTCCTCTCCTTATGTCTTTTGAATAGTTTACTACAAAGCAATGTCCTTTTTGTATGGACAAAGGAAGATAGTTAAATTATGCTTTTGTAACTTGGGACTTGTGTGGAAAGGGGCCTTGAGCATGGCTGTGGCTAGGTTCTGGAGGTCTTCGGCTGCCAGGAGCTCTGCTCCGGGTGCGGAGGGAAGCTGGAGCCCATCCCCTCCGAGGGGCCCAGGGAAGGCAGCCAGGCACACAGGCAGGAGACTCTCCACAAGTTTGGATGAACCTCACACATGAAGGTACTGGCAGAGTAACCCAGGTGTGTGGGACCCGGGGCTGAGACCTCCAAGACTGCTTGGATCAGGACTGGGCCTGCTCTGCCCAGATTTCCCATTTTCCAGTACTAGGCGTCACACCCAGGGACTGCCCCCAGTGCTGTGCAATCCTATCCACAGCCAGCATCCAGAAACTTAAAAGCAAGCTTCCAGAAGCTATATATCTTATAGCCTACCTTTCCTCTGGGAGAACCTGGCAAATTACCGGGAGATTCCTGCCCACATGGGAGAGCCTCGCAAGGTCCCCATGGTATATTAATATGCCAAAACCAGTAACAAGCTGGGTCTCATTCTCCTGACCCTGAAAGAGCCTCCAATGCAGCATTGTTGGGAAGGACAAGTAAAGACAGGTTTCTAAAATCTCAGGGCTAGGACGAATGGAGATATTACTAAGACTGCTCAAGAAACTGGATGATCAACGGGATGATGCTGATGCTGATGATGAATTTGGGACTTAATTAGCTTCGAATATTATTCATTACCAGGCATCTGCTTTCTTGACTTAAGCCTCAGTTGCCCTTAGTTCCTAGCACCCCAAAAAGCAGGGTCTCAATGAGGGAGTGAAGGGACCCAGGGCAAGCTGTGAGCTACCCTGGCATCGATATGGGCCAGGCCAAAGCTCCATGATTCATAACTATAAATTAAGAGCTTGATCATTGACAAATGCTGTCATGATCCAAAAGCAACGACAAGACTAGGACCCTGCTAGGGATAGGAAAAACTAATCTGGCCTGAGCACTGTAGTCTGAGATCGAGATGACCCCAGGAGAGCAATTCTATAAACTTAATGTATATCTCACTGTGTCCATACAAAATGATGAATATTATGAATACTTATATGTTTGCTGGACAAAGAGAAGAGAAATCCACCCATGGGATTCCACCCTTTGGTGGGTCATCCTGCTGAAAGAGAATCTGTCCTAGAAGCAGCATCCCCTGAGGGAAAGAACTTTAACCCTGTTGATTGTGACCACACTTATGTGTAAGCCCCAACCTCTGATGCTGGGGGATTTAACTAGGCTGTAAGAGTGGGCTGAGGGGATCCAGATCCAGATCCAGAGCAAGGTGGAGAATGAAGTCGCATGGGGGAAGAACAAGCAGGATGAGAATCAGAGGAGAATGGAGATGGGAATGGAGATATAGATATAGCAGGAAAGATAGAGTTCCCCCCCCCCACCCCGCCTTTTTCGTATTTACACAATGGTGGAGGAAGTGTTTAACTGGGAGGGGGGAGGGCAGCTGAAATGTAGTCAAGTAATACTCAGCAACAGTACCATAAACCATAGTGCCAAAAGTCATAAAAATGTGTCTTTCAAAGAGGCAGACTGGTGGGTAGGAGGCAAATGGGAATGGGAGTACTGCTGCAGGAAGTGGCCACTGGTATTGAAACACTGTATGACTGAAATCCAATCATGAACAACTTTGTAATTCAGTGACTAAATGAAAAATAAAGGCAGGTCTGGGTTATTCATGGGATTATCAGTGGATTCAATGGTATATTACGTTGCATTTACGTTGTAGCAGTAGATTACTTTAATGACATCAAACACAAACAACTGAGCTTATCTGAGCATAAAGAAAAAATAATCATAGCACCTATGGTAAAGAAAGGAAAACTGTAGTCTAGTTTCTTTAGTACATCTGTTTCTTATCAATTCATGGAATCAGTGAACATGCAAGAAACAGGATGATAGTCACCAAGAATGGTTAAAACTATAAAATAACATGCACTGAAAATACCACACTTTGAATACAATTATATACCAAAAAATTTAACAATGCCATGAAAATAGGACAATTAAAAAGAAATAATCTTATTGCCTATACTATTCTCATAATACTAACTATAAATTTATTTTTTTCAGTGAATCTACTATTTTCATTGAACATGAGTTATGGATGCTATAATATGATGGCAAAGAAGTTGAGCATATATATGTGTGTATATATGTATATGTGCATTCACACACATTATTTATGGATTAGAACCTTCTGCTAATTTAGTATGGTAAATTCTGTCATCATTGTGACAATAACAGTTAATAAGTTCATTTTTTCACTTTAAATTTAATATCAATATGTACATTCTTTTTAATTTTAAACAGATTTTTGCCTTTAATCTGAGAAGGGAACTATTAATGTTTTTTAGATTTTTAAAAGATGTGATGAAGAATAATAAACAGGTTGGCATCATTATTCTTGAAAAGTCAAACTGATTTCTTCGTTGCAACTTAAGTTTTCTGAATCATCTTAAAGTTATAGCAACTTTTAATTTTAAAATGTGAAACACACTGCAATAAACTTGTTTTTTCTCCTTTATTATTGTGAAATTGTTTCACAAATTGCATTTGTGAGCTGTAAATATGCTGTTCGTGTTATTTACACTTGAGAGCAGATTAAATATGTTTTTCTTTTTATTAATTATGAAACCAAGGCATTTGGGATTACTATTTGGTTTTGTTTTTATTTTTATTTATTTAATGTTTCCTCTTGGTAGGGATTGGTTATTACTTTGCTCCAAGCTGCTGAGTGACTCAGACATGAAATTGATGTAGACTATTTATTCAATATCAAATATGTTGATGTAAATTAACAGTACAGAACAAAGTTTCAGTAAAAATGCAATGTCATTTAATAAATTAAAATGTGGCACAAACTCAGGCTAAATTTGAATTTAATAAAGTGGCTTGAAACATTATTTATTGAGAAAGTTTAGGGAACTAAATTTATTCTTTTAAAATATATATCTATAAATACTCTCTCCAAACATTCTCTACTGATAATAGTACTAGAATTCTAAGATCAAGGGTTAAGTCATAACTCACTCCATCTTCCTCAATCTGCATAGGAATCCGACTCTCCAAATATAGTACTGTATTCCTGGCAATTATTCTTTCCATGACTCAACAAATTATAAAGTAATACCTATTGTTGGAAATTATATATTTTCTGAATAGAATATGATTATTATTGTGGACCCCTTTGTGCATCTTTTAACACTTCTGCATATTAATCTCTATTCTAGACACTGGGGTAGCATCAAGTTATTTGCAAACATTCAGCACACTCATGCATGTGACTCTAATACTTGGTTTATATATTTGTGCCTCAGATGTAATCTGGGTGCATCTCTTTTCCTGGACCTGACCTCTGATACCATAATGTGGGTGAACAATGAGAATTCTTTGTACTCAAGCTCAACCAATTTGGAAATATATAAAATGTTAGCAGATGAACAAGCCCCTCCTCCTTTTGCAATTGATTTAGGAAAGATATCTTTTATATAACACTTGATAAAAATGATAATTATAAGATAGGGACTTACACTGAACAAATGCAAAGTGAAATTGACTCCTTACATTTGCACAGATGGCAATGTGCTTTTAGATGCATTTATTAACCTCTTGAGATGTTTTCTGAAAGATGGAGTAATCAATGCCCCATAACACTAAATAACCATATTCTTTCCTAGATTTCTCTTTTGGTTTCCATTTTAATGTTTTGTTTCTTTTTTGCCTCTCAGTTCTGCTACCTGCAATTTCATTCTCAAATAAAATTTCACTCTTATCATAAGACTTTGGTTTAGATATGTTTTGAGGGGTTGGTTTACTATTTGGTTTTGTTGGGTGGTCAAAGTTAAAAAAATTCCCTATATTTTTTCTCTTATTTAAATTACTCTTAATATGTTGAAATTTACTTATCATAACTATGCATAAACTAAAACAGAATATCTTCAATATATGAGACATTGTGTTCAGCATCCTGTACCACTTATCTTCATCTATTTTCTCTCTGCTGATACCTTTATGACCTTTTGACTGTTGTCAGGTAGACAAGAACTTCTAGATAAAGACTCTTTACTTATAAAGCTAGATGTTTGAGAAAGATTTGTTAAGAACTTCAAATCTCTGGAATTAGCTATGAAAATTTTAGTCAATTTTAACAACCCCCTTCTAACAGAATGTCAAGTCTGGCAAATAGCATGTCAGGCTTTATCTCTGTATAATATTATTATATAAAAGGAAAATAGACTTTATTTAAGCTGGAGCTTTAGTTGGAGATGTCTCCAACTGCCATCTTTACAAATCACCATATATTTTTCTTATCAAATCTTGCACTTGTTCAGATTAGGTATCTGTCTTGCAATATTTTTCCTAGTGTTATGTAGATTATGGTTTTCCTAGATTTAAAATAATTCTGGGTATATAGTTGTTATACACATAACTTTCTCTTTAGGAACCTAGTCAAAATCATTTTAAAATGTCATATTCTTAAGACATTATAACCTTAGTGAAAATTAATATAATTACTTTAAAATTTATTGTAAATAATTTATTAATCATATTGATAATATTAACATAATATTTTAATTATACTTTTGCGATATCATATTTATGTTGATCAATATGATTTAGAGGAAATAAACAACTCAGGGATGAAAGATGTAGGTTAAATGTGACTTCGGGGCAGTATTGAAGGATCTTGGGTGCATTGCTGTTAGTAAGATATACAAAGTGGTAATTTTGTAGCCATGTCACTGAATTTACAGTATAAGAATATATTTTTTAAAAGATAATCTTATATTTCTTAATTTGATTTAAAATATAAAATAATTTTTAAGTTTAGGGCCCAAATACATACCTGATTTAGCTACAACTTCTCTGTTCATTGGCTAGACCAAATCTTGACTGTTTTTAAAACTTAAAATATTATAGAAGTCAGTGACTGGGCCAGAGAGATTGTACAGTGATAGTCACTTGTTTTGTACATTACTGACTGACTTGGGTTGAATCTCTGACATCACAGGTTGTCCTCTGAGCCTGACAGGAAAGATTTCTAATTACAGAATCAGGAGTAAGCCTTGAGCCACACTGGCTGTGGCTCAGTGATGCTGGGCCAATAAAACTTTATAGAATAATAATAATAAAAAACAAATTATTAGTTTATAATGGGTATTTAAAATAAATTTGTCTTATTAAGAATAATCACACTAAAATGAATGTTAAGTATTTTATTAATTGATGCCAATGCTTTACATGTATTTTTTCCTATTTAATCTTAAAAATATACTTACAAGGGCTTAGGGACTTTTCCTACACACAGCCAACCATGATTGTAGCCACAGAGCAGTAGATGGTCCTTTGAGCACTGCTAGGCATGATGCCTGAGCACAGAGCAAGGAGTAAGTTTGAGTACAGCACAGTGTAGTCTCCAAATAAGAATCATAACGTAGACTTCTGAGAACCTATCAATACTAATTATAATGTTGAAAGAAAACTTCAGCCTCAAAGAAATTTATTCAGATTTTAACCCATACTACTAAAATTTTCTTTATTGATGAGGTTTTAAATGATATTCTCTTATTTTTTCTCTGAATCTTTAGATATCCAGAAATGCAATATATTTTAAATGATTCTTCGTCTATAACTTTATAATTTTATGACTATACTATTATTTTGCTGGAGCCTTTAAAGTTTTATATGCATATTATTCACTGTCACTGTCATCCCGTTGCTCATCGATTTGTTCGAGCGAGCACCAGTAACGTCTCTCATTGAGAGACTTATTGTTACTGTTTTTGGCATATCCAATATGCATGGGTAGCTTGCCAGGCTCTGCTGTGCGGGCTCCATACTCTCAGTAGCTTGCTGGGCTCTCCAGAGGGGCAGAGGAATCGAACACAGGTCGGCCTCGTGAAAGGCAAACGCCCAACCACTGTGCTATCACTCTAGCCCATGCATATTATTATGACATGTAATCGTGATAATTTTACATTTATTACAATTTAAATTTCTTTTATATATTTTTCTTGTTTACTTGTCTGCCTGGACTGCCAAAACTACGTTGAACAATTGTGAAAGTAAATATATATATATTTTTCACATCAGTGGAAATATTGCATTTTTCACCCCTGAGCATGATTACATGTGTTTTCATTGTATATGGATATGTGCATTTTGATAATATTAAATTTTTTTCCACTTTTTTCATATTTTAAAATCATAAATAGTCATTGAATATTACCAAGTGCTTTTTAAAAAATCAGTTAATAAGATCATGTCTTTTTTTCTTTCCGTGTTGTGGTGGTATATTTTATTGATTTGCATATGTTGAAGAATCCTTGCATCTTGCAATTAATCCCAATTTGTAATTCTATATGATTCTTTTAATACATTGCTTAATTCAGTTGATTAATATTTTGTTGCAGATTTTTATATCTGTGTTCATCAGACATATCTATAGTATTCTTTATTTATTTATTTATTTTTGCTTTTTGTGTCACACCTGGCGATGCACAGGGGTTGCTCCTGGCTCTGCACTCAGGAATTACCCCTGTTGGTGCTCAAGGGACCATATGGGATGCTGGGAATCAAACCCGGGTTGGCCGAGTGCAAGGCAAACACCCTATCCGCTGTGCTCTTGCTCCAGCCCCTATAGTATTCTTTTATTTTTAATACTCTTGTTTGTTTTTAGTATAGGGTAATATTGGCATCATATAGTTTATTTGGAAGCACTCTCTCCTCTTCAGTTTTTGGAATAGTGTCAGAATACTTGGTATTAGTTCAGTTTTGAGGTTATGATAGTAAAACCATTTGGTTCTGGAATTTTCTTCTGACAGATATTTCCAACAATTTTAGTTTTCTTTGCTTATCACTTATTTGTTTAGGGTTTTAAAAAAATAATTTTCTCATAAGTAAGTCTTTGAAGGATAAATTTTGTTGTTTTTTTTTAGATTACTAATTTATTGGACTGGAGCGATAGCACAGTGGGTAGGGCATTTGCCTTGCATGCGGCTGACCCAGGTTTGATTCCTTCATTCCTCTCGGAGAGCCCAACAAGCTACTGAGAGTATCCCGCCCACATGGCAGAGCCTGTTAAACTACCTGTGGCATATTCAATAAGCCAAAAACAGTAACAACAAGTCTCACGATGGAGATGTTCCTGCTGCTTGAGCAAATCAATAAACAATAGGACAACAGTGCTACAATGCTACCAGACTACTAATTTATTGGCATAGAGATGTTCATGGTAATCTCCTCTGATTTTTGTATTTTTGTGGTATCTATTATATCTTCTCTTTCATTTTACATTATATTTATTGGAAGTTTTTTTTCTATTTTTCTCAAACTTTTCAGACGTTTTGATTTTTTTCAGAGAACCAACTTTGTTTCACCGATATTCTGTGTTATATTTTAAATTTCTATTTATTTCTCTTTAATGGTTCCTGTTTTCTTCCTTATAGTTTTTAAATTCTTTGCTCATGGGTCATTCCGGCCAATGCTCAGGGCATATTATGTGTGGTGATGGGGATTGAACCCATGTTAGTCACTTGCAAGGTAAGAGCTTTATCCACTTTTTATCTCTCTGACCCTAAGAGATTTTTTTTTGATGATTCTAAAATTTGAGATTTTTGTCATTCAACGAGGTTCATGTGAATTGTTACAAACTTCTACTGATTTTGTTTTATCACATAGGTTCAGAGAGCTGATGTCTTTTTTTTTTTTCTTTTCTTTTTGGGTCACACCCAGTGATGCTCAGGAGTTTCTCCTGGCTCTGCACTCAGAAATTACTCCTGGTTGTGCTTGGGAGACCATAATGGGATGCTGGGGATCGAACCTGAGTCAGCCGTGTGCAAGGCAAATGTCTTAGCATTGTACCAACGATTCAGCCCCTCATGTTTTCTTTTTTTTTTTTTAAATCTCAGCTATTCTTTTATTTTTCTTTAATATTCTTGGTGCACATTTGTTATTATTTATATATTTTACAATATTCACAGAACTCTATGCTGTATTCACATAATTTGTACGTACATATAAATATGTATTACTTGGGGGCCATACTCTGTGGTGGTGCTCAGGGCTTACTCCTGGCTCTGCTCTCAGGGCTCACTCCTAGCAGGGCTTGGGGGACCATATGGGGTGCTGGGGATTGAACTTGGGTTAACCTCATGCAAGGCAAGTAAATTGCCTGCTAGTATCTCCCTCGCTCCTATAAAATTATTAAGCCTTGGGATGACTTTTAAAGTTGATGGTGGCTTGTGTAGGAATAACTGGTTAATTTTGTCAAATTTTATATTTTCTATGTGTTCTTGTTTGGGGTATGGCAAGCATACCTAGCAGCATCCATGGCTTACTGCTATATCTAATCTGCTTCTGGAAATCTAGAGGCACCATATGAGATGCTGAAGATTGTACAAAGCTCTGTGGAGTACCAGGGAAGCACCTTCCCCACTGTACTATTCTTCGGCTTCTATTTTTTTTATGATTTCTTAACCAATAACTTGATATTTTTCAGAAATTTATTCTTATTTAATTTCCTTTGAAGTCTATTGGTGTCTGCATTTTTTAATTATCTTTAATGCTAAAATCTCTTTACAGCTTGCTCTTATTCTGTTTCTTTTTGTTCTATCCCAAAAGAGAGTTGTGTGTCATTTTCAAAGATCAATTTTTTGTTCGATAAATAGTTCATTTATTTCTTATTTATTTTGTAGAGAAAAGGTATTTCATTAGTATTCTTTTTACCTTTGATTTCTAAGTTTAGTGGTTTTTTTTAGTTTAAAATTACTGTATATGCTTTATTTCCTGAGTTCAATTTCTTCAGTTACTAAAATTGATCACTTGCTTGGTATTATTTAGTTTTTGAATTTTCTCAAAAATATATTTAAACCAATGCATTTTTCTTAATTTATTGTTGAAGTTTTCACTTCCCCGCTGTGTGAGTCCTAATATGATTCCTTAGTTGGGATGAGGAGACAAAGGTTTTACTGCATCTGTCACATCCAAAGGGATTTTTTCCTGTGTGGATCTTCATGTGCTTCTTCAGGTCAGAGCATCTTGTGAAAGCGTTCCCACGTGTCTCACACTTGTGGCATTTCCCATCGATGTGAAAACGCTCATGAGCGGCAATGTAAGAAGAAGAGGAGAACGTCTTTCCACATATGTTACATTCAAAAGGCTTCTCTCCTGCGTGCGTCAGAAAAGGTTTAGTGAGGTAGGATGAAGAAAAAACTGCCACATCAGTCACACGGATAATTCTTCTCTCCAGAGTGAGTTCTCATATGGACTGTGAGAAATAACCCTTGAGAAAACGCGCTGCCACATTCCTGACACACATAAGGTTTCTCTGGAGTGTGGACACACGCATGTTTAGTAAGGTCTGAGGACTGAGCGAAGGCTTTGCCACATTCCTGACACACACAGGGTTTCTCTGGTGTGTGGAGTCGCTGATGCTTCACTGGGCGAAGGTCTTGCCACACTCCTCACACACAAAGGGCTTCTCTCCCGTGTGAATTCGCACATGTTTCGTGAGGTGAGAAGACTGAGAGAAGGTCTTGCCACACTCCTGACATGCAAAGGGCTTCTCTCCCATGTGGCAACGCTTGTGAATGCTAAGACTTGACGAACTGCTCAAGGTCTCCCCACAAATGTCACAGGGCAATGGCTGCAGCCTGACGTGCGTCCGAACATGCTTTTGACAGCTGTGCAAGAGCAGCAAAGACCTTCCCACACTGCTCACACGTATAGGCTCTCTCTCCCGAGTGAGGGCGAAGGACTGAGGCCTGAGCCGAGGCCTCGTCATGCGCACGCGCAGAGCTTTTCCCCGCAGTGCGGTTCTTCGTGTGAGCTTTAAGTTTCTTCAAACACTCGGAGCTTCGTCCGCATTCCTTGCGGGCATGGGCCTCGAGTCCAGTCTGAATTTGACGGTGAGTGTTCAGCGAAGAGGAACCTCTAAAATCCTTTCCGTGCCGACCCCCATGACAGGCCTTCCTCCCACCGGCAGGTTGAGTCTTCGGAAGCTGATTTATGGATTTTTGAATTGTACTGTGTTTTTGAATTGTTCTTACATACATGAAAAGAAAATTAATTCAGTGTCCATTGACATTGACCCAATTTTTGGTTCCCAATTTCTCACACTTTCAAAAGTACTCATTCCAGGCCTACAAGCTCACAAGAATAATCTCTTTGTGAATTTCATATATTTTCTAATTTTGGAAAATATTTCTGCTTATTCTCACAATTTAAGAGCAATGTATTGGAGTATCCTTTATATTTTTTATTTCTCTACTTTTCTCTATGATTTTGTAAATTACTTAGGTCTGTTGTGAGGCAATTAAGTGGAATCATATTAAAATGGGCTATACTGTAAGGTGATTTATCTTTTAATTCTTAACTATTAATATAAGAAGGAATCATTAATTCTAACTAAAATAACTTTTATTTTCAAATTCTATTAATAACATTTGTTAATTATTGTTATTTGCAATTCTTATTCTGCTGTGTGTTTCTAGGCTGTTTCCGATCCCTTGCTGTAATCAGTGACTTTACTTCTGTTGTTATACTTAAGTGGACTCAGTAAGAGAAATTTACTCAATGCTCCCCAAACCACAACTGTTTTCCTGTCATTATTTCTTTGCCATACCATGTTCATCTTCTGTTTAAGGCCAGGAACTTTACTATGAACCATTTACATCTTTTATGTACTCACGGACATTGCTCTGAATGTTATTCATTACATATTTTCCAGTTATCAAGTCCAGATAACCATTAATTATCACAGTGTTAAATCTAGTGGTCATTAATTTACCTCTGGCTTAATCCATTATCGGTCTTATATAGAATGTATAATTTCCTCTAAAACTGTAAAATTGGGTTCGGCTTTTCATACTATTTTATCGGACAGTATTTCTCTGATTTCTTGACAGTATCCTGACCATCTGTACAAATTGTAAATCTTAGTCTGTCAGGTAAGTCTTTGAGTATCTCTCAATTCATAATCACTCCCTTGATTTTAAAATTGTGTATCTAGCTATATGTTCATCTTTGCTCTGATGATTTTTTACTTGCATATATAAATTTATATATGCAAGTAGACCTTCTTTATATAAAACTGTGCCCTTCATGGGTATTCTATTTACCATTCAATGATAAATTAAAATTTAAATACCCAAAATGGACTTTAGAATATCAACTTTTCTCTCTGCAGAAGCTCAGTTCCAGTATTAGTCTTTTCCTATTTTTATTTTCTCTAATGTTCCTAAATGTTTTTTTTTAAGTTGTCTTTGACTTACTTCATTCTCTATACCCTACACTTCCACCTCTCCATCAGTGAATTCTCTGTATTTGGCAGGTGCCAGAAGTGAGGGGGCAGGTAGACACAGGGGTGTTCCAAGATACTCTCGGTTTTATACTTGAGGTGTCTTCCTGCAAAGACCTTGTGGTGCCAGGGATCAAACTGGGGGAGGCTGCATACAAGTCAAGTACCATAACCCCTGTACAATTTCTCTGGCCTCGTCCTCTTGCTTTTATCATTAGAATATATTTAGAATTCAAACTCATTCTTTGTCAATCATTATCCCTATTGTACGAACTGCCTAATATTTGGCTTGGATTACCATATACATTTATCCTTTGACAATGTAGCTTCATAACTTGAATTTCATCAAATGGGCTTAAAAATCCATTTCATTTATTCATAGCTAAGACACAACTCCTTACATGATAAAAAAAAATCCACTTATATGATTTCTAAGCTTTGCTGGCCCATCTGTATGGACCAAGTACATTCCTCACATGCTGATCTATCTGACATTATTGAATATGCATGATAGTCAGACTTTCTGTTATAGGTTCTTTGTAATGGTCATTTTTTTCCTGTCTGAAATCCTGTTTACTTGGATACTTTTATGTTTATGAGCCTTTATGGCTTTTTCTCTGGATCCTATTCAAATTTCATTTCCCTTTCTAATTTTTCAGATACTTATTTGATTTTCTTAAGAGTACTCATTGCCACATGATCTATGCTTTCATTTGTGTGTGTGTGCATTTTTAAAATTTGTATTCTTTCTATTACCTGATGAGGAGAAGGATAATTTTAGTTTTGCTCCTTCCTCTAATTGTACTTTATTATAAAACAGTATCTGGCATCAAGCAATGGTAGATTAAAGAAATGATGCAATTTATTTACTTTTTAATTGGATACTGGCTGATATTTGTTATTCTTTTTCATATTTGGTTATTATTCTTACAGTTCAGAAGATATAATTATGTAAAACTTTCCCTTTATATGATATTGGTATGTCTTTATCCTTCTTAAAATGTGTTACTACTGGGAAACTTATTGTGTGTTTGTATATGTGAGTTTGTATTTTATTAGCAGTATTAAATTCACAGCCAAATTGAAGGAACAATATAGAGGTTCTCTATATACTGCTCCTTCTTCTCATGGATTGTCTCTGTAATTATCAACATAACTCAACAGAATGGCACATTTTAAAGTAAAGATTAACTTACATTGACATCTCTTAATCGCCAAAAGTCTGTAATTCAACCTAGGGCTAATTCTTGCTTATTCACTTTATGGGTTTGGATAAATGTATAATGACATGTATCTACTATTACAATGTCATAGTTTTTAAAAATTAAACTGAAAATCTTCTGTTCTCTGACTATCCTTCCTAATTCATCCCCTAAAAATCACTGATCATTTAACTTTCCATGTATTTTTGTCTTAACCAAAATATCATGAATTGGAATAATAATGTAGCATGAAAGTTTTCATATTGTTGCTATTACTTAGTAATATTAATTTATGTTTCTTCATGATTTTCATGGCTTGATTTAAAATTCAGACTGAGAATCTTTATCATTAATATGCTTAGTTTTTCAGTTACTATCATTTTAGTTATGCTAAGCCATGTTGCTGTATTTTTTTATGTCTTCTTGCTAAACTGCTTTTTATTTATTTTGGTTGAATTTGGAGTCACAGCCAGCTATGCTTGGAGATGACTTCTGGCTCTGTGATGGGGAATCACTCCTAGCTTAGGGCATGATATGGGGAGTCAGGGATCAAACCTAGTTTGTCCCTGAACAAAGCACAAGCCTTATCTGTTATAGCATGTTCCTGGCCCTATTTTAATTTTATTACCATTACCTACCACAAAATTTTTCCTGGCTTAGGGACTGGAGTGATAGTACAGTGGTTAGGGCATTTGCCTTGCACAAGACCAACCTGGTTTTAATCATTGGCATCCCACATAGTCCCCTGCTCAAGGCCGGGAGTGATTCCGGAGTGCAAAGCCAGGAGTAATCCCTCAGCATCACCAGGTATGACACAAAAGACATGCCCCCCTATTTTCCTAGTTTGAAGGCTATGTATTATATTAAACACATAGTTATATGTTTCTCTACCAATATTTGGTTATCGTGTAACCCGAAAGTTCTTTGCCCTTCTTAGTATCTATTTTAAGAATTTAGAATCACTGTCACTGTCACTGTAATCTCATTAATTTGCTCAGGTGGGCAACAGTAACATCTCCATTGTGAAACTTGTTACTGTTTTTGGCATATTGAATATGCCACAGGTAGCTTGCCAGGCTCTGCTGTGCGGGCTAGATACTCTTGGTAGCTTGCCGAGCTCTCTGAGAGGGTGGAGGAATCGAACATGGGTCGGCTGCGTGTAAGGCAAATGCCCTACCTACTGTGCTATCGCTCCAGCCCAAGAATTTAGAATATATTTTATTATTGTAATATTGGCAATTCTTTATATGTTTATATTTACTATATCATCTAAGAGTCTTTAAAGTTAGAATATATGAGATACAATTTCCAAGAAGTTTTTGAAAATTACTTTTAGTAATACATGTATATTTTTCAGATAAGTATTAAATAATGTTTCAATTTTATTTTCATTCAACATTTGGATATTGTGGTAATAGTTGAAGAGATATGTTTCTATGATTGATTTATTTGTACATTTTCTGATTTTTGACATTTTCTTTGTGAATGTGTCTAGGTATAATTTTAACTTTTTTATAATGTATCTCAATGTCTCATGAGTTCTTTGAATCAGACTAGTTACAATTACTATAAAAAGACTTCAAAATCTAGACTTTTAAGATCAGTAAAGAAAGATTACATGTATATATTTATATTTTACACATACCAATATCCAATTAGCTTTTTAGCAGATAGTTGTCCAAAATGGTCATTCAGGTACTCAGGCTTCTTTGATCTAGAATTAGTTATATAGCCTACCTAGATCAAAGGGAAAGCTTTGAAAATACAGTCTTTCTGTGTGCCAGACAGTAATTGAAGTTGTTTGATACAAATAGAGTGTCTTCATCACAAATCGTATCACATTAAAGCCTGATACAAAATCATATATCCATACAAACAGCCTATGTGTGTATATATATAATATATATATATGTATATACATACACATACACACATATAATAAGACTGTTGTATTTTTTTTTCTTTTTGGGTCACACCTGGTGATGCACAGGGGTTACTCATAGCTCTGCACTCAGAAACTACCCCTGTTGGTGCTCAGGGGACCATATGGGATGCTGGGAATCAAAGCCTGGTTGGCCATGTGCAAGGCAAATACTACCCACTGTGCTATTGCTCCATCTCCTCTTTGTTGTAATTTTATTTAAAATAATTATCCCATGCTAAACTCTCTTCCCCTCACCACTTTTTGGTTTTTCAAATAAATAAATAGGTCTTGATAATTCTATCTTCTCATTACCATTTCCTTTCATTTTTTTCCCTAATTTTCTTTTCTGCTACTTTCTGGAATGATTCTCTGACCCAATCTTCCAGTAAAGTAATATGACTTTGATTGTATTAATTCTGTTACTCTGAATAATTATTTACTTCAAAACTTTTATCCTTCATAACTGGAGGGGTACTAGAAGGTGTAAGATGATAACTTTTCATGTAGAAAATCCTGGTCCAGTTCCCAGTACCAGATTTAGTTCCCAGAACACTGCCAAGAGTTATCACGGAGTACAGACAAGTAACCCCTGAGCCTAGCCAGGTGTGTTCCAACCTTCTCTCCATCTTATCTGCAAAATCTTATCCTTAAGGTCTAATTTTTAACACTAAAAGTACCTAATTGTTATAATATATTTCTTGTTCATAACATATTTCTTTTTCATTTTATATATATGGTACTTATACCAAATTTTCTATGAAGTAGGCTAGAGATATAGTGTAGTGGATAGGACAGTTGTTTTGTACATGGTCAACCTGGGTTTGATACCTGGCATCCCGTATGGTCCCTCAACATCCCAGAAATCCCTGAGAACAGAGCCAGAAATAATCCCTGACTACTCTGACTGTGATCCAAAAATAGTTAAAAAAAATAAAATAAAAACAAAAAATTTTATGAGTAACATTAGCTTAAAAGGGTGTGAATCTTGATGTACTTTAAAGTATGTTGTTAGCAAACTGCATCTACCATCAAAATGCCAGTATACCTCCACCACTGTTCATAGACGCAATTCAGACCACTCTCCTGTTCTTGGCAATCCCACTATATTATCAGGTTGCAGGAGTTTTTGTTTTTGGAGATTGTATTCTCACTTGTTTTTATTTCTTATTATACCACATTTAAGGAAGATCTGATATTTATCTTTTTTTTTAATTCTTTTATTGATTCACCATGTTGAAAGTTACAAAACTTTCAGGTTTAAGTCTCAGTTATACAATGCTCAAACACCCATCCTTTCACCAGCGCACATATTCCACCACCAAGAATCACGATATACCTCCCCCCTTCCCCCCACCTCCCCAGCCCCCCACCCCGCATGTGTAACTGGTAAATTTCACTTTACTTTCACTTTACTTTGATTACATTCAATATTTAAACAAAAAAATTCACTGTTATTGATTTGGAGTTTCTCCCCCCTAAAGTCGATCTGCTGAAAAGAAAGCATTTGGTAATTTGTTTCCCATTGCTGAGAATGAAGAGATATTAGGTCAGGAGGCCACACTAGCAGCAGCATAGTTTTGGATTTCTGTATTTTAGCATTTTAATAACTAAGTCCAGAGAAATGTCTGCCAGGAATCGCAACATTGTAAGCTTCTACCTCTCAGCTACTTTATATTCCACATATGAATGCGATCTTTCTATATCTGTCTCTTTCTTTCTGACTCATTTCACTCAGCATGATACTTTCCATGTTGATCCACTTATATGCAAATTTCATGACTTCATGTTTTCTGACAGCTACATAGTATTCCATTGTGTAAATATACCAGAGTTTCTTTAGCCAATCATCTGTTTTCGGGCACTCTGGTTTTTTCCATATTGTGGCTATTGTAAACAGAGCGGCAATGAACATGGAAATGCAGATGTCATCTCTACTATACCTTTTTGCCTCTCCGGGAAATATTCCCAGGAGTGGTATTGCTGGGTCAAATGGGAGCTCAATTTCTAACTTTTTGAGAATTGTCCATATTGTTTTCCAAAAGGGCTGAACCAGTCAGCATTCCCACCAGCAGTGAAGGAGAGTCCCTTTATCCCCATATCCACGCCAACACTGGTTGCTTTTGTTTTTTGGGATGTGGGCCAGTCTCTGTGGTGTGAGATGATATCTCATTGTTGTTTTGATCTGCATCTCCCTGATGATTAGTGATGTTGAACATTTTCTCATGTGCCATTCGGATTTCTTCTTTGCAAAACATTCTGTTCATTTCATCACCCCATTTTTAGATCGGGTTGGCAGTTTTCTTCTTGTGGAGTTCAGCCAGTGGATTGTATATCCTTGTTATCAACCCTTTATCGGATGGGTACTGCATAAATATCCTTTCCCATTCTGTGGATTGTCTTTGCATTTTGGTCACTGTTTCTTTTGAGTTGCAGATGCTTCTTAGTTTGAGATAGTCCCATTTATTTATCTTTGTTTTCACTTGCTTTGCCAGTGGCATGTCAGCTTTGAAGATACCTTTGGCTTCAATGTCATAGAGGGTTTTGCCGACCTTATCTTCAATGTACCTTAGGGATTCTGGTCTGATGTTGAGGTCTTTAATCCATTTTGATCTGATTTTTGTACATGGTGATAGATGGAGGTCTAAGCCCATTTTTTTGCATGTAGCCGTCCAGTTTTGCCAGCACAATTTGTTAAACATGCTTTCCTTGCTCCACTTCACATTTCTTGCTCCCTTATCAAAGATTAGATGAACATATATTTGGGGGTGTATGTCAGAGTATTCAACCCTGTTCCATTGGTCTGCAGCTCTGCCTTTGTTCCAGTACCATGCTGTTTTAATGACTACCGCTTTGTAGTATAGTTGGAAGTTGGGGAGGTTGATTCCTAACATTTTCTTTTTCCAAAAAATTGCTTTAGCTATTCGTGGGGGCTTATTTTTCCATATGAATTTCAGGAGCGCTTGCTCCATTTCTTTGAAGAATGTCAAGGGTATCCCTATAGGGATCGCATTGAATTTGTACAATGCTTTGGGGAGAATTGCCATTTTGACAATATTAATTCTTCCAATCCATGAGCAGGGGATGTCTTTCCATTTCCTCGTGTCCTCTTTTATTTCCTGAAGTAGTGTTTTATAGTTTTCATTGTACAAGTCCTTTACCTCCTTTGTTAAGCTGATTCCAAGGTACTTGATTTTTTGAGGCGCAATTGTGAACGGGATTGCTTTTCTCAGGTCACTTTCTTCTCTCTCATTATTTGCATATAGGAAAGCCATGGACTTTTGGGTATTGATTCTATAGCCTGCAACTTTACTATACGAGTCTATTGTTTCTAGGAGTTTCTTGGTAGAGGTTTTAGGGTTCTCTAGGTATAGTATCATATCATCTGCGAATAGTGAGAGCTTTATTTCTTCCTTTCCTACCTGAATGCCCTTAATATCTCTTTCTTGCCTAATCGCTATTGCAAGTACTTCCAGTACTATATTGAACAGAAGTGGAGAGAGTGGACATCTTTGTCTCGTCCCTGTTCTCAGAGGGAAGGCTTTTAGTTTTTCCCCATTGAGGACAATGCTTGCCATAGGATTGTGATAAATGGCTTTGACTATATTGAGGAAGGTCCCTTCTATACCCATTTTGGCGAGTGTTTTCATCATAAAGGGGTGCTGGATCTTGTCAAATGCTTTCTCTGCATCTATTGATATGATTATATGATTTTTATCTTTTCTTTTGTTGATATGATGGATTATGTTGATTGATTTCCGGGTGTTAAACCATCCTTGCATCCCTGGGATGAATCCCACTTGGTCGTGGTGTATGATCTTTTTGATGAGTTGTTGAATTCTGTTTGCTAATATTTTGTTGAGAATCTTCGCATCTGTGTTCATCAGGGATATTGGCCTGTAGTTTTCCTTTTTTGTGGTGTCTTTGTTTGCTTTTGGTATTAGGGAGATATGAGCCTCATAGAAACTGTTTGGGAGGGTTTCTGTTTCTTCAATATCCTGGAAAAGCTTGAGAAGGACTGGCAAAAGGTCCTCTTTAAATGTTTGGAAGAACCTGCTAGTGAATCTGTCTGGACCTGGGCTTTTGTTTTTGGGAAGATTTTTGATTACCATTTCAATTTCCTTGATATTAATTGGACTATTCAGGTACTCCCAGTCTTCTTGGTTCAGCCTTGGGAGATTATAGGAGTCGAGGAATTTATCCATCTCTTCTAGATTCTCTTGTTTCGTGTCATAGAGATTTTCAAAGTAGTCTCTGATGATATTTTGAATTCCATTGGTTTCTGTTGTGATGCCCCCCTTTTCATTTCTGATTCGGATTATAAGGGTTCTCTCTCTCTCTTTCTTTGTAAGTCTTGCTAGTGGTTTATCAATCTTGTTTATTTTTTCAAAGAACCAGCTCTTGGTTTCATAGATCTTTCGGATTGTCTTTTGGGTTTCCATGTCGTTAGTTTTTGCTCTAAGTTTTATTATTGCTTTCCTTCTGCCTGGTTTGAGCTCCTTTTGTTGGTCTTTTTCTAAGGTCTTTAGCTGTGAAGTCAAGTTATTTATGTGGGTCCTTTCTTCCTTCCTGAAACATGCTTGCAGAGCTATAAATTTTCCCCTTAAAACGGCTTTAGCTGTGTCCCACAGGTTCTGGTAGCTCGTGTCTTCATTCTCATTTGTTTCTAGGTACCTTTTGATTTCTTCCTTGATTTCCTTCCTGATCCACTCATTGTTCAATATCAAGCTATTTAATTTCCAGGTGCTTGATTTGGTTTTCTGCATCTGTCCACAATTAAGTTTTATCTTCAGTGCATCATGGTCTGAAAAGATAGCTGGTACAATGTCTATCTTGTTGATTCTGTTGAGGTATGCTGTGTGGCCCAGCGCATGGTCTATTCTGGAAAATGTTCCTTGTGCACTGGAAAAGAATGTGTATTCCTTTTTTTTGGTGATATAAAGCCCTGTATAGATCTATTAGCCCTCTCTCTTCTATTTCTTCCTTCAAAGCCAGTATTTCCTTGGTGAGTTTTAATCTTCTTGATCTGTCCAGAGGAGACAGTGCGTTGTTGAAGTCTCCAACTACTATTGTGTTGCTTGAGATGTCCTTATCAAGGTCTCTTAGAAGCTGTTGTAGGTATTTAGCTGGTCCCTCATTCGGTGCGTAGACATTTAGGAGTGTGATTTCTTCCTGATGTACATATCCCGTGATTAATAAAAAGTGGCTTTCACTATCCCTTCTAATCTTTTTCAACCTGAAGCCTATGTTGTCCGATAATAGTAAAGCCACCCCAGCTTTCTTGAGGGAGTTGTTTGCTTGCAGGATTGTTTTCCATCCTTTGACTTTGAGTCTGTGTTTGTTCTGGCTATTCAGATGTGTTTCTTGCAGGCAACAGAATGTTGGGTCCAGTCTTTGAATCCATTTTGCCAGTCTGTGTCTCTTAATTGGTGAATTCAGACCATTGACATTAAGGGACATTATTGTTATGGGATTTTGTGCCATCTTTGTGCAAGGGTTTGTTGTGCTTGTAGGGGTTGTTCTTGTCTTACAATAGCCCCTTTAGTGCTTCTTTTAGGTTTGGTTTTGAGTCTATGAAGTTCCTGAGCTGTTGTTTATCCCCAAAGTAGTGTATGATTCCTTCTAGTTTGAATGAGAGTTTAGCCGGATAAAGTATTCTTGGTGAAGCGTTGATTTCATTGAGTTTTTCCACTATATCCCACCATTGCCTTCGAACTTGGAGGGTTTCCTCTGATAGATCTGCTGTGAGTCTAAGGGGTGCTCTTTTGTGTGCGATTTCCTTCTTGGACCTTGCTGCTTGCAGTATTGTGTCTCTCTGGATGATGTCCATTATTGTAACGATGATATGTCTTGGGGTTTTTCTGTTAGGATCTCTTTTAGCTGGCACCCTTCGGGCGCCTTGAATCTGGATGCCCGCATTGTCCAGCTGTGGGAAGTTTTCCGCAATGATTTGTTTGACTGTGTCTTTTCATTGGGGTTGGTTCCCTGTGTTTCTGGTAGTCCAATGATTCTAATGTTGTTCCTCTTGAAATCATCTCCTAGGACTCTGATTCTGGCTAGAGCTATTTTGAGGTCTCTTGCCATGGTTTGTTGTTGCCTGTAGGCTTCTTGCAGCTCATCTTCAAGCATACTGATTCTGTCTTCGGGTGCAGTCATCCTATTTTTGAGGGCAGCCATAGAGTTTTTGATTTCATGTACCGAATCCTTCATTTCCTTTTGAAGGTTTTTTATTTCTGCTCTCATTTCTTCCCGTATTTTGTCGGCTGTCTGTTGTATTGTTTCCGCCAGGTCTTCCTTGAAGTTGTCCATCTTTGCATTGAGTTCATTGAACACATTGAGGATTTCAACTCTGAATTCTTTATCAGAGAGGTCAAGTTTGTAGGAAGCACCCATTGAGTTTTCCGGACTCCTTTGATCGTCCTCTGCTTGCAATGGGGATTTTCGCTGTTTCTTCATGTTGTTGTGGTGGTATGAAAGAGGGCCCTTGAAGATGAGTATCCCTGTTTCCCTTTGTTGCGAAAAAAGATTGTGGATAGGCTCAGTTAATAGTGGTTGCCTTTTTACTTGCTGTTTGTAGAACCTGGTCTCCTACTGAGATGTTTCCTTCAATCCTTCTGTGAAGTCTTGTGTTTTATTGTCCTTCTGCTTGCGAATAGCTAGGATGTTAGTCTTGGATAGGATGTTGAGGAAATTATCTGCCGCTGCGTTAGCTTTGGCCGGCTGGTAATGAGGCCACGCCCACTTTTCTTAGGCCACGCCCACTGACGATTAGGCCACACCCCTTTCCCACAACCTGACAGCAGTCAATGGGCTGGGGGTGGCCTCCCGGCCACTCGGCGGGCAGTCGGAAGGGGAGGGAAGCCCCGGGTGCTCAGGGCCACGGAGCAGGCTGGGTCCCGAAGGGCGGGTCGAGGGAGCGTCACAGACCTTTGCAGGAAGACAGAACGGCGGCGGCGCTTGGGGTCGGCATGCCGGCCACTCGGCCGGCAGTTGGAAGGGTGATATTTGTCTTTCTCCTTCTAATTTATTTCACTTCGAATGACACCAGTTCCATCTATGCTGTAGCAAAGCTGAACAATGAACAATGAACAACTGTAAACAGTTCTACAATGAACAGAGAGAGGCATATGTAATATATGCATTTGTTTAGAAAATGTCTATATTGTTAGTGTTTTTGTATTCCTGAGATAGATTTAGAAGTGGAATTCTTAAATTATATGATATATTTTTAAAAGAAATTTCTGAAATATTTTCCATGTAGATTTATTTATTTAGTAAGTTATTTTTTTGCTTTTTGGGTCACACCTGGCGATGCACGGGGTTATTCCTGGCTCTGCACTCAGGAATTACTCCTGGTGGTGCTCAGGGGACCATAGACCATATGGGATCCTAGGAATCGAACCTAGGTAGGCTGTGTACAAGGCAAACGCCCTACCCACTATGCTATCACTCTAGCCCCTCCATGTAGATTGAATCAGTATACATTTTCACCACTGCAGAATTTTTTCCTGCATCTCTGCCAACATTTGTCATTTTTTGCTTTTTTAGGGGATCGGTATTTCTCATTATTGTGAGCTGATTTTTATTATTTGAGATAAATTTCATGATAATTAGTGAAAATAAACATTTTAAAGTACCTATTGGCCTGTTTATCTCCTTCCATAAAATCTTTTCTTTTTCCATCTTGATGGTATTTTTCTTTTTGGTTAGTTTCGTGAGTTCTTTATATTTTTTTGGATATTCAAACATCATTTAATTATCATTCAGTCTCTGCTCTTGAACTGAGATAGCAACAATTTCTTTAAAAAACTCATCCTCAAGGGTGCTTAGGACTCTCAGGAGCAGCTGGCTGCTTCAGTCCTCCTGTGGCTCCACCTCAGTAGGATCTTATTAATGTCCTCAAGTTGGTGTTCTCTTGTTGTCTCCGATGGGAAATCTATCCTTTCTGAACCTGTATTACTGATAAGCTTGGTAATTTTAGGGGAACATGATTTTAGGGTGCTAAGTAGGATTATGCTATTTTTAGAAATAATTATCTTAGAAATTATGAAGTGGTATGCTATCGTCAAAAGTTCTGCCTTTAAAGGAAATGGGAATTTGTCTTTGCTCCTTTTTTATGGTCTAAAATGCATTCATTTTTATATACATTTAGCAAATACTCACGGGGTGGGGAGGACTCAAACTATTACATTTTATTTGGTAGTAGTACAACAGGTAAATAGATAGATGATAGATAGAGAGATGGGATAGATTTCTTTACATGGATTTCTCTATATGGATAGTGTATAAGTGTAGGGGCCATACCCCTAATAAGCTCTGTGACTGTGGGCAAACATTTCTATGGAGATTGAGTAGCATAGTGCATGGCATTGAATAGGACCAAAGCCCAGGAATCAATAATAATACACATCATCAGTAAACTCAAATTAATAACGGATACATTTAATTTTCATTCTTAAAATTTGTCTCTAGTTTGTTGCAAATTTCAGTGGGATTTGCAACAGCATAGTAAATCTTTAATATTTTATATCTGCAGGTCAAAATTTAATTATGGACAATATAATTAAATGTTTTTATGGGCAGGAAATGGTAGGATTTAGGAATCATTCAACAAAGATATGAATTTATAAAATATACTGTTATGGGAATAGCTGGCAAAGTCCGCTAAATTCTGTTCTGTTTTGTAGAAGGAAATAGGATCATCCTTCTCTCTCCATCTCTTCTTGTTTCTTCTGCTTTCTCCCTGATTTATTTTCCTGTCTCTCCAATCTATCATACAAGCAAAATTTCTAAAATAATTTAGTCAGTGGCTGGAAAGATAGTTCAGCAGTAGGCACTTGCCTTGCACACATTAGACTCTGGTTCTGTCCCCAGCTCTCCATATGGTACTATGAGCCCCAGGAATGATCGCTGAGTGCAGAGCCAGAAATAAGCTATTAGCATAGACAGGTGTGGCTTATTTCTGGTTACCCCCAAAGAAATTAAAACTAAACTTTTCTTTTCAGAATTTTCATTTGCATAAAGATGTGCAATGCTTAATGACACGCTTTACATTTTCATTTCCCTCTCTCAAGTTCTCATTCCACACAGCAATTGAACCATGTACTGCTTTGATAGTCCCATTTGAAGTTTTTCGTTTGTTTGCCGACCAAACCTGGTTGCTCTCAGGACTTTGTGCTCATGGTTGAACCTGGGTTGGCTGTGTGCAAAAGAAGCACCTTACCCATTGGACTATCTCTCAGATCCCAGAAGAGATGATAATCTTCCAGCTTAACCTCCTTCCCTGAACGCCAAGATTAATCAGAATAAATTAGCTACTTTGTAAGTCTGTCAAGTTTTAAGACTTGAATACTTTCGTCAAAGAAAAATACAAAACATAGGATAATCACTTCTTCAGCACTGGCCTCCGATTAAAATATTTAACTTTCATATAATTAGTCATGATGTTCTTTTCCTATATCTACTTACTCAATAAATTTTATAATCCTATTATATGTCAGAAAGAGTTTGAGGACTTGAAGATGACAGCAACAATAACTATAACAACCACAACACAAACAATGAAAGAAAACAAAGAAAACATGAATGTATGGTCTTTAGGTTTTTACCACAAGAGAAAGTGCACATAATGTATTTATTTTATATTTAGCTATTTACAATATAAAGAAAAAACACCTCTTTGCATTGAATGTCATTTTTTATTTTAAAGTCAGTCAGAATCACCAAGAAATAAAGTCATGTTACAATATAAATGAATTAATGCTCATCTTTGCTGAAGTGATATATTATTTTTAAAACATTTGATAGTTTATTTTGAAATTTTGAGGGACAGATTGATGAGATAAGAAAATAACTTGTCCAAACAACTATTTCCTATTAATTTACTGGTGTCCTCCATCTGTCTCATAATAGTTGTGGTCTTAAATACATAAGAAAATTAAATTTGAACTAAGAAAGTATGTATGAAAAATTATCTGGCTATTTCTTAAGAAAAAGCTGACCAAATAAATTAAGTGAAAAAGATTACACTATTCTATAATTGAATGGTGATTTTTGATAGTTTTTGTAAGAATCATTTTGTTTGTCTTTTTAGTTTCTGTAAAAATCATATTGTTTGTCTTTCCAGTGGAAACCAGTACAAAGGTGACTAAGTAATTGGTTTTGATACCTTCGTTACTGGCTAATGGTTTGAAAATTGAAGATTATGAGGTTGCTGTTCTAAAAAAGCATAATTTAAGGGTCATTACATTCTATAACTTTCACTGTTTCTTCAAAACCAGATATTATGTGAAGATACTCTTTATAATTTATTGCTTGAACTTTGCCAAAGACGATGATTATTTTACAATTTTTATGTTACCAGCTCTACTAAATGCCAGTTTGCCACTGCTTTCAGTGCCCTCTTGGCATCAGGTTTTCAGGACGGCTAACAATTATCTTCAGACGTGGTGGTTTTAATTTTTGTTAAGGCCGTTGAAGTTTGTTAGCTACTGTGACTCAGACGAAGTCCCTGTTTTAAGGAAATAATTCACTGATCTTTAAAGAAATTCTGTAATGTTAAGTAGAAAAAATGTTGGCAAGATTGTTTCTTTTTTGGACTTTTTCTTGACATTAGTTGACAGTAGTGCCATCTGTGACCCATTATTATTGCTTTTCTGGAGTGGGTGGTGTCTAGGTGGGGGTTGCTAAAGCACTAACACTTCATTAGCACAGACTGCTGCTTTTTGATTTGGGATCATTTCCAAAGGGAATTGGCTGAAGTTTGCTTATTCTTGTCACCCAAATAGATTGTGAAACAAAGGACTTATCTTAATAAAATGTCTGGAATGATTTTGATAAAGAAAATATAATACAAGCACTTTAAATATTTGTTAGACTGAAAGTTATTATCAGATCATTATCTGTATTTTCCCAATTACAGACTGTGTGATCTTAACTTCCTTGTATGCGAAACAGTGATAATGATTGTAATTCTTGGTGCTCCCATTCCTTTATCTATTAAAAGTTGATACTTAAAGGAGCTTACATCATGCAATTGGAATGATACACACGAACCATTCCTTCAGTGCTTTAGCTATTTTTGAAAAATATTGACAATGTACCCATTAATGTTTATTAGCTATGTAAGACTTTTAGGTCTTATTTACCTGAAGGGAAAAAATAGTATACATTCCTAATATATTGATTTACATAAAGTTTGTGCATTTAACAATAAGAAAACAGTTGTCTTAAGTATCATTCACTAATATAGATTTTCCTAAATCAATGTATTCCCCTCTTAATTTAATTTTTTTTTTGTTTTTTGGGTCATACCTGGTGATGCACAGGGGTCACTCCTGGCTCTGCACTCAGGAATTACTCCTGGAGGTGCTCAGGGGACCATATGGGATGCTGAGATTTGAAACCGGGTTGGCCGCGTGCAAGGCAAATGCCCTACCTGCTGTGCTATCACTCCAGCCCCCAATTAATTTAATTCTTATACTAAGAATCTGAAGTGCAGTCATGACATGTGCCAGGCATCATTTGCATACATTGAAGAACCGATTGTATACTAAAAAAGGACACTGGGACAAAGGTGGGGGCAAGCTGACATTCTGGGAGAGGGAGTTATGTTGGAGTGCTTTATGGATAAAACCCTGCCATTATCAACATTATAAATTACAATGAGACCGCTCGAGAAATTTGACGATCAGTGGGATAATGATGATGATGATTATGATGATGATGATGGTGATGATGATGACAATGACTAAAATAAAATTTTTAAATAAGGTGCATCAAAAATAAATAAAATTCTATATAATTTTGTTTAGTTCCCAAATTTAAACGATTCTTTACTTCATTTTCCTCAGTGATCTGTCCCTTAATGCTTTGGTAATAACTATCATAAATCTCTCATGGATAAGAATAGCCATTAGAATTATCTCAAGTGGATGCTGTTTAGATCTAGTGGACACTGTAGAATATATTTCTCTTTCTGCTTGTACCAGCATCTGTTTCTTTGACCTCCTCTCCTCCTGTCCCCCAAAGTCTGGGTCTAACACCTTTGTCATGAGATGAAGTTGTGATACTTATTGTCAAATAAGTTTACCTTCTTCATTAAGACAAATTTGAATAAATATATCCCTGGTTCCCCTAGCCCCATCAGGAGTAATCCCTGAACAAACAGTTAAGAGCAATCCCTGAGCACAGTTGAGTGTGTCCTACCCCAGACCCCCTCCAACCCAAAGATAGAAGCTAGAAGCTCTCTGATTAAGCTAAAATCATTAATGTGTTATGAGGTAACTCCTAGGTCTAAATAAGTGAAGTTCTCTGGTGTTGTCTTATTTGATCTAAACAATACGGAGTAAATAAGTTTGAAGAAATGGCTTAAAACTGAGATAATGGTTACATTAGATTAAATGGAGGAGTTGAAACATTTACCCATTTTAGGAGAAAATAATCAGGATATACTATTCACAATTGCAAATAAAATTTTAGCACACTTGAGACCTTTAAGATATTTATCAAGCATCTGATATAAATTGCAAGAAGTCATGTGATGGTCTGGGAAGATCATACAGGAATTTAGGCACATTGTGACTGTCCCTGGTCTGATTGATGGCATCAAACAGTCTCCGAAAGCCATTGAATTATCCCTGAGCACTTCCAAGGTGGCCAGATGATTGCTGGGCCAGATGATTGCCTGATTGCGGCACCATGTGTCCTGAACATTACTGGCACTGCCTTCTGGAGCTGTTGCATTGGACCACCGGTCAGGTTGGCCAAGACACTGTTTCGGACCCCCCATCCCTGTAAGAAAAAATGGGAAATGAGAGCAACATATTTGTCATTTGTGAGTTCAGAGCAAGTAAATAGAAAAACATCTCTGAGTTGCTTATGACATTGGTCATGGGTGGGCCCAACTTCTTACTTCCATAAAATTGATATGGTTTTTAGCATTAAAATTTTTTGGAGTTTAATGATCTCACGTTACATATTGGATATCTATCTACTGTCTATCTACATCTGTCTACCTATGTATCTATCACTTGATGGATTTGAATGAAGTAACAACTAAGGAAAGACATGGGCGTTATTCAGGCTTATAAACACATCCATCAGTTTCCCGAAAATGACACACCAAAGTTTCTTCTTGACTCCTTTACTATTCTTTATAGTAAGATTATGCTATTCTTTTCCTTTTGACTACAATTCTTGTAGGTTTTATGAGGACACTTATTAGTTATACTCAGAAAATTTGAAATATAAAATACAGGATTAGAGTTATGGACACTAGAAACTTCTTTATCATACATAAATTACATTTAGTTACCTTTGGCTATTTTGCTCCCTGTCTTCTTATGCCTTCCATATACCTATACCCTGGAAACCACAATTCTATTTTGTTTTTGATATCACATATATGTGAGTTTATAAATAATAATCATTCTGTTTCTGGACCACCCCATTATAACTACTTTGGGAATAATAGCCTTTAGGTTGATTTACATTATTACAAAAGGTAAAATATCCTTTTTTTAAGGTTAAATAATATTTTACTACAGGTATAAACCATGTTCTCTTGATTCAATTATGGACACACATTTTCATTTCTTAACTATTGAGAATAATACTACAAGGCACATAGATATGAAAATAACTATTTGATATGCTGATTTAATTTTTTTGATAAATACCCAGAGTTGGAATTGTTATAGGTGATTCAATTTTAAATTGTAATCACAACAATTTATTTTTTAAAAGGCATTATGAGTAGGAGTATGTAAAAATCTGTTTTTGTGTGCTGATGAATATTGAAACCTCTTTTTATACCAGCTTGGTGGCATCAATCCTCATATTGTTGATTAAAGTTTATTATCAGTATTGGGTTTGACAGCTCAGCTGTCAATTTCTGTGCTGAAAATATTCCTTTTTAGCAATAATATTGTTACATAAAAATGAAACTCATTTTTATATTAGTATTCTCTTCATCTATAGTTTCAGAAATAAATTGTTATGGAGATGAAAATATATAAGGAGGCTTGATTGTACATTATATGTCCTTTTACTGAAATGTACTTTAAAATGCAGTTTCAAAGTTCTTAAAATGAAAAAATCTCATATTTGAGGGTACCGTTTGTTTGTAACCATAACTATTAATGTTTTGCGTCTAATTTTTTGTTAAGAAATGTCAAATATGGGGGAACTGGAGAGATAATGCAGTGCGTAGGGCACTTGCCTTGCCCAAGGCCAATCTGGGTTCTACCTGGCATCCCATATGTTCCCCTGAGCACTTCCAGGAGTGAGTTCTGAGTTCACCGGATGTAGTCCAATAGAACTAAACAAATCTGCTTTTAGATATGTGAACTAAAAACTTTTAGGGATAAACTTTTAAAAAAAGCAGAGTAATGGAAGTTATGCATACAATAATACAATATCTTTAATTTCAGGTATTATCTTACAATGTATTCAGTTTGTTGTATTCCTGGTATCTTGAACATATCAAGAGGTCAATAAGAATTCAGCCACCTAATTTGAAAATAAAGCATCCGTCACATTGTTATTTAGACATAGGATCTCTGGCTTATAAAAAGCAATTTAGTCATGATTTACATTTACTTTGCTTTAACATGTTGAGTTGTTTCAAAAGAAATAGTCTCATTGTCTTGTAAATTGGCTGGAGCAATAGCATAGGGGGTATGGAGTTCGCCTTGCACACAGCTGACCCGGGTTCGATTTCTCTGGCCCTCTGGGAGAGCCCAGCAAGCTACCAAGAGTATCCCGCCCACACGGCAGATACGTTTCGGCAGAGCCTGGAAAACTACTGGGAGCTTGCCAGGCTCTCCCATGTGGATAGAGAAATTCTAGGTAGCTTGTCAGATTCTCCAAGAGGGAGAACTAGGTTATATGATGTCCTGGTCGTGCGCTTCTGGGAGCTTGGTTTTATAGTCTCTGCATGTTGGCCATTGATGCAATTACATGGAGCCAGGGGCAGTTTGTGGGTGTGACCGCCTAGCTGCTGGAAAATGGGGGATCTGGGCGGAAGAGGCACAGTCCCCATATGAGCAGGCTTGGCGATCTCAGCCCTAAGTCCCACACACCTGGGTTCCTCTGCCAGTTCCTTCATGCATGAGGCTCGTCTGAACATGTGGAGAGGGGCCTTTTTCAAATTAGAAAAAAAATAATTAAAAAATTTTAAATTATTTATTTATTTATATTTTTGCTTTTTCGGTCACACGCAGCGATGCTCAGGGGTTACTCCAGGCTCTGTACTCAGGAATTACTCCTGATGGTGCTTGGTGAACCATATGGGATGCTAGAAATTGAACCTGGGTCGGTCTCGTGCAAGGCAAATGCCCTACCCGCTGTGCTATTGCTCCAGCCTCTCATTAATTTTTTTAACCATTTGTGTTTGTTCCTTTGGGAGGACAACACACAGCAGTGCTCAGGGCATGGGGGCCATTGATTGGATACTCTGTTCTTATTCCAACACCAATTATTTGATTGCTGTTGTTTATATTATAGTTCAAGTCATGAAGTACAAAATCTATCTTCTTTTTGTTCTTCAGTTGTTTTGTCTATCCGGTAAGACTTATGGTTCTCTACAAGTTTTACTAGAACTTGTTGGAGATCCTTGAATAACACTATTGTAGTTTGGTAGGCATTGCACTGAATATGTATAAAGCTTGGGATAGCATGGTCATTTCAACAATGTGCATTCTTCCAACCCGTGAAGTTCTTCTGTAGTCTTTTTTACTCATGATATATGGTAATACTCATATCATTAAGTATGCAATAAAAGAAATATAAAACTAAGGCAGTTTAGGAATTGAAGTAATAGCAGTAGATTTATTATCTACTAATTTTCAGATGGTACTCACTGTTGTAGTAGTAGCAAGTACATCAATAACACAATAAGTGTCTAAAAATCAACTGACTTTAATGCATACTGTATTTTCATGATTGAGTCACTAGAATTTGTTTCCACATTGGACTATTGTTCCCTTGTGTGTGCTAATTGTTATCATTTTAGTCATTTGTTCAGTTACTTTTGGTTTTCTTATAATTTTTAATAATTCTTAATAGAGTTTAGTCAGCTAAATACATTTTGGGATAATATATGCAGGAATATATATACAGTGTTGGAAAATGGATTTCTAGTTTTGCTAATTAGTTTAAAAATGTTCTTCAGTTTTTCCCAGCTGGATCATTTAATATTTGTCTTTCACATTTCAATTGATTATTTTCCCAGAATTTATTATCTCTATTTTGCAGACTATATATGCTAATATCATAATTTAGCTTTTGCATTGGGTGTTTTGTTCATTTTTTATTTTTTCAAAATGTATTTGAAAATCTAATTTGTTTCAGATATACTGTTATATGCAAGGTATGCAGTAGTAGGTAAATTGAACTTTTGCCATCCTAAATCTGTAATTCCATGTAATAAATCCACATCAGCTTGGCATGTCTAACTGATCACTATTTCCATTTTGAAAGAAGTAATTGCTTAGTCCCCATATCCCTATAATCACTCTTTAACTTTAAAATACACTAAGCATTACCAGACATTTTTAAGATGGTAGAAAATAAAGCATTGAATATGGAAGCATTGTATTAAAAATACACTTGATACTGTAGAGAAAGGACAGCACGAAGGGCATTTGCTTTGTATGCAGCCAAACCAGATTCTATCCTGACATGGTCAGAACTGTCAGGAGTAATCTCTGAGTATAGAGTCAAAATTGGGCTTAACAACAACAACAAGCAAATAAAATTTAAAAATCATACTTGAATTTAATGTTTTAAATCCCAAACTAAAGCAGCAGTATTTACCACTAAAAGATTAAGGGTGTATACACTCATTTCAAGGTTCAGAAAAGAAGGGAGAGGTAAAATTGGCAAACTGAAACTCTTGAAACTTCATTTGATAATTCAGTGATATGTGACATGATTGAACACTCTATCTTTTCTAATAAAACAACTTTTTAGTGCATATTGCATTACATATCTACAATAAGCATATTGTACAATGTTATTGTACCATACTCACTACTGTATTACCAGTTTCCCTGCTCACATCCTCCTCAATACCTTGGTGACTTCAATTATCTGCTCAGAATGTTAGGATTTATTTTAAATTGAATTTTCTATTCTTTCCCATTTGCTTTTTACCTTTAACTTATTTCACTTAGCATGACTTCCTCCACTATTACACATGTGAAAAGGAAAGACTTAATTTTTATTTTTTATTTTAGAGCTAGTAGTATTTCTCTGTGTAGAAAAAAAATTTCTTTTTCCAATCTTGTACCATTTTTTTTTAATCCACTCATATGCGGCTGGGTAGTTGGATTGTTTCTAGTATAAACAGAACTGAAACAAACATGGATGTGTGTATATATATATGTATATATATATAATATATATCTAACTTTTTTTAGCATTCTTTTTTTAATTTATTTTTTTTAATTAGTGAGTCACCATGAGGGTACAGTTACAAATTTACCAATTTTCGTGCTTGTGTTTCCCTCATACTATGTTCGAGAACCCATCCCTCCACCAGTGTCCATTCTCAACCCCCAATGAACCCAGTATCCCTTCCATCCTCCAATCCAGTCCCCCCCGTCCCCACCCCGCCTCTGTGGCAGGGTATTCCATTTTGTTCTCTCTCTCCTTTTGGGTGTTGTGGTTTGTGATAGGAGGATTGAGTGGCCATCATGTACAGTCTCTAGTCTACTTTCAGCATGCATCTTCCTTCCCACTCGGGATCTCCAACCACATTTTACTTGGTGTTCCCTTCTCTATCCGGGCTGCCTTTCCCCCAGCATGTGAGGCCAGCTTCCAAGCCATAGAGCCAACCTCCTGGTATTATATACTAGTATTCTTGGGTATTAGTCTCCTACTCTGTTATTTTATATTTCACAGATGAGTACAATCTTTCTATGTCTGTCCCTCTCTTTCTGACTCATTTCACTTAACATGATACTTTCCATGTTGATCCACTTATATGCAAAGTTCATGACTTCATCTTTTCTGACAGCTGTATATATAACTTTTTAATTTGCAAAGTCGTGTGCAAAATAGCTTACTCTTATATTTGAAGTAATTTTCTCTTTGTTAGTTTTTTAAAGATAATCAGTTTGACCACTTATTTTCCCTCTAACTTCTTTTTTTAAGTTTATTGTTTTACTTAGCTATAAAAGTAACATAATAGTTATAAATTGGGAGGCTTAGAACATAGAAAGAAGGGCAGGAGAATGTTCCCAGTTATCCCAGATCAGATAAATATCTATTTGTATTTTTAATTTTTTATTGAGTCAGTGATATACACAGTTATGAAGTTGTTCTTGATTGGGTTTTTCAACATTATAATGTTCCAACATCTGTCCTTTCACCAATGTTCATTTCCCACCACCAATGGTCCCAGTTTCCTTCCTTACCCACATGCTTCATTACTCCAAGATATAGTCCTCTATTTTTTTACTTACCTATATTACATTATGGTAAAAATCACTGTTGAATGTCTTAATTCTTTTCAATCTATATTCAGTTAGAAGGTTGAGAAAATTTTCTTAATGACAAATTTGATTATACAATTTCTGAAACTTCTTGGTACTCTTACTGATACAATGTTTCCACTTAAAATTTAACCCTTCTCCTTTACATCTCTGTAACCCTCTACATATTTTGAATTGCTTGGCAGTCATCTTAATAAAGCATATGTTTTTTTTTCCTACAAAACATTGTATGCGATGTATTTGAAACATTTTTTTTCAACTGGATAGTTAATTTATAGACCTCAAACCTCATTTTAGCCACTAAATTCTAGAAATTTTTCACAAGCTATCCTGCTAACTTTATAAAGCTATATGTGTCCGTACAGTTGTTCTCCACAAAACTTTTTCTTCTCTTTTTATTATTTTAATTTCTAATCGTATTTTCATACATTACTGAAAAGTACTGGAATGCATTTCAGTATCTTATCTGCAGCAGACTGTGCACATAATCAATACCTATCCATTATTTTAATGAAATAAAGTTTAGTAGAATCTTAACTAAATACAATGATTAATATAATCATGATATCAGACAGATGCTACTCTGTGCTGATCTATAGTACTTAAGTCTACATAGATAGATGCAAAATATTTGTTAATCTACCGAATTTACTAAAAGCTGGAATTTATGAATCATTTTGCCGATTTCTCAGCTCCTGCCATGCTTTCTAAGTCTATGCTTTTTCCAAGCAAAGTTAGTAGAAGATATGGAGTAATCCATACTTATTTTTTCCTGCTGAATTCCTGTTGGGGACTGCTCAGGACCCTGAACGAAAGAGGACCCCGAAACCTTTACCCTGGACAAACCGGAAAATTCCATTACCAGCTTTGCTTGACCTGAGGCAAAGGTGCCCTTGTGACAAAGGAAATAGCCAAACTCAAGAGGTAAAAGTAGCCCAGGGCAGTTAACTAAGAGACGCCATTAAGCCCCCCATTAAGTAGAATACCTTCCTCTACCTTGTGCCTTCCTCCTGCCAGATGATCCTGCCAGATAGACCCTTGCCTTCCCCTCCCCACTATTTCTCAATCTACTCTTGAAGAATGTTGTAAGCCCACCTAATACACCCCGAACCTTTCCTTATTTGGTCTGAGAAGACACTTCCCTGATGATTGACAACTTATGTACCAACCCCCTGCTAAGAAAAGTATAAAACCAGCGTGGCAGTTAATAAAGTTGCCCTTGATCGGCATGTGTCGTCTTGGGCCCCCTGTTTACTAACCTCACTAGTCTTATTTCAGATCGGGACCCTCACAGAATCCACCTAATTAGGAGCGCTTTCCACTGTTGTCTCTCCGCGGGCCGGAGAGATCTCCAGGGGAACGCGCAAATTCCTATAGCCAATGTTTTCCCCTCAGAGATTTCTTAGTTTATAGAAATAAATTTGATCTAGGCTGCGATGTTTTTCTTTTTATTCTAGATGTAGTATGGTTTTCATATATCCCACCAAGAAGAAATGATATTCAAGAAACACAGGTACTGAGCTAGAAGCAGTTTGGAAGGAAAAAGTGAGACAATTTAAATGATGTGCATTGAGAGCTTTTCTTTGCTGGTACCTCCTGACCCTTCCAAATGCCAATACCTAAACTACTTCCTCTTATAGTAGTCACTCTTTGTTCTTTCTGAAATTTGAATATCCCACTAGACAATTATTTTATAAAGTGGTTTAAAGAGTGACTATGGGCAGGGTGAAGAATCTGCAATTTTCAAAAATTCCCTAAATAGTTCTGATATGCAGCCACAAATGGACAATATTCTATAGACTAGGTTCTACTTGAAATCAATGTCACTTAGCTTTCCCCATGTATTATTAATTAACATTAATTATTAATTACTATTAATAGTATTATTAATCAATATTGTAAATAAATAGTATTATATTATATATAAATATATAAATAAATACTATTTATATAGTATTATATAAATACTATTATATTTATTTATAATAGTATAATATAAAATATACTATTATAAATAAATAGTAGTATTAATTACTACTATTATAATAGAATTAATATAATGGATCACTATTAACTACTATTAATTACTATTAATTTTATGAAAAGAATTAAATTTCTATCAGTCTAAAAATTCAACATTTATATCCTACTTACCTGGTGATGTATATTTTTATGTATCATTTTTCTATTACATAATAGCAGTATTTATAGCATATTTCTGTATTATCAAATATGACAAAATTTATTGGACATGATGCTTCTCAACTAAAACTATTTCTAAATGATTAGGATTGATAAGGTTTTTCCTTACGATCTATTTTGTTTTATAAAAAGGCAACTTACAGTATGCTGTTTGGACCTTCACCCAATTCTGGCAAGTATTAAAAAAGTATTTTCTGGGGTTGGAGCAATAGCACAGCAGGTAGGGCATTTGCCTTGCACACAGCTGACCCTGGTTCTGTTCCCAGCATGCCATATGGTCAGTCCCCTGAGCATTACCAGGAGTAATTCCTGAGTTCAGGGCCAAGAGTAACCCCTGTGCATCACTGGGTGTGAACCAAAAAAAAAAAAAGAAAAGTAGTTTCCTGAATTAATTGTTACTTTTCTGAACTTTTAAAATGTCCTATTTACTGAAGTTATTTAGCATGCTTGTATGTAATACCACATTGTAAAATCTCAAGGACAGAAATACATCTTTGTTCCCCTGAAGCGCAATGTATTCTTAATAGAAGATGCTAACAGATTGATTCATCATTATAAAAAATTTGCTAAAGAGTTTTGGGTACCAATCTATAAAACCTGGCTGTAATTATTTGTATTCTCTAGACATGCCTTCAGAAAAGCTCTTTGTAATCATTATATGCTCTTTTCTCATATTCGTGATTGGACAGCATTAGTCCTTGGATGGATCACTGAGTGCTGTAATCATAAATTGGCAATGCATTTTGCACTCAGTTCTTCATTATTCTTTGATATTGGAAAGGAGAGTTTCTTTTAAGTCTGAATGAATTATAGCCAGTGGTTCACTTTTTGCCAAGTCCCACCAACACTCAATTACCCAGGAACTGATTCTATAGTTTTCAGGTTATACAGGCCATTACCTCTTTCCTTCTTACTCCTCGATGTCTACCTCTGCACCATTTCACTGCTCATTAGAGTGTCTGGATGGAAAAAAAAAAGCACTTTGGGAAGGTAACAAAGGTGAAATTCAGGTTGATCATTTTGTACTTGGTAGCTCTGAACAAAGGTTTCTTGGGAAATGCAACTAGTGAAAGCTAGTGGATAGGATTCTGAACTATGCTTCCTAAAGATGGGTTTTACTTCTCTGTCATCAGTTATATCAGAAGTTTTTGAGATTACTGACATTACTTGTTCAGAAAACAAGGTGACTTCTATTTTTCTTTCAAGAATAATATTAGAACATTTTATAGATGTGTTTTAAAAAGTACGTGTAGCTGAACATAGGATATGTTGTAAACTGAAAAGAATGTTTGTGATTGGACTTGGTAAGATTATGGTGATCTAAATAGAACTGTAATTCCAGAGATTTTTCTCATCAGTTTTTGTTTTTGTTTTTCTTTGGTGCCAGGGACAGAACCTAGAGCTTTATGACCCAAGTATTGCTTTTGCTTCAAGTAACTTTGTTTCATCTTATGGAAACCTCTTATGTAACTAAATATTCATTTCTTATTTTAAATAAATAAACATGCAGACTTTTATTCTGTATACATGTAAAGTGTATGCGTAAGTACTTTTACTTCTGTCATCTGGAGGGAGTGAATTCATGCATCTCTTTTTTATTTTGATGTAAATTATCAGAGAAGTGGCTATGGTATGCAGTGAAATAGAAACTGAAAATTATGGAAAATGCAATATATGATTCATGAGATAATTTTAAAAGAATAATGCAGAAAACAGTGACTCATTTTCCTCATGTAAATCACATATAAAATATACAGGTCATATTTTTTCCTTTGCATTTACATATTGAATGACAATAATTGTCTGCTACATTTTGAATATTTTATCTCAATTGTCCTTGTCCTATTAAAGTTTGTTTTAAAATAATTTTACTATATAACATCCCATCCTTACTTGTTGTAGATTACTTGAATTGTTTTCATATCTTCACACTTGTAAATAGTGCTGTAATCAACATAGGTTTCCTGTGTCTTTTTAAATTATTGGTGTGTGTTTGTGTATTTGTATGTGTATGTGTTTTCTTTGGATAGATAACTAAGAGTAAAATTATTGAATCATACAGTATATCTTTGAATTTTTAATCAATATTTATGGGTTCCTTGAGGAACTCTTTCAGCATTTTTTTTTAATTCAGGTGACTTGGTTTAAAATAACCTTAATATTTATGTCTTAGGAGTACAATGTTACTGTACCACGTCCACTATGAAGTGCCAATATTCTTTTACCATTTTCCCAATTTCCCTCCTCATTACCATATTCTCTTATTCTTATCCACTTCCAAATCCTCACCTGGTAAATTTACCAGATTCTAGGGTTTGTTGTCATTGGCCATTGTCAGTCACCTTGAAATTTTTTCTCATTTTCAACTTCTCTCCATGCTATAACTCTCCCTTTTCTTTCCCAACCCTGGTTTGTTTAGAAAACTTTTGTTTCCTACAAAATTCATGTAAGAGTTCCTTAACATTCACCTAGAACTTAGCACCTAGCTAGATACTATCCAGTATTTCAATCTTGATTTCTTCAGACCTCCATTTTCTCCTTTTGTTTAAGATAGAAATCTCAAAAGTGTTTCCTAGAGAAGTTGCTCTATGATGCACCATGGTAGCAAAAGGATATAAGACTGAGTGAGCTTGCTAAATTCTACATACTTTATAGTATTCTATGACCCAATAAATATTACTATGCTTTTTTGTTTTATTTTAATTTTGGTTCTTGGGCCACATCCAGTGGTGTTCAGGGATTACTCCTGGCTTTCCATTCATGGCTTACTCCTGTGGGATATTGAGAACTTATGGAGTGATGAAGATTGAGCTCATGTAGGCCATATGAAGGACAATTGCCCTGCCCACTGTATTGTCTCTCTGATACTATCTCTATATTCCCTTCCAGTATGTTTTTAGGCAAGAGAAATATTAGCATTTTATAATATCTTAAATAATCCTAAAACTAATCCATTGTGTTTGCAAATAATATTTTTCTAATCTCCTCCCTCAAAATAAATATAATGCCCTCTGTAGATTTGAAACTACAGATTTTTGTCTTCTAAAAAAAGAATTTTAACAATCATCAAACTTATTCCTTTACCTATACATTTTTAAAGATAATCTTTGCTCTTTCAGTGAATGTTAAATATATATCTTTGGGGGGCTAGAGATATCATGCAGGGTTTAAGACACTTCTTGCATTACACTAACACTGCTTTAAATTTCTGCTATCATTGGTGGTCCTCAAGTACCACTAGAGGTCACTTCTGAGCAAAGACTGAAGACTAACCCCTGAGCACTGCTGGGTATGATCTCTCTATCACTACCACCCATCCCCACCTCCACCCACCCCCCACACACACACACCTCTGCCAAATATATACCCTTACAACACAGTTGTCTCACTTACTATACTGTTAAAAGCATAGTAACCTCATTCTTTTCTCACAGTTTTGGTTTGGAGAGGTAGATGATCTAGAACATATGAACTAACACTGTTTTGACAAGTACAGTAATTTGTGCCAGAGAAATAGTACACCAGATAAAGCACTTGTCTTATACACAGACAACTTAATTTGAATAACCTGTACTGAATATAGTCCTTCATGCACCATTATGAATGATCTCTCAGCAGATAGCTATGAGTTAAGTCCTGAGTACTGCTGTGTATGGCCCCAATACCAACATAGATAGATAGATAGATAGATAGATAGATAGATAGATAGATAGATAGAGAGATAGAGAGAGAGATAGATAGATAGATAGATTCTAAACTCTATAAAAAGCCATTGAAATGGCATGTGTTGATGGATGGCATTGTTTGGATAAAAGTAAACATAGGCCAGGGAAATAGCTCAAAGGTCTAGAGCATATGCCTGACATGTATGGAACCCTGAGTTTGATAACTACCAACACATTTGTAGCCCAGATGAAAATAATTGCTTCTGGGCACTAGCAGAACTATATAAGTAAACCCAAACATTGAAATTTCTGGTCTGGTTGGTTGAATATCATCAGGAATTTTTCCCAGAGCCACTTGAGTTTTCTTGGTAGACTTCCTCCCTGCACAAAGGAAACAAAATAAGAAACCATCAAACAAATATAACATATTTAGTAAGCAGAGTGGACTGGGCTTAGAGGAAAAGAATAGGATAAAGGTGATTAACAGCAAAACTATTTTGATAATCAAGAGAAAGATTTCAAGTTGCACAGACAGAACTGTGTAACATAAATTAAATGAATGAACAGATTTCAGAACTGTGTAACATCAAAAATGGTGCAAAGTGAGGTAATTAAAGAGGGACTGAGTAAGATTAAAAGAGATATAGGGCTGGAGTTATACTGATGACTGATGACTTTTTAAAAAAATGAATGTTAGTGCGAGGGAGATAATGCAAGTGGTAAAGTGTATGTCTAGATTGCAAGATCCTGCATTTGATGCCTAGCATCACATACCTCACCCCTTCACTAAGCACTGTCAGGGTGGTCCCAGAGCACCACTGTGCCAAACATTACACTGACAGCCCAAGGACTGGATTATCACATCGGAACAATCAGGGTGAGCATCCCTGGAATGAACTCCAATACCTTCACCCACCACAGAGAACATCTCTGGGGATGGCCCCTAATATAAAACAGTGAAACCAGTTATTTCTTGCTACTTCTTGCTATTAAATTGACTAGCCTTCAATAAATATTTGTATTCAACTAAGTGGTAGTTATTTGTCAAATATATCAAAGTTTTTGTAACTTAATGATTGTAATGTTTGATTTCAGGTCTTGTTACCAGTGTATTTAGCATAGATGATTGCCTCCTTCTATAAATGAATTTTCATAAATCTAAACACCTTTTTTTTTGTTCTAACTGAAATTCCTCCACGTGGGTGATAGCTACGGATCCCTGTGAAGGAGACCACTACTTAAGAATTAGACTACATGTCCGTTCCTCTCTTCTGTCTACATCAATGTCATCATCACCATCATCTTCATCATTACCCTTCATCAGCATCTGTGTGGCTTTGCACTGGGGAAATCTGGCTAAAAGTGTGCCAGAACATTCTTTCCTATATGGTCACAGTTTAGATTCACCACAAAGTGAAATTTGTGAGGTTGGAGTGATAGTACAGTCAATAGGGCACTTGCTTTTCTTGCAGCTGATCCTTGATCTCTCATGTGGTCCCCTGAGCCCGCCAGGATTGATGTCTAAGTGCAGAGGGAGTAACCCTAAGCATCACTAGGTGTGGCCCAAAGCCAAAATAAATGAGTATATAAATAAATAAAAATACTTTAAAAGCAATCAATCAATCAATCAATAAATCACAATATCCCGGTTTATCACCAGTTTCTCAGGCGGGCTCAGTAACATCTCATTTTGTCCTTTCCCTGATATCTTAGAAGTTTATTTAGACTTGGCCCTCCCAACGATGTTGCACTGGGGGCTCTTCAGGGTCAGGGGAATGAGATCCAGCTTGTTACTGGATTTTGCATATAAATACACCATGGGGAGCTTGCAAGGCTGTCCCATGGGGGCAGGAAACTCTCTGAAGATTGCCAGTTTCTCCTAGAGGGAGAAGTAGGCTAAAGAAAGCGGCCATGTGCTTCTGAGAGCTTGCTTTTAAGTCTCTGGATGTTGACCATTGATGGGATTACACACACCTGGGTTAAAAGCAATCAGAAAGTGAAATTTACATGTGATTTGGAAGGTTCAGCGGTTATTCTCTGGATGTAATTGGAAATAGTCGTAAATTAGTGATATGTGAGTACTGGAAATAGACTTTAAGTTTTCTTTGTCTTCCTCTTGGTTGTGAAAAAGGTTGAGTGCCTTTTCAAATTCCAGTTTCTCCCCCATTCTCCTGAGCACTTCTTTCGGGCAGTAAGTACCCATTATAATTTTAAAACCAAGACCAGATATTGAAGCTAGAATTTCTAATCTTGACCATTAGCTCTTCAATGTGGTCCCATTCTCATATCCAGTTTTGCTTGGGTTTCCAGATTTCATCTCAAGATTTTTATTATCCAGTTACTTCAAAGTTTCAAGAAGGTTGGAGAGTAATTTATTTATTTTTTTCTTGTTTTCTGCCCTACATTATGAAAGATGGACATTCAGCTTCTCTCATTAATGTAATCAAGTTGTTACCAGTATGCATTACATATATATGTGTATATACTGCATATGCATTATCAATATAGGAATGCAAGTATGGAAATTATTAGTTTGGGTTATTTTTTTATAATACAGACTGATGTTTGAGTGTTTGAGGGGGCTGGTTTGAGTTTGTAAAACTAGGACTTGAGTGATAGCACAGCGGGTAGGGCGTCTGCCTTGCATGGGGCTGACCTGGGTTCGATTCCTCCGTCCCTCTTAGAGAGCCCAGCAAGCTACTGAGAGTATCTTGCCCACATGGCAGAGCCTGGCAAGCTACCTGTGGCTTATTCAATATGCCAAAAACAATAACAAGACGTCTTGCAATGGAGATGTTACTGGTGCCCGCTAGAGCAAATCGATGAACAATGGGATGAATGAAGCCAGTTGTTAGGGAGGCAGAGAAACCCCATGATCTCAAGGTCTAACTTCTGCAAGCTGAGGATACAGAATATTAGACCAAAGGTTTAAGAAGAGGTAATGATGATATCTGAAGTCAATATATAGAATATCCTAGCTTGGGCGTAGAGAGCAAGTCTTCTCTCCCATCACCTTTTTGTTCTATTTAGGCTCTTAACAGAATATGTAATTCTAAACTTCATTGACAAATGTGATATTCTTAGTTTACCAATTCAAATACTATTTTCTTCCACACATTCTCACAGATATACCCAGAAGTAATGCTTTATTATTTGGTTATCCCCTAGGCCAGTCAATTTAATATGTTAAAGTTAGTAACACAAAAGTCACAATTCTGAAATAATGTGTTCTAATATACTTTTAGTGATTTTACTTACTTGATTTGATGTTGGTTAATACGTATATAATTATTTTTCCTTATTTACTAAGGAGAATAAATTCTTCTGTTAGACACCACATTTCATTCCTTTCCTTTGTATCCAAATTCATTGTAAGAGTTGTCTGTACTTTCTCAAATTTTCTTAATCACTCCAATAAAACTTTCTTCTCTATTATTAGAAAAAATAGTTCCATCAAAGTTAATAATGTTAGCCATATTGTAAGAAAACGTTCAATTTTCTGTCTTTTTGTTGAACTATATCTAGTACATGATAAAAATTGGTCAATTCATCCTTCTATGTGCAGGTCCTTCACTTTATTTTTTGGATGACACACTTTCTTTTTTTTTTTACTCACTATACTGATTTCCCAAAATTCAGATTTTTGTATCTCACTTCATGTTCACCGTCTCCACTGGGTCAACTAATAATCATCTCAAAATCAATTTATTCCAAGTCCCTATTTGTAAGGTACACTTCCAAACTTAGATACATCTCTTTCAAACCATCTCCATTTCATGTGATAACAGATGCACTATTCCTGTTCATCTGTCCAAATATTTAGTTAACTTAACAATCTCTTTATCTCACACCTTACATTATCAGCAAATTATGTTCACTCCTTCACTCCTACTTCACAAAGGCTATTATCTAAATCAAATTTTACACTAAATGTATGACTTAACTACTATACAGTAATCTAAAGTTACCTTAATGCTTCTGGAGCTTTTGACAATTCTAGCTTCAAAAATTTTCTAGTTACTGGTGTGTGTGTGTGTGTGTGTGTGTGTGTGTGTGTGTGTGTGTGTGTTGTATTTTTCTGGCCACATCTGGAAATCCTCAGGGCTTATTGCTTGTTATGCCGTGCCATAGAGACCCAGATGTGGTGCTGGGAATCAAACCACATTCAAGGTAAATGCCTTAGCCCTTGTACTATTTCTCTGGAATATACCTACAGTTTTATATATGCACCACAAACTCCTTATTCTTTCAAAATGTAAGTTATATCTCTAATTACCCATTCAATGTTATGCAATTTTTTACATTCATTTAAAAATAAAGTTTACATTCTGATAATTGCAAACAGAACCAAAAATGGTCTGAGGATCATTCACCATTTTCTATGCTCTCATCTACTCTACTCCTCTTCGAAAGTCTTCTAGCCATTTATTATTCCTCTAACTATTCCAAAATATGGAAATTTCTACTCTTAGATTTTACTGATAATTATTCTCCCTTCTTACTTTATTTCTTTAAGTTCCTTGCCGCCTTTGAATATCTATTAAAATCTAATATAAATAAGCCAACTCTAACAAACAAAACTGTACCCTACCCCATCATTACCCTAACATACTTTCCTGCTCTCTCTCTGTGTATCATTTATTACTATTAATACAAAGGGCAATTTGTTTCAATTACTATATTCATTTATTCCTATACAATATAAAAATCCTGTTTTAGAATTTTTCTTTTGATTTCAGTCATTGATACCAAGTGCTGAGTATGGTATGTGGGTCATAGTAGAGTTTCAAACAAAATATGTCATGCTATTTTGTTAGTCATTCTGAATTACAACAGCCTCTGTATAGTAGCTTGAATATTATTTGGCTGATTGTAAGAGATATAATACAGTCCCCTTTTCAGAATCTTTTGCTTTATGGGTCATAAAGTTGTCTTCTACATAATTTAGTAACGCTTTGATACTGCTTATTTGTTGCCACTATTTATCTTCACCTCAACAAAGAAATGCCCTTTGTATATAAGACAAAGCAATTTGCAGTATACCGTGTTTACTTACCGTTTTTTATTGTCACTCACTTTTCATCTAATGGTCAATCACAAATATACAGTCATTTTTCTGTAATTTTCATTCCTTACATTGTTTAGATAAAATCCTTTACCATTTCATTCATCTTTGTGAACTTGCATCTTTCTGGCATTATAAAATATATCTGATGCATAATACATTCTTTTGCCATTCTCTCCTTTGACATTCTTATAATAGGATGAACTCTCTACTTTCTGGCTATATCTACTAGGTTATGAGCTCCTCAGATTAAACATTTTAAATTTTTCTCAACTCTATGCCATACACTAGACATTTGTACTTTACCACTTCAGTCAATGTGTAACAATTTGTTTCTCAATGAAAGATAGTGCAGTCTATGTTCAGAGTGATATTACAGCAGGCAGGGTGTTTGCCTTGCACGTGGCTGAACCAGGTTCTATCCCTAGTACCATATACAGTCCCCTGAGCCTACCAGATACAATCCCTGAGCACAGAACCAGGAGTAAGCTCAGAGCACTGCCCGATGTGGACCAATCCCCCTCCCACCAAAACATATATTGAAGTGTAGTCTATGCCATCGTAGACATAGAAGCATATGTATTAATATATTTAGTCATAGAAAAATATATGCATTAATTGCATGTCCTATTTTATCTAATACAAAATAGGACATTTTATATTTCTATATTTGGGGGTCCAAGAAGAGACTAATGAAAAAGAATGACTTTATATCCTTCTAGCTAAAATCACAAGCTGAAATTATTTAGAATATTTCTTTTCTTTTCTTTTTCTTTTGCTGACATTTCACAGGGGTTACTCCTGGCTTATGCACTCAGGAATTACTCTTGGCGGTTCTCAGGGGACCATATGGGATGCTGGGAATCGAACCTGGGTTGGCCATGTGCAAGGCAAACTCCCTACCTGCTGTGTTATCACTCCAGCCCTCTGTTTCTTAAGCTGATTTAGGCGGTAAATAGTTCCAATGTGAGAACAATTATTATTAAAAATGAAGGCAGACAGAGCAATATCTGAAAGGAAAATATAAAAATATCTTTTAGGGCTAGAGGAATAGTGCAGGGGTTAAAATGCTTGCCTTCCAAAAAGCACAAGTGATGTGCTTTTGTTCTCCAAGTTTTAAATAAAACATTTGCCATCCTTGAAAAAAAATGATATAACTAAAAAAGAAATGCTTGCCTTCTGTATGGATGATGCCTGTTTGAACCAGCATTACCTCTGTTTCTCCCTGGCACCACCAGTAATGATCCCTGAGCACAGAGCTAATAGGAATTCCTGAGCGGTACAGGGTGTAGCTCTGAAACCAAAAAAAAAATCTGTTAATAATAAACAGATGGTAGTAATTTTTATATTTGAATAAGGTTATAGTTTTATATTTTCATTGGTCACTTCTTTTTCAGCCTTAGTAATGGCAGGAGTTTTCTCACCTTGTATCAATCAGCCATTTCTAGTTGTTCTCATTTCTTATACTTTACCAGGACATTTAGAGTGACGAAGAGTGATCCCCTCGAAAGACTCAAAATAATTGGGCTTTTTGTCTAACCCCTGTTTAAGAAAATATTTGTGGTGATATATCCATGGACAAAGCAAGAGCCTTTATTATAAAAGAATGCTCCCATGTAGAGAAGTTAGATAAGAGCCACTAAGAATTTAGGAGAGAAATCGTAAATTCTCCACCCACCTTCTACAAAGTGGGAGTTTAAGAGGTGAGTGGGGTGGGGGTGGGGTCGATCAGATCTAATCAGGTGGATTTAGTCTATGCTAAATGCATGTATCTCTGGAAGGCCCAGTGGATGTCTACCCTTCCTGGTATGATTCCCTTTCTGTTCCTCTTTGCTATTGCAGTCCACAGAGGCTCCAGACTCTATAGTTTCTAGGATTCACCTGACAGTCTAACTCTGGGTCATCCTGATGGGTCATTGTTAATTTGGAGCTCAGTGACAAAATATATTGTAGAGTCAGTCATGTGTCCCTGCAACAGTACTCATAACCTGGGTCCCTGCCATAAGCCAGGACAGTGCTCAGGGTCATGTGCTCAGGATCACTACCATCTGTGACCATCTTCGTCTCTAAAGACAATTTTATTTTAAAGATTTTGTGTCACAGAGATGTAAAACACAGAGATGCTCAGGGTTTTACTCCTGGCTCTGCGCTCAGGAATTACTCCTGGTGGTGCTTGGGGGAATCAGAGGTATGCCAGAAATTTAATTTAATCAGCCACATGCAAGGTAAACGCCTTACATATTACAGTATGTCTCCAACTCCTATACATTTTATTCTTTATTCTTTCTTTTAATTGAATCACTATGAGATACACAGTTTAAAAGTTGTTTGTGATTCGGTTTCAGTCATACAATGTTCCAATGCCCTGCCCTTCAGCAGTGTACATTTCCCACCACCAATGTCCTCAATTTACCTCCTGCCCGCCCCCGCTGCCTCTCCCAGCAGCCTGCTTCTGTGACAGGCACTTTTCATCGTTCCCTCTCTTACTCTCTTTCTCTCTTTCCTTTGTGCATTATGGTTTCAATACAGGTATTAAAAGGTTCTCATGTTTATCCCTTTATCTACTTTCAACACTCAGTTCTTTTCTAGGGTGAGCATTTCCAACTACCACTATCACAGTGGACTTCTCTATCCTCACTGCCCTCCCTCTTCTGTGGCTTGTAGCAAGCTTCCAACTGTAGGCCAGTCCTCCTGGCTATTTTGCTTTACATGTTTAATGCCCAAAATTTGAGTCCAAACAACTCAAAAATTTTAAAAAAAGAAAGTTTTCTAAAAGTATCTGGCTTGGTATCTGATCTACCCCACACAGGTTTTCTTGGCAACTTTATAGTGGTCACATAGCAGAATTTGGTTTGACAGCACTGGGGATGGAGAAGGGCTGACTATTCCCCCCTGACAATTTCATGCCAGACCTTTTTTTCCATTCTACGTCCTCTCTGACTCTGTCCAGAGTTGCATCCACTGTGACTGGTTGTTATCGCAGTCTTTTCTTTTTGAGCTTAGTCTAAGTATTTTCCCTCATTTTGATTCCTATTTCAATTAAGTAACACCCTTTTCCTTGCAAATCTAGCATAATGAATTATATCACATTATTTATATAGTATTAGACTGTAAAAAATACAAATGCGTACCCAAGGGGTAATGTTTGTGTTTGAGGGGCTCTCCGGGCAGCTCTCTCTCTCTCTCTCTCTCTCTCTCTCTCTCTCTCTCTCTCTCTCTCTCTGCTTGCATTTGGTGCTCTCGAGTCACTGTGTATGGACTGGATCAGGATGGCTCCTCCTTGTGCTCTGCTTCTGTGTGTGCCACTGTGCTTTCTTCTGTCTGTCGCTCTAGCTCTAACTTGTTTCTGTAGTCTCTCCTCTGGTCTTCAACTTCTCTCTGCCTCTGTCATCTCTCCTCTGGTCTCTTCTGATCTGACTCTGACTTTCTCTCACTTCTGATTCTGACCCTTACTTTTGACTCTGACCCCTACTTCTGATTCTGACCCCTACTCCTGATTCTGAGCCCTACTTATGACTCTGACCCAATTCTCTCTCACTCTCACTTCTGACTCTATCTCCCTCTGCTCTTACAGTCTTAGTTTATATAGCAATCACATAGGAAGGTGATACAAAGGTGGGTTGAACATTAGCATATCAACAAAGAGGTATAGACTGAACATGAAGGCCACTCAATACCTCTATTACAGGCTACAACACCCAAAAGAAGAGAGAACAAAAGGGAATGTCCTGCCACAGAGGTAGGGTGGGGTGTTGGGGGATAGGCTGGGGGTGGTGAGAGGGATACTGGGATCATTGGTGGAGGTGAATGGGCACTGGTAGAGGGATGGGTAAACGATCACTATATGAGTGAAATGCAAACACAAAAGTTCTTAAGTTTGTAACTGTACATCACAGTGATTCTCTAATAAAATTTTTAAAAAATCAACAAAGAGGGGTAAGACCACTCCTTCAAGAGATTAACTCAAGGTTAAAATCTCATCTAAATAGATTACTCTGGATTACCAGGAGATCTGCTTACGGGTGGGATCCCATCCAGGCTGTGTCCCTTTCTTCTTTCCTCAGCTAGTAATTCACTTAATTAGTTGCAGTAAATCTACTTTTAATATTTCTAGCAATGTCATTCTGTATGAGCACAGTAAGAGATATATCAAACTCAAAGCTTGGTTCTTCCTGAGGACATCTCACTATATTTTCTAGACTACAGTCCTCAGGTCAGGTTAGTCTTCCTAACCCCAGCAAGGTCCTAGTCTCATTGTTACTTTTGGATCATGACAGCATTTGTCTATGACCATGCTCTCAATTCATAGTTAAGTACTGTGGCTCTTTGGCCTGTTCCATTTCGATGCCAGGCTAGCTCACAGCTTGCCCTGGGTCCATTCCATTCCTCGTTGGGACAGTGCTTTTGGGGTGCTAGGAACTAAGGGCAACTGAGTCAAGAAAGCAGATGCCCAGGAGTAAATATTATTGGAGTCAATCAAATTCCAAGTTACAAAGCATAATATTAACTGTCTTTCTGTGTCCATACAGAAAGGACATTGCTTTAAGGTAAACTGAGTTCCCTGCAGCAAGGCTAAAAGGACAAACCCTATGTTATCCTACATTACACAAATGAATTATTTGCAGGTTCTTTCCTCCCACTAAGCCATATCTTAGAGGAAATGGTAATACCATAGCTGCATTAATATATCAGAAACAGTGCATTATGAATAGGACCAATTGTTGAGGTCTAAAATGAGAAACAAATAATGGCAATAGGTTAAACTGTCCTAAGTTGCATAAAGAAGGCTAGATATGATTATAGAATTTCATTTGTTTTCATTAAAATATACAATAACAAAATTTTTAAATAAATTCTACTATATTTTGTAGTGCAGCATATGGAACTCATGGGCCTAATACATATAAGTCATCTCCCTGGTCCCTCAACTGTTTGTTTAGGAAGGAGCTAGGGGAGGTGTCAGAGAATTATGTCAGGGAGATAGAGTCCATGTTTTGCTTGTTCAAGAACCCCAGACACTGAATTCTAAACTATCAGGTGTATACTACTGGACTTGGGGCCCCTACGCAATGCTGGAGTGGTTCTGATTCAAATAAGTTGTAGGAAGACAGGAAAGACAAAATGTTTTACTTCTGCAGTTTAAGGTAAAAACAAAAACAAAAACAAAACAAAACAAAACCAAGATTTCTTGTTGATTTTCATCAACAGCATCCATGTCTTTATCCATTCAATGACTAACTTTCCACTCCAATAAATAGATTGATAGATAGATAGATAGATAGATAGATAGATAGATAGATAGATAGATAGATAGAGAAGCGCATAGGTGAACTCCTGGGGGTGCTTAACAGATACGTAAACAATTAGGAAACAACAGTGTAGCATTAGACTAGCTAGGAAAGAACTTCTTGCTTTACACTTCTAACAGATCGGGCAACTTATCTCTGTAGCTTAATTAGAGTAATTGCTTTTTTGAATAAGACAACATGGTAATACTAGCCCTATTGATGGAGGGTTGGTAGATATTTTCAGGTATTGCAAATTGCAAGCTTGCAATATAAGTTTGTCTTCAGATACTGAGAGATGACATGGAGAAAATGATATAATATCTCCCATGCTGAAAAGAAAGTGGACAAATGACATTTCACCCACATTATTGTCATTCAATTTTAGATTGATACATAATATGCCCATTTAAATGGGCCTAGAAAGAGACTAAAAGAAAAAAAAGGATAAAAGCATATGTTAAAAAAAGGAAAAAGAACATTTCCCTGAAGACATAAAGGAAAAAAGCAAATATCTGAAAATGACTTTTTATGAGAAGCAGATGGAGATTTAAGGAGACATCTGCATGGTGACATCTAAAATATGGAGTAGACAGGAATCATGGATGAGAAACAACTTGAGCATCAGTATATAAATCTTTACTCTCTTTTCCAAATCAAATGAACAAAAGAAGATAAAAACAGAAGGAAAATTCAGCATTTTGATTGAAAATATGGGAAGATGCTAAACATATGCCAGAAAAATCAAGGAGAAGACAATATTAAATAGAGGCAATGGGGAATTCCTTGCAAAACTTTTAAAGAAAATGTATGGGATGACAAGAACTTGAACAAAAAGTATATAGATGGAGAATAATGTTTTCTAGTCTATTTTATAAAAACTATAGGTTAAGATATGCTATGAGATAGGGAATAAATATCTTAGAAAAAAATATTTTTTTCTTTTTGGGTCACACCCAGCAATGCACAGGGGTTACTCCTGGCTCTGCACTCAGGAATTACTCCTGGTGGTGCTCAGGGGACCATATGTGATGCTGGGAATCGAACCCAGGTCGGCCTCGTGCAAGGCAAATGCCCTACTTGCTGTGCTATTGCTCCAGCCCCTTAGAAATTCTTAACTAATGAATGTAACTTAGAATCAGGTGACTAATAAGAAACTAAAACAAGCATTTCTGTTTTAAAACAGAATAATCCCATATCCATAAAGAGGAAGGAGAGTCGTAACACATTGAGAATGGAGGAGAGACCTTACCAAAATAACTTTAAAAGTTAGTTCCTACTCACAGGAAATTCATTAATGACATGATAATATTATGGCTCTAAATTGGGTAGGCAGGTAAAACACAAGAGGAAATTATATAGTTAAATCAAAGTATTTTCAATTTGTTATCTAGTTAGATTTAAATAAGTTCCAAGAAAGTACTAAGATGGCTAAAGTAAAATGCATCATTTTTAGTACTTCTTTAGAATATTTTTTATTTTCAATTTTGTCTTATAAAAACATAAACAATGAACAAGATAATCTAATTTAGTGTAGAAATCTCTAAGAGCAAAATTTAAAAAAACTTAAAATGAAACAAAAATAATTAGGCAACTTAGTTGTTGAGAAATTCAGCCTTTATAATATGCATGAGAAAAAAATAATAAGTTGAAATAGGCAGACAAGAGAGTGGAAAAGTAGCAGGCAATGAAGACCCGGATGATAAATAAAAATTTTATTTTGAAGTACAGGCCAAAATAAAACACAGAAGTAAATTAGAAAGGTATTAAAAAAAAAAGTGAATCAATGACTGAAAAGCATTTCCTCTGAATTTGAGTGCAGCTGATAATACTGGTAGGAAATATTGATTTTTTTAAAAGTTAACTTAATGTTTCTGCTAATGTGTATGTATAACTTATAGAATTTTAAAACATGTTAACATATATATATGTATATATATATATATATATATATATGCTGAAAGAATACAGTGGCTAAGAGACTGCCTTGCATGTGACTGATTATAATTGTATCCTAAGCACAGCATATATACCTCTCTGAGGGATCATTCCTCAGATCATTCTGAACACAAAACCAGGAATATCATCTGAGAATCACTGAGTGTTTGTACACACACACACGCACACACAATCAAAAAAATGAAATCAGTGTTTCTATATACATTGTTAAAAAATTAAGAATTAAATATAAGGAAAGGATGATCACATTGGATTGTGGCAATATGTTTTTTTTTTTAAAAGGAGAGAGAGAGAACAAATTGGAATGCCCTGCCACAGAGGCGGGGTGGGGTGGGGCGGATGAGATTGGGGGGTGGGAGGGATGCGGGGTTCATTGGTGGTGGAGAATGGACACTGGTGGAGGGATGGGCTCCGAAACACTGCATGAGGGAAAAACAAGCACAAAATCTTTGAATCTGTAACTGTATCCTCACTGTGACTCACTAATGAAAAAATAAATAAAATAAAATAAAATTTGGGGGTTATTTATTTTTTAATAAGTGAATCACTGTGAGGGTACAGTTACAGATTTATACATTTTTGTGCTCATGTTTCCCTCATACAAAGTTCAAGAACCCATCCCTTCACCAGTGCCCATTCTCTACCACAAATAAACCCAGCATCCCTCCCACCCTCCCCAATCCCATCTCCCCCCACCCCACCCTGCTACTGTGGCAGAGTATTCCCTTTTGTTCTCTCTCTCTAATTAGGTGTTGTGGTTTGCAATAAAGATGTTGAGTGGCCATTGTGTTCAGTCTGTAGTCTACATTCAGCCTGCATCACCCTTCCCCCTCATGGCTTCCAACCACATTTTACTTGGTGTTCCCTTTTCTATCTGAGTTGCCCTCTCCCCAGAATGTGAGGCCAGCTTCCAAGCCTCCTGGTACTTATTTCTACTATTCTTGGGTGTTAGTCTCCTACTCTGTTATTCTAAATTCCACAGATGAGTGCAATCTTTCTATGTCTCTCTCTTTCTGACTCATTTCACATAGCATGATACTTTCCATGCTGATCCACTTATATGCAAAGTTCATGACCTCATTTTTTTTCTAACAGCTGCATAGTATTCCATTGTATAAATGTATCAAAGTTTCCTCAACCAGTCACTTGTTCTAGGGCACTCAGGTTTTTTCCAGATTCTGGCTATTGTAAACAGTGCTGCGATGAACATATAAGTGCAGATGTCATTTCAACTATACTTTTTTGCTTCTCTGGGATGTATTCCCAGCAGTGGTATTGCTGGGTCAAATGGGAGCTCAATTTCTAATTTTTTGAGTAGCGTCTATACTGTTTTCCAAAAGGGCTGAACCAGTCGGCATTCCCACCAGCAGTGTAGAAAGGTCCCTTTCTCCCCACATCCTGTCCAACAGTGGTTGCTTTTGTTCTTTTGGATGTGTGCCAGTCTCTGTGGTGTGAGGTGGTATCTCATGGTTCTTTTGATCTGCATCTCCCTGATGACTAGTGATGTAGAACACTTTTTCATGTGCCTTTTGGCCATTTGCATCTCTTCCTTGAGAAAGTTTCTGTTCATTTCTTCGCCCCATTTTCTGATGGGGTTGGATGTTTTCTTCTTATAGAGTTCAACCAGTGCTTTATATACCCTTGATATCAACCCCTTATCTGATGGGTATTGTGTAAATATCCTTTCCAATTCTGTAGATTGTCTTTGTATTCTGGTCACTGTCTCTTTGGCGGTACAGAAGCTTCTTAGTTTAATGTAGTCCCATTTGTTTATCTCTGTTTCCACTTGGTTGGCCAGTTGCATGTCATCTTTGAAGATACCTTTATCTTCAATATCGTGGAGGGTTTTGCCAACCTTGTCTTCAATGTACCTTATGGTTTGTGGTCTGATGTTGAGGTCTTTAATCCATTTTGATCTGACTTTTGTGCATGGTCTCAGGTCGAGGTCTAAGCCCATTCTTTTGCATGTGGTTGTCCAGTTGTGCCAGCACCATTTGTTAAAGAGGCTTTCCTTGCTCCACTTCACATCTCTTGCTCCCTTATCAAAGATTAGATGATCATACATTTGGGGTTGTGTGTAGGGATGTTCCACCCTGTTCCATTGGTCTGCAGCTCTGCCTTTGTTCCAGTACCATGCGGGTTCATTGGTGGTAGAGAATGGACACTGGTGGAGGGATGGGCTCCCAAACACTGCATGAAGGAAAAACAAGCACGAAATGTTTGAATCTGTGACTGTACCCTCACTGTGACTCACTAATTAAAAAATTAAAAATAAAATAAAATAATTTTTTTAAAAATAAAATATGTTTGTTTTTTTTAACATAGGGACATTATAAAGGAGAAGTCATTAAGTATTATACAATAATATTAATTGGCTTAAAATTTCAAGTTATGTTTTTTTCTTCTTTCAAATAATCCTAAAGCCCTCACTCCCACCAAAACTAAAGAAGGTGTAGTGATAGAGAGTAAGGAACCAAGTTCAAATATGGTTCTTTTAAATATTAGTTATATTTTGGCTACCTCAAAAGAGTGTTTCATTGATTATGTTATTAGAAATTTATACTGTTAATAATTTAAAAATATCTATGGTAAACATTTGTAACTCTAATTAACTTTTGACATGCTTTTTACATTAGTAAAGAAATGTGAGGGACACCTTTCTACTTAGCAGGAGATACTGTCATCAGCCTATATTTCCTTGGTCTAATGTTGGGTTCATGCTGTATATAGTAGAAAATCTCCATACATACTTGACCCTTGTGTTTTGTTTTATTCTACTTTCACCCAGTAGTTTCCTTTGGACAATAGGGATTTTCTCAGCTTCTCACGGTTCAAAGATTGTCAACCCGTATCCAATTAGTGCTGGAAATCAGATAAGTTCCCCATTTTCCCTTCAGTGGAACAAGCCTGGGATCCATTCCATGAGTTTCTGTGTTGTTAGTGACATTTAGACTCCATTGCTTACATAAGTACTGTATGTATTTATGTTACTCTTACTGATTTAAACAAAAGACTGTTCACATGACTCAGAAGAAGAGTACAGGAGCTTATAATGCCGAACCCTGAAGCATATAGCCATGAGTTCAAATCCATGGTGCTACACATAGAACAAGTGAAAATCTGGTAGCTCTACTTCCTCTGATTCTCTGCAATGAAAGCAATTTCTGGCCGTACCACTGTCAGGTGTTCATAAAACTAGAGAAAGGGGTGTATGCAACCTCTGGTGAATACTGTAATTGAAAAAAAGAACCCTGACCAGGAAGTGAAAACTCTGTTGACCTGTCTTTGAGCATGTCCTCAATCACTGATAAGCCCCCACAACCACAAATTGATTGCCTTAATGAAGAGTGCAAGCCCTGGTGAGCAAGTTTCCAAATATCACAACAGAGTAAAAACATTGATGAGCACTGTAGCTAATGGTGTAAATGCAATACACTATGAAAGTAAGAATGTGGGCAAAGTATCAGTCAGATAGAAGGCAAAATGAGGTTATTAGAACATTTATAATAAGTATTTGAGGAAAAATATAGTCTCATGTGATTTGAATCTAAAAGATAGATATCAAACATTAATTCATAACTTTTAGTAACTGATTGCTAAGTGGTTTTACGAACAGTGAATTTTCAACATTAACCATTATAAGGAAGAAGGAAATAATTAATACAGGAAAAGGGAAGTATCTAAACAATAATTAAATATTAAGTTGAAATTAGTTGAAGAATATAAGTAGAACAAGAATGTGCAGAAAACAGAACTATGGATTCAGGAGTGCTGCTGACCTGATCCAAGGAATGAAACAAAAGCAACAGGGTGAGTCACTGAAAATGTTATATAAAAAGATCCAGTCCACACTTGTGCTGCAGAGGGCCCACAGCAGCTGGACTAAATATAATTACAGTAGCATAGACTCCAGGTGGAATTGGTAAAGTGAGTCTTTGGTTGCAAACCAGGACAACACAAAGCCAGATCATTGCCCAGGGTACTCAGTGTGTATTAAACATAATAAAGGAGCCAAGGAGTCCACCAAAAATTCATTGGTGAATTTGATCATCTGGAAGGGTTAGTTCAGCAGCACCCACCTCCTCTTTAACCACTTTGATGGCAAATTCAGATAGATCATTATGAGTCTCTCTAGTGAGCTGGGAAGTGATAGTAGTAAGTCTCCACTAAAGAGAGAAAAATTATGAGGAGGACAAAAGAAAACTGCCTTCAGTACTGAAGAGCATGGTAGGCAAAATAAAATACTCCTGGGAAGGCCTTATTAGCAGAGTGGCAAAAGACAAGTAATGAATAAGTGATGTAGAAGACAAGAGTCAGGAAATTATCACTAAAGAACAAAAGATGAAAATAAAGCTTACTAATAAAATGGAGAATTTAGGAGAGACGTGTGGATGAACTCCAAGAGGAACAATATAAAAATTGTAGGAATGCCCCTTTACAGGTTAGTGGACTAAACATGCGCCACCTCATCTGCGCCTGCACCTCCCCCCACCCCTCCAGCGCCGACTTCCTTCGGACCCTGACTCCACCCAATCTGAGCAACGCCCACCTAGACCCTCGCCATCCTCCAGCTCTGGCACGCTGGTCCATCCCTCCCTGAGGTCACCCAGCCACATTGTTTCAGTGGGCGTGGCTTCAACAAAGTGGGCGTGGCCTCTTTCTGAGCGTTGGACACACCACACTTATTTTTTTTTCTCAAATACCAAGCATTCATTCTTGGTATTTGAGAAATATTCACCAACTTCTCAATATTCACCAACTATAACCCTGATTATCATCTTAGCGGGCCTTAAAATACTTCCTAAGTTGGTGCTGGCTAATTCCAAGTTTGAAAACTACCAATGAATATAAGCAGCTATTCAAGCCAAAGCTAAAGGACCCCACTCTCAAAAAGCATTGCTTGAAGTTTCAGATAAAGAATAGAGGAACATCAGAGAAGGACATGTTCTAGAAAGGGTACAGAAGAAATTGATCACCACTGACCAAGCCCATTCAGAATCCTTTTTCACAACCAGAGGTGAAATTGAAGGTCCCTCTTCCATACCACCACAACAATATGAAGAAACAGCACAAATCCCCGCCACAAGGAGAAGATGAAGAAAAGAGTCCAGATGCCTCAGTAGAACTTTCTAACAAACTGGAGCTCTCCGATAAAGAATTCAGAGGTGAAATACTCAAGATGTTCAATGAACTCAATCGAAAAATTGACAAGGTATTCGTTACATTAAAGGAGGACCTGACAGAAACTATACAACAGACAGTCAGAAATTACGGGAAGAAATGAGAACAGAAATAAAAAACCTACAAAAGGAAATGTCACAAATAAAGGATTCGGTAGGTGAATTAAAAAACTCCGTGGGTGCCCTCAACAATAGAATGACTGCAGCAGAAGACAGAATCAGCAGAATCAGTGAGCTTGAAGATCAGCTGCAGGCAGCCTACAGGCAACAACAATCAATGAAGAGAGACCTCAAAATAGCTCTAGGGAGAATTAGAGTCCTAGGGGATGAATTCAAGAAGAACAACATTAGAATCATTGGAGTACCAGAAGGACAGGGAACCAACCCCAATGAAAAAGACACAGTCAAAAAAATCATTGCTGAGAAGTTCCCAGAGCTGGACAATGTAGACATCCAGATTCAAGGAGCCAGAAGGGTACCAGCTAAAAAAGACCCTAACAGAAAAACTCCAAGACATATCATAGTTAGGATGATGGACATAACAGATAGACACATTACTGCAAGCCACAAGGTCGAAGAAGGAAATCACATAGAATGGAGCACCCCTTAGGTTCACAGCAGACCTACCGGAGGAAACCCTTCAAGCTCGAAGGCAGTGGTGGGATATAGTGAAAAAACTCAATGAATTGAATGCTTCACCAAGAATACTTTATCCGGCCAAACTCTATTTCAAACTTGAAGGAACTATACACTATTTTGCGGATAAACAACAACTCAGGAACTTCATAGACTCTAAACCAAACCTAAAAGAAGGTCTAAAGGAGCTACTATAAGACAAGAAAAACCCCTACAAGCACAACAATCACTTACAGAAAAATGGCAGAAAACCCTATGACAATAATCTTTCTCAATGACAATGGTCTTAATTAACCAATTAAGAGACAGAGACTGGCAAAATGGATTCAGAGACTGGACCCAACATTCTGTTGCCTGCAAGAAACACATCTGAATAGCCAGAACAAACACAGACTCAAAGTCAAAGGATGGAAAACAATCCTGCAAGCAAACAACTCCCTCAAGAAAGCTGGGGTGGCTTTACTATTATCGGACAACATAGGCTTCAGGTTGAAAAAGATTAGAAGGGATAGTGAAGGCCACTTTTTATTAATCAAGAGATATGTACAGCAGAAAGAAATCACACTCCTAAATGTGTACGCACCCAATGAGGGGCCAGCTAAATACCTACAACAGCTGCTGACAGACTTTAAGAAGAACATTGTGGGCAACACAATAGTATTTGGAGACTTCAACACTGCCCTATCACCTCTGGACAGATCAAGAAGATTAAAACTCACCAAGGAAATACTGGCTTTGAAGGAAGAAATAGAAGAGAGAGGGCTAATAGATCTCTACAGGGCTCTATATCCAAAAACAAAGGAATACACATTCTTTTCCAGTGCACATGGAACATTTTCCAGAATAGACCATGTGCTGGGCCATGCAACATACCTCAACAGAATCAACAAAATAGACATTGTACCAGCTATTTTTTCAGACCATGATGCACTGAAAATAGAAGTTAATCATGGACAGATGCAGAAAAATAAATCAAACACCTGGAAATTAAATAGCTCGATGTTGAATAATGAGTAGGTCAGGAAGGAAATCAAGGAGGAAATCAAAAGGTACCTGGAAACAAATGAGAATGAAGACACGAGCTACCAGAACCTGTGGGATGCAGCTAAAGCCATTATAAGGGGAAAATTTATAGCTTTGCAAGCATATCTCAGGAAGGAAGAAAGGGCCTGCATAAATAACCTGACTTCACAGCTCAAGACCTTAGAAAAGGACCAACAAAAGGAGCCCAAACCAGGCAGAAGGAAAGAGATAATAAAACTTAGAGCAGAAATTAATGACATGGAAACCCAAAAAACAATTCGAAAGATCAATGAAACCGAGAGCTGATTCTTTGAGAAAATAAATAAGATTGATAAACCACTAGCAAGACTCACAAAGAAAGAGAGATAGAGAACCCTTACAAGCCAAATCAGAAATGAAAAGGAGGGCATCATAACAGAAACCAAAGAAATTCAAAAGATCATCAGAGACTACTTTGAAAATCTGTATGCCACGAAACAAGAGAACCTAGAAGAAATGGATAAATTCCTGGATTCCTATAATCTCCCAAGGCTGAACCAAGAAGACCTGGAGTACCTAAATAGTCCTATTAACATCAAGGAAATTGAAACGGTAATCAAAAGTCTTCCCAAAAACAAAATCCGAGGTCCAGACGTATTCACTAGTGAATGCTTCCAAACATTTAAAGAGGACCTATTGCCAATTCTTCTCAAGCTATTCCAGAAACCCTCCCAAACAGTTTCTATGAGGCTCACATCTCCCTAATACCAAAGCAAACAAAGACACCACAAAAAAAAAAAAGAAAACTACAGGCCAATATCCCTGATGAACACAGATGTGAAGATTCTCAACAAAATATTAGCAAACAGAATTCAACAAATCATCAAAAAGATCATACACCACAACCAAGTGGGATTCATCCCAGGGATGCAAGGATGTTTTAACATTCGGAAATCAAGCAAAAGAATCCATCATATTAACAAAAGAAAAGATAAAAATCATATAATCATATCAATAGATGCAGAGAAAGCATTTGACAAGATCCAGCATCTGTTTATGAAGAAAACTCTCACCAAAATGGGTATAGAAGGGACCTTCCTCAATATAGTCAAAGCCATCTACCACAAGCCTACGGCAAGCATCATCCTCAATGGGGAAAAACTAAGACCCTTTCCTCTGAGAACAGGGACAAGACAAGGATGCCCACTCTCTCCTCTTCTGTTCAATATAGTACTGGAATTACTTGCAATAGCGATTAGGAAAGAAAAAGATATTAAGGGCATTCAGGTAGGAAAGGAAGAAATCAAGCTCTCACTATTCACTGATGATATGATATTATACTTTGAAAACCCTAAAACCTCTACTAAGAAACTCCTAGAAACAATAGACTCATATAGTAAAGTTGCAGGCTATAAAATCAACACCCAAAAGTCCATGGCTTTCTTATATGCAAATAGTGAGATAGAAGAAAGCAACATGGTAAAAGCAATCCCGTTCACAATTGTGCCTCAAAAAATCAAATAGTGAAGATAGACTGTAAGATGGTCGGCAACTATACCACCTCTGCTTCATTGATACATTGTTTGCATAACACCAAACATTAGCCAAGAGGCACAAATGCTGGCCAACTTTGACCGCAAGTGTGGAAAGGTCAGACTACAGCTGAATCTCACCAAGACAATTTTCATGAAAAATGAACTAGACCCTGATGTTCCTTGCTCACAACAGAATGAACATCTCTGAATACAGCAGCTTTATGTACTTGGGCCGAGAACTCAACATGAGGAATGGCTTGGTGCCAGAACTTCGCAGGAAGAAGAAAGCAGAGAGGAACACCTTCAAGAGCATCGAAGAATTTGTTAAGAGGATGAAGAACCTCCGGTTATGGGCTCATCTTTTCGACTCCACTGTTCTTCCTGCACTAACATACACCTCAGAGACCTGCGGCCTATTAAAACAGGATGAGAATGCTATTTGGGTATCCCAAAGAAGAATTGAAAGAGCTATGCTTGGAGTATCAATGTTCCACTCACGTGAGAGAAGGATCTGGAATTCTGACCTCCATCAACAATCAAGAATCAGGGACACTGTCTCATTTGCCAATGTGTCAAAAATCAGATGGGCCGGACACAAAATGCGATTCAGAGATGACCATTGGACTAGAGCTATTACTGACTGGATTCCATGAGACATCAAAAGATCGTGTGGCCTCCCACCTACAAGATGGTCAGACTTCTTCACCAGGACCCCGAATAAATGGTTTGAGGTTCTTCATGTTCCTGGAGCAAGCAGATGCCATCAGGCTACACTAGCATGCGACAGGGACAAATGGAGATGTTACTGGCACCCATTTGAGCAAATTGATGAACAATGGGATGACAAGTGATACAAGTGTCTGGTTGAATTTTAAACATTTAAATTTCAAAGATTGCAGGTCAAAAACATAATTCAACACACACATTTATCTTTTTAAATACTGCTAATGATGGGCAGATAAGACAATATAGGGGCTAAGGCACTGGCCTTGCAAACAGATGATCCATGTTTGACTTCTGTAACTGCATATAGTTCTCCAAGCATGCCAGGAATGATCCCTGAGCAAGAGCCAGGAGTAAGCCCTGAGCACCACCTGATATGGCACAAACCCAGTTGGCCCAAGTTCAGTCCCTAGAATCCCCTATGGTAGGTCCCCTGAGCCTATTAGGAGTGATTCCTGAGAGCAGAGCAAGAAGTAACCCATGAACATTGCTGGGTGTGTCCCCAAAACCAAAGTAAGTAAATAAAAATCTGTCAGTGCCCCATATTTGTGAAACATGATAGGATTTGACATTAACATCATGAATTAAGGATCCCAGATTGCTTTTCAAGACTGTTTTTTGAACACAGATCTTGCTTGCTTGTTTCTATGTCTCTTTGTTTTTTCCATTGTGGAGAAGCTCATTTTCTCTTTTGAAAATGTACTTCCATTCCTCTCTACTGTGATGTCTTTCTAATCAACTTTTTCAATAAAAAAGAATAATAGTTAAGGATTCTGATTAGCATACATTTATTAAATATTAATCTGGAAAATTTAGCAATCCATATGGAAGCTAGACATAAACTCTTAAGAACAAAAGCTCTTAAAAAGGATGATGCCACATTGTTTAAAAGTAGATTGTATAATTACGTGCTATAAAACAAAAGAAAATGCACTGAGTCTATTAGAATGAAAGAGACCAGAATGAAGGAATTAATAGATAAGCACTGTCACAAATATATAACTAAACTCCCATTTATAAAAGCATAAAGAGAGATTTAAATAAATTGACTATGTAAAAATAGAAACCAAAAATAATTATTGAGGTGCTTCAAGATTTGAGTGTTTAGAAAAAAGATCATTTTGGATAGAATGAATATACATGTTTTCTAAATTAATAAGAGGTTAATCTACTTAAAATTTCCAATGGCAATTATTTTAGAACTTGAAAAAGTTTTCCCATGAAGGTTTATTTATAAATGTAAAATATTCAGCTTAGATTCAAACTCATACTTTAGCTAAGAATTTCAGGGAAATAAGTAGTCTAATAGGTGCATTCTTCTAGCACGCTACATTAAATTGAAAGCTGGATAATATAATTAACTACAAGGAAAAAGTCACTCTGTTGTTTGAATGCACCAGCAAAGTCATAGCATGTATGAAAAAATGTGTACCTTGGTACCTTAAAATATAAATAATAATGTAGTTAAGTTAAAAAGATAAAACAGAAAAAAGTACAAGAGAACCAAGATATGATGCCCTCTGGTGCCTGCATAAGCATTATTGTTTATGAACCTGTGCATGTTTGCCTCAGATGTTTGCTCTATCTTTCCTGAGTGTGGTAGTAAGCAGGGCCAAGACTAAGAAGGCATAAGGGATTTGGGGGATGAACTCAGAGGGTTGGTCTTGATATCCAATTGATGCCCATTGATATCAAAGTCAGATTTTGATGATCTCAAGATGCAGGGATGTCAAACTATTAATACTGAAAATAAAGTCAGGTAATGTGGAGTTCTTGTGTATTTGGAATATAATATGAATAGACATAACAATTTGTTTCCAGCTTTGTACGCATAATGATTCAAATAGATATTAATAAAACTAAAAATGAATATGACTTTAAATTTTAAAAAAATACAGAACCTAGTTCTATCCTAAATATATCCTGGCTGGGAAGATTTTTTTCTTTTTTAGTTTTCAATAAACTTAAAAGAATCTATTTCTAAAAATAAAATAGAATACAAAATACTGTTGTAGAACTGAATGATATTATAAATTTATGAAGGACAGACAAATGCTAGCACAGTGATAATCCAAACAGATTTCCTTACTTGAATTCTGAATCTAAGAATAACAGGGATAAAGAGAAAAATCTGAAAGATTCTAGAAAAAAGTCAATCTAGCCATCAGACAGAAAGCTTTTTCCTTTAAAATATTAAAGCCACAATGGGAAAAACATGAACTAGAGAGGCCCTGTAAAATTTGTAAAAATTCTGAGGAGCTGGAGTATAGTACATCAGGCATGGACCTTGCCTTGTGTGGGGGTGATCTGGTGTTGATATCTGCTATTACAAATGGTCCTCTGAGCACCTCCAGGAGTGGTTATTAAGTGCAGAGGTAAGGAGTAGTCCTTGAGCACTGGTGGGTGTGGTCCAAAAACAAACAAACAAAACAAAACAAAAAAAATAAGACAAAACTGAAAATACTGCACTGGTCTCTGCCCAGATGTGATCCTGAGCGGCCACACACGAATGGTTCCTCCATTGCTGAACACCCATGATCCTGGAGGCCCACTAACTACTTTCATCACCCAGTGGCTTCTTGCAGAAAAGCCTCTAGACTGTGAACTAAGCAATGGCCCCATGCCACTCCGGGAGGGGAAAGGTTTTTCTCTCTCAACCTTTCCTTTCCCAGCTGGCGTGGCGACTGCCATCCTAGAGCCCACTAACCGGAGGTATGAGCTTACAGTGACGTGACTTCTAGCAGAAATTTCTCTGGATTCAATAAAAAATTTTTTAAAAAGTTAAAAAAAACACCTGAAAATACTCTAGTGGCAACAGCTCAAAGGAATGTATCACTGTATCACTGTCATCCTGTTGTTCATCAATTTGCTCGAGCAGGTACAAGTAATGTCTCCATTTGTCCCAGCCCTTAGATTTTAGCAGCCTCTCCTTACTCGTCTTTCCCCATGATGGGAGGTTCTTTCAGGGTCAGGGGAATATATAAATCTGAATTAAACACACATCCCCTGTATCATCCCCTGCACTCAAGAAAAGCCAGTGGGGAGCCCTGTGAAAGACAGAGCTAGAGCTGATTTCAGAGTTAAGGTGTATGTGCACAGAGAGACAGGGGTACCAAAGAAGATACTGAAAAGTGAGAAATTTGCACTAAGAAAAGGGATGAGTGATCTGGAAAATCTGTGCCTAGACTCAGAACTCTGGTCATACTAAATTCTGAGCTGAAGTAAGGTAGAAAACTGGCAAGATATTCAGCTCAGATTCTTTGCTTCAAGAAAACTCATCTCGGAGCCCTTTTGGAGAGAAAAAAATCATACTCAATTGCATAGGGCTTTACAGAACATAGTAGCATATTTGATCTCTCTGTGTGAGAATAAAATAGCTTGGTGCTAAAAATAGAAACAGGAAGAAAACAGAGGTGCCAAAATAAGATTCTGAAGGTTTGACCAAACTTTGAAATTTCAAAATTTAATTATGGAGATTTTTGGCATCAGTACTGCCTGCCACTTGGAAGAATTTCATATTCTGACTTCTTTGTAGGTATTATCAGAAAGGTTCTTTTTCTGGATAAACCATCACCTACCATCTGAAGTTTCAGGTAGAATATGACTCGAGCTGTAGGGTTGGAAATAAATCATAAGTCAAAGAACTCTAAGAAGAATGAGATGCCAGAGAATATAGTCTGATAGTTCTCAAGTTCTCACACCTAGACCCTTTCAAAGTAAAGTAGTTTTAGTTGAAAGACAACATCATCAACAGCAAATCAGTATATTAGAATTACCTGAAACAGCTTCTAAACATTTCAGTACATGGGTCAATATTGTGGATAATCACCAATTAGAAACATTGCTTCTAGAATGCCAATTCCTTCAAGGAATTTCTCCCAGCCGTGCTATGCATTATGATGGGATGTTTTGCAGAAGTGTCTTGTAAACAGCTTGTACCACCAATGAACAGGGAACAAACATGTGCTGCTTAAGTGCATGCTAATGTCACTTTTTCATTTTGTCAATGTAATACAGTATATGTAATGCATTTGGTATAGGCTTTTCAAACTGAAACAGTTATCCTTTAGTGTCCCAGAAGTCTAATTACAAGCTAGATAATTCTCTTTATCTATGTTCTGATAGCTTCTCTATTAGAATGAAGGAACTGTAATAGAATGACTTTTGACTGTATGTTTCAATGTTAATAAGATGTGGTTTAACTGCTTCTACAAGTTTATCTTCTTCCTAACACTCTAGTTGAAATGAGAGAGGATAAACTGGTTTGTAAAATCTTATACAGCATTTCTGTACCAGCGCCACTCAAAAATACAGAGCAAGTTTTATTGATTTTCCTTTTTTTCTTACAAAAAAGAAAAACTCTTGATGAGCACCTATAATGTTTGAAATAGTGAAAATGTAGAGTCCAAACCCTTCTCTCTGAGTTTTCTCAAATAGGGAAATACAAACTACAAAACTATGACATATAAAATATATGTCACATGGTGAATATTAAAGTGGAATATATAGAAGTAGGACAAATATCTAGGTTTAAATCCAACACCATAATTAGTATGGAGGGAAGAATATTGCTAACGAAAGAGATTGTAATAGGATATGAGAAAAGGTTACATTCTGGAAACTATAGAGGGTGTTTAAATGAAAATATATTTCTTGACTTTATTATCGCTTTTCAGTGACACTTAAGTAATTGAAAGAAAAGTCAAGAACTGAAAAATGTTAACCATGTTATCAGTCCTCTTTCATGGCATATATACACACATCAAATCCATTTGAGTCTTTAAGGTAAATTTGTATACTGCCTGCACGGCAGAGTATGGCAAGCTACCCATAGTGTACTCAATATGCCAAAAACAGTAACAAGTCTCACAATGGAGACATTACTGGTGCTTGCTTGAGTAAATCAATGAACAACTAGATGATAGTGCTAGAGTGCTACAGTGCTACCAAGAAATATAATAAAGTTACTAACAGTAGCGTTTGTATTTTTAGTGAAGATGAAAGAAAATTTTCCCAGAGTACATCATGTATGTCTAGTAAAGTGAGAGCAAAGTGACCTACTATTTAATTTCCCTTCCCCCCAAAATTAGCATGACCAAGAAGGAATCTAGGGTAAGAAATGGAGGGATATGGGAACTTTGTAGTTGGTATGACACACCAACATCATAAATATCAAATTAATTCTACTGTAATATCAAATTAACTCTATTGTAATAACTTATGCTACCTTGAATAAAAAAGAAAAAGTAGCATATGTATGTGTTTATTCTTTAGTGAAATAAAAGTTAATTAAAAAATAGAAATGGTAATAGAAAGAAGATTCAGAATATCATGTTTATACATGAATTTACATGTAGAACTGTATTTCTGCATAATGTAGAATTTAAATCATGACAAAATGTAGTTCATTGGTTTTAAGTTCTGCTGAAGTTGGAAAATAATTCAAAGGACAAACTCAAATGAAATAAAATGTGTGAACTCTAGAGAAAGGTCCGTAAGATTTCCCATTTTATTCATTAACACATAGTCACAGTGATGATGTGGGTATTCATGAGTGGAGGATGTGGATGCCCAGATCTCAAGGCTCCAGAGATTTTGCTGGCAGCACATGATCTGGCAATGGTTAATTTAAAAATGGGAAACTCAACCACAGTGTTCACGGTGTTTAATGCCTCAGGAAATTTCGCTAGGGCTCAGTACTCAAATTTCTTTCTATCTCCTTCCTTTGTAAATAATGCAGAGGTTTTAATTCTGATAACAATAATTTAATAATATAAATTAGAATACTGGTTATTAGCTGGTGAGCACTTAAGTTTTTAACATGTACAATGTCTGCATGAAGTGTTTATTCATGCTTTATTTTATGTCATTTATAAATTGATGCTTTTATTCAGCAATTTTTAGCCATCCTATCCATAAGTAATGTTTAGGAGACTTCATGTATATAAATAAACTGATCAAGGTGTATTGATCGAGATCAATATACATTCTCAGCAATAAGATTGATAACTGAGCACCTTTTGTTTTTGACATTTACAAATGTTTCACTCTTGCCTTGAGAACAATTGAACATTAATCAAGATCTTAGGACCTACTAATCTGACATCAGAACAAAATAACTATTATTGAAATTAAAAGAAAGGTGAAAAAACAAAATTTAAAGATGCACTGAGTGGATAAATCAGATTAGACATTGAAAATGGAACCCTCATCACAAATTAAATCCATAGACAAAGTTTAGAATGAGCTTGGCCTTAAGGGAACTTGCCTCAACCATCTGGTTAAAACTCAGAGTCCATTGCTTCCCGAAAGATACATGCTGGCCCATCTGAATTGACATCTGTGTGCACACTGACGTCCCGGAGGATAATTAACAGAGAAAACTCCAACAGCAATACTGACAGAAGCCCGAGGAACTAAGCCATAAAACTCTCTATATAAACAAGTGGCCTATATAACCACACAACTATTAATTTTGGTCTTTCCCCAGGGGCACCTGAAATAACCTGCTCAAATAAAAATAAACTCATTTCTAAAGTACACGGCAAACAAGGTTTTTAAAATTATACCTCTCTTCTGACACTTTTACTTGTGATTAAGTAGAGAAATTCATACTATGTTGTTTTATGACAGTTTTGAATTCTCATGTCCGAAACATACGATATCTTTCTCTGATTTACAGCATACTTTAAAAAATACATCTGTGTGTTCCCTTGTTTTGGGAAGAGGCCCAAGTGGTGCCAGAGGCCCGGTGTCCAATCACAGTGATACTCCACCAACTGGTTTTGTTGGTTCAATACCTAAGGTTATAGAACTATTTGGACCTTATAGTCCCAGGGACCACCAGGCCACAGCTGGTAGTGTTTCAGGGGGTAAAGGTATGTGGTTTTGGGCTTCAAACACAGATCTCTTTGGACTCTTTGCACATGCCTCTTATTGAGCTATCTACCTGGCCCCAAATATATTTTTCATTAAAATACTGCATATATAAAACATCAGTGTACAGCTCATGAGTTTTCACAAGTCTATCTGTGATCTGTGTAATAGATATCCAGATGAAGAGTTAAAACACCTCCTGGCATCAAGAAATCCCATTCTGGGGGCTGGAGAGATAATACAGTGGGGAGGGTATTTTCCTTGCACATGCCCAGCTCATGTTGATCCCTAGTATACCATACTGTCTCTCAAGCCTACCAGAAGTAAGTCCTGAGTACTGCTGGTTGTGATGAAAAAAACAAATGTAAGTTGTTTTTCAGTTTTCTAGTCACCCCCCTTTTCTGATAACCACTGTCTCAAGTTTTATCAGGATACATTGATTTTTCAATTTTGGAATAGAAGCTTATAAATTGTTCTATGTTTTGTATTTTTTGCACTCAACATTGTTGGTGCATCCACAGTTTTCAATTATCACTGATTTTTAGAACTTTGTATAAATATACCTCAAATTGTATATCCATTTTTATTGTGTTTGAACAAAGGGGATTTTATTTTGGAATGTGAACATTTTTAAACATGTATTTGGTAAACATTTGGACTCATTTAGATTGGTTATATGCCTGGGAGTGGAATTGCCAGGTCTAGCTTTATAAATGCATTCAGTTTCAGTACAGACTGCCAAATAATTTTTTTCTGTCTGATATCATTTTATTGCCACTAAATGTGTCAGTACCATAATAAGTGTAGTGTAGGTATATTACAATTTACTAATATTATGCTGTGTAGCCCTCTTATTTTCATTGGCATTTATTTATGCTTTTCAAATTATTTATAATTATTATCTCTTATTTCTTTCTTTATAAATGGGAGATATATAGGTTTTTCTAAAAAATAATTTTAATTGATTTACCATTGGGTTACAAACTAGTAGAATTCTATAAGATTTTCTTCACAGCTCTTTATGTGTAGAATATTTACCATTCCCAGAAACAAAGGCCTATTGGCCCCTCCACTTTGACTTTTTGTCTTCCATTTTTTCCTTCTGAGAACCACTTTGGACTTTTTTGCACCTGGTCTTAGAGTTAACTTGACTTTTTTTTTTTTGGTCAGTTTGTTTGCTCTATTTACTCATATTCAACACAGATTACAATTTTTGTCAGATAGTTTTCACTTATTTATTTATGCTTAGCATAATCACTTCAAAATGTAGGCATGTTATTCCAAAAGACACAATTCAATCATTTTTCAATGGCAGAATAGCATTTTGTTACATATGTATATTATATATTCTGTTTTATCTTTGTATGGTCATTGAGGCTGATTTCATGTTTTAGCTATTGTGAATAATGCCATGGACAAGGATACAAATATCTTATTGAATTAGCTTTTATATCATTTAAATAAATCCCTAGGGGTAGTATTTCAAAGTCCTGGAATATTTATATTTAACTTTTAAAAGATGCTATATACCATTTTCCATAGTCTCTGAAAAAATTTCAATTCCCACTACCAGTATACAATTTATTTTTCTTCACATTGTTGTCCATACATGCTTGTTATAAGTTTTTTGATATATAGCCTTCTCGTTGACATGAAGTGATAGTATCTAGCTTTTTTGTTTGTTCTTTTTTATTTTGGTCTCTGGGTCACAACTGGCAGTAGTCAGGGGTTACTTCTGGCTCTGCATTAAGAAATCACTCTAGGCAGTGCTCGGGGGCCATATGGGATCTTGGGGATCAAACCAGGCTTGGCCATTTGTAAAGCAAGCACCCTACCTGCTCAACCATTGCTCTAGCCCCAAGTATCTACCTTTTTAAAAATTTGTAAAGAATAAGGAATGCTGATAATTTTCATGCATACAGGTGTTTTGTATATCTGCATTGTTCAGGTCTTCTAGCTATTTTTTTTTAATTGAATCACCATGAAAAAAGTTACAAAGCTTTCAGATTTAAGTCTCAGACGTACAATGTGCAAACCCCTATCTCTTCACCAGTGCACATGCTACACCACCAAGAACCCCAGTATTCCTCCCATCCCACCCCCCACCTCTGTGGCTAATGATCTTCACTTTACTCTCTCTATACTTTGATTACATTCAATATTTCAACAGAAAACTCACTATTATTATTTGGAATTTCCCCCCAACAATCAAACCTGCTAAAAAGGCATCATTTGATAATTTGTTTTACATTGCTGAGAATGAAGTGTATAGGAGGTCCAGTGGCTGCTTTTGTGGCTGCGCAGTTTTGGATTTCTGGTATTTTAGTAATTAAGTCCAGAGAAATTTCTGCCAGAAGTTGCATCACTGCAAGCTTGTACCGCTGGTTACTGGACTCTATAAGATGGTGGTCACCACGCGGCCACCACCACTGCCACAGCCAGCACTGCAGAAAGTAAAAGCCCAGAGAGAAAAAAATCCTTTCCCCTCCCGGGGTGGCATGGGGTCACAGCTCAATTCACAGTCTAGAGGCATTTCTGTAAGAAGCCGCTGGGTGCTGAAAGTAGTTAATAGGCCTCTGGGATCATATATTTTAGGAGCAGAGGAGCCATTTGTGTGCAGCCGCTCCGGGTCTCGTCTGGGCAGAGAGCACCTCTTCTGGCTATTTTTGAATGGGTCTTTTTGGTTGCTGAGTTGTATGAATTTGTAACGTCTTTGATATACTAACCTTTTGTTGGATGTATAATGTGAAAATAGTTTGTCCCTAATGTTAGTGTATTATTTTATTTTTGTGGTAGTTTCTTTAGCTGGATAGAAGCTTTTTCATTTCATTTAATACTGTTTTTTTTTCCCCTGATTTATTTCCACTCCTGGTGGGGCTTGGAGAACTTAGGTGGTGATGGAGATTGCACGTGGTTGGCTCCTGCTGTACTATGCATCTGGCCTCTATACTTCCTAATGCATTTTATCTAACATCCAGCTTTTCTGTTTAGTTAATATTTGAAAATGGCATTAAATAGTGATCAGTTTTCATAACTTTTGCACATCTCTCTCCAGTTTTTCCAGCAACATTTGTTCTAAAATCTTTCCTTTCTCCATTGTTTGGTCGTGACTCCTTTATCAGAGATTTATCATATTCATAGTGTGTGGATTTTTTTCCTAAGCTTCCTATTATATTTTACTTGTATGTCTGCTCCTTTTTTTCAGTAATGTGTTTTCATTATTATTGCTTTATAGTGTGATTTGATAACAGACAGCATGTTAGCTCCATTTTTCTTCTTTGCTCTTAAACCTCAGCTATTTTGGATCTTCTCTGATTCCACTACATATTTGAGAATTGTCTACTTCCTCGAACATTCTGTGGGTATTTTGGTAAGTAGTACATTGAGTATATAGACTGGCTTAGATAAAATGGTCATTTTAATAATAGTTCCTTCAATTAATAAATATGATCGCCCTTCCACTTCTTTGTGTCTTCTATTTTTAGGAATATTTTATTGTTTTCAATAAATAAAATTGCCTCTTTTGTTATATTTATTCTCAAGTATTCTTGATGCAATTATAATTGACTGTTTTCTTAATTTCCCTTGCCTCCAATTCATTGTTTGCTTATAGAAATGCAACAGATTTATGTGTATTGATTTTGTATCCTGCCACTTTACTGAACTCAATTATTTCTAATAGATTTTTGGTTGAGTCTTCAGGGATTAATATATATGTGCATACACATAAATATGTTCTGCATATATACACACATATGTATATATAAACACACAGACACACATATATACATGTATGTATATATATATAAAGAGAAAGAGAGAAAGAGGGAGAGAGAGATTATAATGTAAACAGGACTAGTAATAGTTTTTCCACTATTCCAATTTGGATAACTTTTATATCTTTTCTGACTTACTGCCCTGAATAAGACTTCCAAAACTGTATAAAAGTACTTCTCCTTGAATAGTTGAAAACTCAATGACAGTACTGTTTAGTAAATAATAGACAAATACATAAAATGATATATATCAATATGCATAGCTACACTTAAAAATTTATAACAATTTTTAGTGTCATACTAATTCTTCCATCTGAGTAATTTAAACACAGGGATTATCTGGCTTAGTGAACTATGCAACAGTTTGCTAATGGTCCACTGTGTATAATGGTCAGTATAGCTTAAACTTTAAAATAAATGGTTGTAGGGTTAAATCTTAGCTCTACTATTTCCTTGCTATTATGACAAAGTATGAAACATTTTTGGATTTCAATCTCTTAATCCCAAAGATATTATACTATGTACCAGATGCTTAGCACAGTAACTCATTAAATGTTTTGAGCTTCTTTCTGCCTTTTTGGAGGGTGGGGGTTTAAGTTAGTTCCTTTTCTTCTTCTTATAAGTTTGTGTACATGCTCATGTTTCCTGCATGTCAGTGTAAATGAAACTGGTTAAAAAAATACCATTCATATACTTGATTACATGATCTTTGCTGTCACAGCTAAGATATGATGAGTCCTCAGTTCAGTGAACTTGCCCTTGATCTGAGGATTTCATTTCAGGAACAGATAGCATATTGATCTAATGCTTTCTTTTCTAGGAACAGCACATGGTGACTATCTGATCTTTTTCTGATCTTTTAAAATGTCAGCTTGAACTTGCAAATTTAACAAATCCAAAAAGAATAAAAAGAAACCAGTGTAGTTATGTGAAGTATAATCAGAGAAATTTGTATATTTTTCCTGGGGTAAAGACTGGGTTCCAAGAAAATTAAAGACAGTAGCCATATTCCCTTACTTTACATTCATTAAGTTCATTAGTGATGTCAAATTTTGTAAGCTTTCCTAATGCACTTGTTAGTAGGTAGAAGTTAATTATAAAATCTGAATTTACTGATTACATAGCATTGAGCATATGATTTCAGAAGCAGTTTGAAAGGGCATATATAAAAAAACAGATAAAGCAAATAAATTTTAATCTGGATGCCATCTGACTGCTGACTGACAATTTCATTGCTCTTCTTATGTGATTCAGTAAGCACTAGTTGTACTAGTGTTTTAAGTCAGGGACTGTCAATTTCCAGCCCACTCTTGAAAACTGTTATCTGATTTAATTTGAGTGGCAAACATCTGAATTGACTCTTTCAAGTACAAAGAGCAGTAAACCAGGTTACTTGCCAACTTTGTGCAGTACTGCTAACCACTGCTTGAATATTTGCCAGCATAGAATACTTATGTCTGTGGAAGACAGTGGCGAATTTCTGATTTTCGAAGCAAAGGATAAAAGAGTAGTTATATGTGCTACCAGCGAGAAAGGTCACCACTGAATTATACAGAAGTGTCTTATTATTTTATCTCATGCTTCACAGTGATTATATTTATTGTTTAATAAATGCACTATTTTAAATATAAATCTAAATCTCTTCAAAAGTATCTAGTAACACCAAAGTTAGGCATTTGATTTCAGTATTAGGAAAACCTTTTTCTGTGTAGGAACCTGCATTCTCAGGAGAGATGGGTTTTTCTTCTTGCTCTTACTCAGAGAAAACTCCTTGATTTGGTGAAGTAAAGGCCTAACAACCATTGTCCTGTGATTTGCTTTTAAGCATAAAGAATGTATTCGAGTCAGTGTGCTACCGAGAAAGTACTGTAGGGCAAGGTTCCAGGGACTAGAGAAAGAATGGAGCCAGGAAGGCAAAGGTTCAGATATCAGTAATAACACTGTTATTTAGTTGTCTTCATTCCAACTTCTGTATATTTCCTGAACTGAATCTGAATTTGGGGACAGAGAAGTGAGGAAAGAGAATGGGGAGAGAAGAGAAGGGATGTATAATTTAATGGATTCCTTATACCCCAGTCTTAATGTCATAAAGATATTATTTCAATGGACATATTAAGGGATTATCAGAGAACTCTATAGTTCCTATGAAAGCTGGGCTGCCACTAGAAATAGAGTCAATCATTTGCACATTGCAGGAATTGGGGGGTGCTGTGATCAGCATTGCTAGCTATATTTGATGCAGGATCAGTGGGGAGAGCTCAATAAATCTCTCCTTCTCAGAAGAGAGTGGGAGCTATTGATCGCCAGTGGCTCCATTAGCTTTATATGACTTCACTGAAATTAAAATCTTTAGGGCTTGATCCTCCCCTCAGATAGCTATATGTACACAGGGTCTAATCTAGTGCTGTACAAAGTGGTAGGATTTTTTCTTCTTCTCCTCTCTCACCCTCCACCTAGGTATTTGAGATGAGCACCCCTATCCTTCAGAATTTTAATAGGCCTTGGTTTAAAGTAGTGTCTCTGACCTTTATGAAATTACGGAGTAGGGAAAGCATTGCCAGTAAGCTCTAACAGATCATTTCTGTCTGCTGGCCAATCTCTATTTGCGTATGTCTGTGCTTTTCCGGAAGAAAAAGAGCCTTTTATAAAGCTACCCCCAAGTCTCATCAGCATGCAATTGAAATGTTGATGTCAGGTAAAACAGCTGTTATTAAATATGTTAGGCCAAGGCAGAAATAGATAGGGTTACTTATATCTCACATAGAAGGTTTTATCACCTGGATACACACGTTGTGGCTTGTTATATTAATGAAAGGTCTTATAATGTTTATTTTGCTCTACTCTTGATTCCTGAATCCATCATTAGATACAAACTAAAATTGTTTCCCTGGTACTAGTGGTCATACTCTGCAATTGCTTTTGAAAATTCAAAACCCTTTCATTCAATTATATATATATGTATATATAAACATATATATATTTAAGTGTCTTTTTCTAATGTGGCATTCTATTTCTGTTACCTGAAACCAGACATAGACCGAATATCAAAACAGTCATTTCTCATGGGAAATAATACTTATCCATCTAATGGGACCACTTAAAAGCATGTATATAGAGTCTTAGATTTGCAATACGGCTTTCTGCCAAAGTACACCGGCACCTCTGGGGTTTTTTGATGGAAAATCACAAAGCCATATATTTGTGAAACCATTTAGAAAGATAATGTAATATATCATATAAACTATTGGTTGCATTTCAAAAGTATAAACCACAAATGCATACTGTTAAATATATTGACCTATACAGTGTCTAGACATACTAAAGAACTATTTCCTTTTACAGAGATTATTAAGGATATTGAAAGCTATCTGTTCTGAGGTTAAAATTTTTGCTAGCCTAGCAATAAACTAATTGTGATAGAATTTGTCTTTCTATTGTCTTAATCAAGTCATGGCCTATGAATTTTCCTTAACCTCAGTCTTTCAGGGAATAACTTGTCCAACCAAATAAACAGCTAGTAATTTTTATTGGTTAAAATGTATCACAGTAATTTTTAACAGTAGTATATAGTGGCCTTAATGACTAAAGTTGAATCTTGCTTATTTAAAGACTATTGGAAAGAAAATAATAATTGAAGTTCTTAGAACAGTTTGATTTGAACTGGAATTATTTTTAATTTATATATACATATATATATATATGGTCTACTTTTCAAAAAGAGATCTAATATAAATTGGAAATATATTTTCTGCCTTTCCTAATTATGTAGTCTAAGGGGAGATTAAATGTATGAAAATTCCCTAGTCCCATTTCCCCCCGCCCAAGGTACAGAAAAACAATATAATACCCATGTAAGCATTTTCATATAAATTCTTAGACAAAAGAGTTGTAAAACACTCTGTCATTGTTGGTATTATTTGGTTTCAACTTAATCGAGTAAGGACTGAAATGAAAACGCCACACCTTGAAGGGAGAGCGTACATGATGAATTTTTCAGAGAAATGAGAAAACTCCTTGCTTTTGGAAATGGGTCTGATGTAAACCTGCAGGTGACGGTGGTGGATTGGAAGCCTTCCTGCTCTATTCCTCCTCAGGCTGAGATTAAAAGTGATGTCTTGTTAAAGCAGAAAGGATAAGACAAGATTTAATGATTTAATTCTTTCTTTGAAAAAGGGCATTTTAAAAAAATACCTGAATTTGAGACCCCTCTCATGTTCAAGAGGGCAGGTCTCTGTTTACAATTTAGTATCTAGGGTCCCTGTTGTTTTATAGTCCAGTCCTCAGCTCAGTTTCTTGTTCAGCACTGAATGGCTGATTCGTGATTGGTAAGTCACTTAACCTTTGTAAGTTGTGTACTTTGCATCTGTGAATAGAGATGATAATGCTCACTGGGGATGTGTTGCTAAGATTAGGCAATATATGATAGTGAAGAGCAATATATATGCTAAATAACAATGATAATGCTGTCTATCAGAGCGAATATTTAGATAGAGAGCCACAGAAATTTTGTGCATAGCATCTCCTGCAGGGTGAGGCTTTTTCAAATGATTACCAGGTCTGTAGGACTCAAGTTTTATAAAACAGAAAAATTTTACTTTCCTGAAACCCCCATTTAAGCCCATATGCACATATATACGCATAATGTCTTGTAAATTAGAAACCAAGTTATTCTGTCTAAAAGGAGAAAATAAATAGACTGTCTTTTGAGAGTCCTGTGGTCTAGACCTTCTAATTATGGTGTTCTTCCAGGAATTATCAATTTGGATACTGGGAAACTTTGCATTGTTCAGAGGGGACCCCAAACCTATATAACTGTCCAGTATCTAAAAACTGTCAATTTATTGACTATAAAAATCTCAAGATCTTTTTCCTTTTCTATTTCCAGAGAGTACACTTCCTTAGTAACTTTTGCCCCTCTATCTTCCTTTCTGTCACCTAAACCCACCTCACTTGCTCAGATCCTTAACAGGGTTAAAAATGGTACAGCCAGAAGAAGAACCTGTAATCACCACCTCTGTGACACAGAGACAAGCATTTTGTTAAGGGCCAAAAGACCGCAGTCACCTCTTACTTTCTTGATGTTCCTAATGGCATGTTGCTATGTTCTGATGTAACTATAATGGCATAAGGTCACAAGAAGAAAAATGTACCTTACCCCCCAAACCATAGATCTCACTAGAAAATAGGAAAAAATAAAACTATTTGGTTAGGTTTATAAAGAAAACCACAATATTCAGAAAGATGGGGCCCTGGAGTCGAGGCAGTGGGGAGGAAATCAGAGATAACATCATTTCATTGCAAATTTGAATTTTAATTTGATTTAATCTCAAATTTTCTCCTTAAAAGAGAAACTGTGGTAGTTACATCTGAAACCAACTTAGTGATTTATCCCTTTGAAAATCTCTTTCCATAAATTTTATTTTTGAAGATTGCAACACAACCTTATTAAATAATCAGAACAAGTATTTTTGTTTCCAGTTTACTTAATTTTTATTTATTTATTTGGCTTTAGGGCCATACCTGACAGTGTTCAAGGCTCTGTGCACAGAACCAAGCTTAGTGGCAGTTATGGCACCTGATGAGCTGCTATGAATCCAACCGAGGTTGGCTGCAGCAAGACAAGTGCCTTACCTGCTGTACTATCTCTTTGTCCCCTTTATTCTACTTTAAATGAGGCTAAACTGGAACTCCAGAAAGTAAAAAATAAATATTCACATATTCTAGTTCTTTTATAGCCAAAGAGTTAGAGTTGAAGTTTCCTAAACTGTATAAAACAGCTATTTGAAGAAATCTGTAAATCTCCTCCCCCAAAACTAGAGTTGTGGCCGCAGCAATAGTACAGTGGGTAGGGCATTTGTCTTGCACAGGGCCAACCCGAGTTGGATATCCCTTATCTTATATGGTCCCCTGAGCACCACCAGGAGTGAGTCCTGGGTGCAAAGCCAGGAATAACACCTGAACATCACCGGGTGTGACTCCAAAAAAAAAACAAAACAAAAAAATAGAGTCTCAGAGCTTCATTTGTTGTTATTATTCTTGTTGTTGTTGTTTTGTTTTTTTCCCACATACCTACCAGTATTCATGCCTTACACCTGGCTTTGTGCTCTCTAATGGTGGCCCCAGGGACCACATGTGGTGCCAGGGTCAAATTCAAATCAGCCATATACAAGGAAGATGCTTTACCATTTGTACAATCTTTATCCCCTGCCCGCCTCACCTCTTTCTGGTTAAAATTCCAATGTTAAATAAATTCAAGAATAACATTTATCCTTACCTCTGTTTGTAGATTAATACAATTTCAGAAATATTTTTCCATTTCTTAAATAATTTTACCCGGGTTCGATTCCTCCGTCCCTCTCGGAGAGCCTGGCAAGCTACCAAGAGTATTCTGCCTGCACGGCAGAGCCTGGCAAGCTCCCTATAGCGTATTTGATATGCCAAAAGCAGTAACAAGTCTCACAATGGAAATGTTACTGGTGCCCGCTTGAGCAAATTGATGAACAACGAGATGACAGTGCTACAGTGCTACAGTGATTTTATGAAGGAAAGAACTTTTCCTCATGCCACATTAGAAAAATAAATCCTGAAAACAGAGGTTTCAGACAGAGCAATACAAAAGTTAAGATTTCTGCTGAGGCCAGATTTCAGATCTTTTACTGAATGCATGTTAGCATGTTAATTGAACAGAGATATAAAATACGTTGGCAGAGATTTCACACTGTAAAGGAAGGCTAGGAATGAAGAGTAGTGATCAGATGGTGTAAAAAATATACTTCACTTAGAGTAAAAGTTTAACTCTGGTATTCTATGAGCACCTTGGCTATATTGATTGGGGCCCATGCTGTGTCAATGGAATGCCCTTCCTTGAATATACCAATCGCTACATATGCTGGAACATTTGGCAACCCTTAGGGACAGGCAGCACAGATGGGCAAAACTTGAAATCAAGAAATCAAACATTTCCTCCTGATCTGGAATTCTTTCATTTATTTATTTACTTAGCAAGGTTTCAGGTGACCATTGAAAAATGGTTCATCTATTATTTCTTCAGTCGATCTCATGTATTCTATAAGGCAATGCTTAGGCCGCATTGGTATTCAGCTACTGTTTATAGAGCATCAGGCTGCTTCTGCTTGTATACTGATTCTTAATTGTGGTATGCAGTCTGTGACAACCATCTGCTTAAGCAGCTACATTTCTTTCTAATTCAGTCTCAGTGAAATTAAAATATTGATAAGAATAATTTCACAAGGTGAGGAAGTCAATAGCGGAATTGGAGTTGGAATGCTTTTAGAATTTAAGCTGAACATCCCACTTTGTCCATAAGCATTTGCACAATGCTTTATGCCATTGAGCATGGATTGTTTTAAAGTGAATTCCTTTATCTTTTAAGAAGAGTCCATTATTATCCGAGAGTATGCCAGATATAGCTCTGTAATTTAGCAAAAATTTTACCTGAAAGTGTTTCCTATTTTTCCATTTTTTTCTTTTGTGAAAGTGTACATACACAGATTCATAATAGTTTTTAGCAACATTTAAGATTACTATAAATGGACAGGTATGCTTAATCAAAGATAATTAGAATTTGACTGATACCTGGTAGTCAATGGGGTGGGGTAGGTGATTAGCTTTTTCCAGAAAGTTCACAATAAAATTGCTTAAGCATTTTTTTTAAACAAGCCTTCCTTGAGAAACGTTTGAAATTATTTTTCTATTTATATTAGTGCCACTCACTATGTAAGGGTTAGAAATGCACAGATGAATAAATCAAGGTTTGAGTTCCTTGAAAAAATCAGAATATGGACTGAATTAACAGAAAAACAAATATTTGAGGACATTAAAGAAAAATTCTGGTGCTGGTTTCAGAGTGATTCCCAAGGATTGAGTGAGAAACTATAAAGAGTGATTTGGGGACTGGGTGAACTAGACGAAAGAGCTTTTCTTGAAGTTGTGTTTTGACAGAAAAGTTTTTGTTAGGTGGATGGGAAGAATAATGGGAAATTCAAGGGATTTAGAGGAAGCTGAAATAAGACCTTGCCTTGCAAAGAGAAAAAGGGCAAAAATGCAAGTTGTTTACATTGTACACTTTTGGAGATCTGAGCCTCTGTTAAAAGTTGCATAATGAAACAAAGTGAAGTTAGGGCTGGAAAAGAGACATGTTGAAAGATATTAACTAAAAGATTTGACAGAAATGGTCAACAAACCATTTTAAGGAAATTATGCAGCATTATATACAGAATTAAGGTAACTGGAAATTGCAAGAGGAACACAGGTATAAACTTAGGACATAAAATTATGAAAGATATTTAATTTTTTTTTTTTTTTTTGCTTGTTTGGGGGCTATGCCTGGTGGTTTTGATGACTTATTCTTGGCTCTGTGCTCAGAGATCACTCCTGGAAGTACTCCAAGAACTGTATGTAGTGCTGAGGATTCAAATCAGGATTAGATGCATGCAAGGCAAGTGCCGTAACTCCTGTATTATCTCTCTGGTACCGAAAGCTATTTAATTTTGATTCTTTATTGATTGTCTGATTTTTCCTAAGCATTTGCCCAGAGACTACACATGCAATGGTCAAGAAAATAAATAAAATATCTGACTTCACGAAGTCTACACTCTAAATTGAAAAAATAATATTAGACTGAAAAGTGATAGCTATTGTATATTGGTCATTATCTAATAGTGTTTCCCGAAGTGTGCTACACCTTCTCCTAGAATATTACAGGGGGATGATAATGATCTCTGGTACCATTAAGAGGCATTTCTGTTTGTATATTTTAAAAAGGTAGATTTCCAGGGATCTAGTAGGTGATACTAAAAACTAAAGATCAAGAATGAATCTGGAGAATTAGGTAGGTGAAAAGTTAGGGAAAGACTACTCCATTATTAAAGGACAGTTAGTATCTGTGTGTGACAGTAAGGGAACGCGAAAGTTAATTCCCCTGTTTGGGAATTAAAAAAGAACTCTTTTTCTTTTTGTTTTTAATTGGAGCTAGTGGGTCTGGTGTTGTGTTCAGGTTCAATAATATATTATTTCTCAACCTCACGGTGTTTGCCAGGCCACCAGGCCACATTGATGGTGATCATGGAACCATGTATTTCTGGTTTAAAACTTATGGCCTACCATGTGTGTTTTATAATTTAAGCTATTTCCCTGCCCCCATTTTTTGCAGAAGAAATTGCAACTAGCAATTCAACTAACATTCAACTAGCATTAAACTAGAAATAAAATCTAACAAATTATTATGTAGGAAATTAATGCATAACTCACAAGTAATATTAATATTTTTAAGTGAGGTTTTATTATCCTAATCAAAATGTTGACAAAACATATTAAATAAAATCAGTTCCTTTGTAAATAAGGCTTTTTATATAAATAATAAGTAAAATTTTATTTAAAAATAGCCATATTTCTTTACTTTTTCTATGCGTTTTATGCTACACCGCTAGAACTGAGTCTTCATGAAACAGACTATATGTTTCTAGAACTTAGGAATTTTCTCTTGACTGTTCATAAATTAAGTTAAGGTCTAGTTTAGATCCTTGTAACTTTATATAAAGTGCATTGCTAACATAGACATATGTATATATGCATGTGTACATACACAGACACAAAAATGTTGTTTCAGTAATAATTTCCATGAGTGAAGACATGGATAACTAAGTCTGGATTGGTGGTTTCATCTTAATTTCTCATTAAAATTATCTTTGTTGAAATAATCCTACAGCTTCTGAGCACTCAGCAAAGGAAAGATTAAAAAGAGCAAATATTAAGAATCATGGTCAAGGAAAACAGAAAATTACAGACCAAGAGGGAATAGTTCAGGATTGCCATATTCAGTAAACATTTCTTTCCTTATATGTTTTAATTTAACAGTATTTTTACAAAGAATTTCTTATTTTTTAATTTCAACATACAAATTAACTCTACTGTGTAAAGCTTATATGGTACACTGCTGCATGTAATAGAGGTTTTACAAAGGCAATGCAATTTTACATTTATAGTTCTAATTTATCATTAGTGATGCAAGTTAGCTTCAGATAGGTGAAATATCAAAAAGTTTCGATAATTTGTGATATATTTATATTTTGTCTCCTGATTGAGATTTGATGGTGTTCCTTAACCAGAGGATTAGTTAGTTTCAATATATTACAATAAATCTGAGAACTTCTCAGCTATCATGTATTCAAATATTTTTGGGGAAGTGGGGAGGACTTGAGTTACATGGGGCAGTGCTCAAGGCCTATTCCTGGCCCTGTACTCAGGGCTGATAATGAGTGGAACTTGGAAGAACCATATGTGGTGACAAGATTCAACCTGGCTTCATAGGCTGCAATGCAAGCACTTAGATCCCTGTACTACCTCTCTGGCACCTTTTTGTTTATTTTCAACTAAAGTTGGAAACAGTGTGTTGAATCAATTTACACTATCTTCCATACTTTATTCATGACTTTATTCATGTTTTTTGATCATTTTGTCCCTGTGTAATTACATTTTCTTTTTGGGTATCTTCTCAAGACCCAAATTTAAGGATATTAAGTATCTTCTCAGTTGTGTAAAATTTGCATTTTAAGCTATATGCTGAAGTTTATTTTCACTTATGACATATTTGAGTTTTATTTTCTATGTCTTTTAATAGTACTTTTATTGCACAAGGAAATATGATTATTTCTGATAGGTACCTATGATATCTACTTAAGAATACTTTAAAGCAACTTTTAACCTAGAACTTTCAATGAAAATATTTGTAAGAATTCTGTGCAAGTAACATTTATGCTGGCTAAGTATTCTTATGTAAAAATATTATAATTTTTGCCATTCTAGGTAGAAACAAAACTGAGAATATATCTTATCTTTAGTTCTTTGGGTTAAACATATTTTATAGATGGCAAATCAAACTTTATCTCTTAACCTTTCATGTCTATTTTCAGTTTAAAGTCAAATTTTAGGCCATAGCAAATGAATGGGTTTTCTTAGTACATATATTTTTCCAGAGATTAAAATTAGATAGAATTAAAATTTATTAATTTGGTAACAATATTTTCCTTTCTTTATTACTGTACATTTATTATTTAAAAAAAATATTTCCATATTTCACCAGAAATATTTAGTGTACTGGGAAAATTGTTTCTTTGCATACCTAGTATACTATACTTTTACATTTTGGGTTTTACTTATCACGAACTTTTATTTATCTATAATAAAAGTTAGTCTTCAACAACATCACTTTTTGAATGTATTTCTGAAATTTCTTGTCACTTAGAAACTAAATAACTTACTTATTACATGTCATATAGGAATGCTGTATGGATCCCCAATCACCTGTTTCTATCTTAAATATGTATTTAACTTATAGACTTATTTTAAAATCAAAATTAAAACTCAAATATTTCTGGGGCTGGAGCAATAGTACAGTTGGTAGGGCATTTGCCTTGCACGTAGCCACCCTGAGTTCGATTCCCAGCATCCCATTATGGTCCTCTGAGCACTGCCAGGGGTGATTCCTAAGTGCAGAGCCAGGAGTAACCCCTGTGCATTGCCAGGTGTGACCCAAAAAGAAAAAAAAAACCTCAAATATTTTCAAGAGTTTTATAATGAAACAAAATAGATATTTTGAACCTCCGTAGATATAGTATTTGTAAAGTGGGATGCTAAATAGTTGGAGTTATTGTTTTTAAATTTGTATTTATATCATATTTTCCTTAACTGCAATTATTATCACATAAGTTGAAGTTCCCTAGTGCATACAAAATACTTTCTTACAATAATGTGTTCAAAAGCTGGGAATGTGGTTCAAATACTAGAGCACATGCCTTGTATGTGCAAGGCTCTGAGTTTGATCACTGAAACTACATGATCCTTACAACACTGCCAGGAGTGGTTTTGGTCTTTGTCCTTTGCCAGGTGTAGTCCCACCGCTAACAAAAACCATGAGAAATTATAAATTAAGATCAAATTATGCAAAGTGTTAATCAATCTGGATAATGTGTCACTGTCATCCTGTTGCTCATTGATTTGCTCGAGCAGGCACCAGTAACGTCTTCATTTTGAGACTTGTTACTGGGTATTTTGGCATATTGAATATACCACAGGTAGCTTGCCAGGCTCTGCCGTGCAGGCGAGATACTCTCGGTAGCTTGCCGGGCTCTCTGAGAGGGGCGGAGGAATCAAACCCGAGTCGGACTATTTTATATTTTAATATTTATGTCTTATTTGTACATATCAATAGTTTTCTTTGTAATGGACATGATAAAAAAATATAAAAAACTTCACATTTTACTCTTCCAAGTGGTAATGTCAGAAGTATTAATGAAAGTTAGAATATGTGGACAGTAGAATGTTTTTCACAGTTATGAATGGAAATGTTTGTAGCTTTCTTAGCAAATACTAATATTAAGATTTTAATGTTAAAATATGGTTTTAAATATATTAGCATTGAAAGTTATGTAACCCCTGTTTAATATTGAATATATGGATGTATACTTATGTATTAATATGGATTATATATACATATATGGAAATTACATTAATTAGTAAGGTCTGTCTATTGTGATAGCTGCATATTTGAACTGCTCATTGGAGTTCTAGTTTGTTTAGATAGTATAAAAAGAATCTAAGCAATAAACCAGATGCTTCTATTTCAGCTGTTCAAATGTACCTAGATGTCAAATCTTCTGGGTGATGTTGACAGCTACGATGTAAGCTTGGAGGGAATTCCTTGATATACCTTTAGGACCAAATGCTACTGAAAAGGAATGGATATTTTAGAGAACAGATGTTCTAGCTAGAGAGGAAAGAAAAATAATGCAAACATATTTTAAGCACATCAGAGCCTGCATTTGTAACTAGAAGTCAAACAGGCAGCTCTTTTGGAATTGAAATGAATCTTTCAGCTTTCAGGGACCTGTATTGCATGACCAAATATTCCCTAACAGAGAATAAAGCCACAAAATGTAAGAACTTTTTCCATGTTGGAACTTGCTGATTGCTTATGAACAATTTCCAGACCAACCAAATTTGTGGAATCGAATGAAAACCCATTGTTAGCCATGGATCCATAGACATTAGTGGAGTGAAATTAATCCAAATAAACTAGATCTCACTTGTGTCAGAATCTACTTCTTTGACCCTTAAATACTACATTCCATTACTTGACATAGACACACACACACATACAAACACACACACACACACACTCACTCCACACCATACCATTGAACATTGTACTTTCCTAACAGAATTAGTCAAAAAAAAAAAAGAGAGAGAGAAAAATAGAGCTATAACTATAGAAGAAAAAACACAGAATACCTCTTAGTATCCATAGAAAATATCACCCTTATTTAAAAATGAGTTATTCTAAATTAAACTGAACTGATCTTGACATTTTTTGACACAATTTTTACAGTGTGGATGTAGATTTCGCTAAACCTCTTCAAAAGGAAAACCTTGTATTAAAACGCTGTGGGGAAAATTCAGATGGAACATCAAATTCGGTGGCTTTTCATTGGGGAGTCAACATTTCTTGCCCCGATGCCTTCACTGTAGTATTTGTTTCCTGGTACAGAAACTCAGACCTATGATAGCATGAACAGATTGACTTACAGTAGCAATATCAATACATTGTCTGATTAATTTACAGAAACAGGTTATATTGTATAGGGTTGAGTTCATAACAGGATCAGTAATTTCTGCCATATTTTTACCCCCAAACAATGAGACGTTTGTAATTGAAATATATTACTTGTTTTGACTTCTGAGTATCTGACTTCAATAATTTAATTTTTCAATAACAGGTTTAGAATATGAATAAAATGTTAGAAATTGTTTTATTTTGTTTCTTTTTTGACCACACTGGGTAGTGCTCAGGGCTTACTCCTGGCTCTGTACTCAGGGATCACATCTAATAGGGGTTCAAGAGACCCTCTGGAGCACTATGATCAAACCTGGGACAGCGGCCTACAAGGCCAGCCACGTGCCTTAGCCACTGTGCAAGATCAGCCTCTCATACAAGGTCAGACAGATACTATACCCTCCGTACTATGTCTCCGTTCTCAAATGTTAGAAGTGAATTAAAAGTGAATTTTGTTCAGCTATTTACTTGTAAGATTTCCTGCCCACATACTAAGTGAGTCAAAAGACTGATATCTTTCCTACAAATATAATTTTGCATTTTGTATACCTATATGATACTTAACTTTTTTGACATTTTGAGTAGTATGCCCTTTTGAACATTTGTAAATATACAAATCTATAAGTGGGTCTGTGGATTAGAAGCCCTAAAATGTTCCGGGTTTTATTTTTTCTTTTTGGGTCACACCCGACGATGCACAGGGTTACTCCTGGCTCATGCACTCAGGAATTACTCCCCGTGGTGCTCGGGGGACTATATGGGATGCTGGGAATCGAACCCAGGTCAGCCGCATGCAAGGCAAATGCCCTACACTCTGTGCTATTGCTCCAGCCCCAATCCTAAAATGTTGCATTAAACTATAAACAAAAACTTGTGTGAATGACAGTAGTATATTACCTTCATAATTTTCTCTAAAATTACAAGAATTTATAGGAACCTTGGACAATCAGTATCACCTGTACCTATATCATATGTTACAAAATTCATGTTTAACTATCTCAGTATTATACAAATAAAATTAATATTTGGAGGCTGGAGCAATAGCACAGCAGGTTGGGCATTTGCCTTGCATGTGGCCAACCCGGGTTCGATTCACAGCATCCCATATGGTCCCATGAACACCACCACGAGTAATTCCTGAGTGCAGAGCCAGGAGTAACTGCTGTGCATTATTGGGTGTGATCCAAAAAGAAAATAAAAGGGATTTGTGTAGATACTTGACTATTTTAAAGGAAAATCTTTCCCCAGTCCTTATAGTTTTCTTGCAAATAAACCGGAAAGAGACTTAATGTCACAATTTCCTCCCAGAGAACTTTCACGGACTTAGTATATGAGATTCTTGACAATGTACCAAACACATTACCTTTATTTAAACCACTATCTATTGGATTCTTGGATGTATGCTTGAATTTGTGCATAGAAAATGAATTAAAATTCATATTTTTATGTAGATGTGTTAACAGCAAGATACTGAGATAAACAGTGCGCCCTAGAAATTGGAAAAACTTTTCTGAAACTAAGAAAAATGAATGTATCTCAGTAGTGTCAGTTCAGTACTTTATACTTTTAACATTCTAGCTTTTGGATTTGTTTTGATTCCATTCTATTTGGAACTTTTTTTTTAAATTTTAATTGTTTTGTAAGACATTTAAAAAAAATTGGTTTCTTGAATGAGAGCAGTTAGATATTTTAGGTTCTAGTCTTATAGTTTTTCAATTGTCTTAATATCTCCAACCTCTGTCCAGTGAAGTTTGGTTGCAGAAAACGACACAAACAAATGCATAAGATGATGAACAAATACAAAAGGTTCTGCAAGGTTTAGGTTCACCTGGGTAGCCTTCAGTGTGCTCAAAAGCTCATTGTTTATTTATAGTAATACCCTGCTCCCTGACCCTGGCTCCCAACATTTAAGCCATTGTTTAAGTTGACAGAGACATTAAAGGCAGTTACTAAGAACATCAAATTTCTTTTTTTTTTATAATTTATTTATTTTTAATTAGAGAATCACCGTGAGGGTACAGTTACAGATTTATACACTTTTGTGCTTATACTTCCCTCATACAAAGTTCGGGAACCCATCCCTTCACCAGTGCCCATTCTCCACCACCCGTAAACCCGGCGTCCCTCCCACCCTCCCCACTCCCATCTCCCCCCCACCCCACCCTGCCACTGTGGCAGGGCATTCCCCTCTGTTCTCTCTCTCTAATTAGCTGTTGTGGTTTGCAATAAAGGTGTTGAGTGGCCGCTGTGCTCAGTCTCTAGCCCTCATTCAGCCCGCAACTCCCTTCCCCCACATGGCCTTCAACTACAATGTAGTTGGTGATCGCTTCTCTGAGTTGCCCTTTCCCCGGAACGTGAGGCCAGCCGCGAAGCCATGGGGTCAACCTCCTGGTACTTATTTCTACGGTTCTTGGGTATTAGTCTCCCACTCTGATATTCTATATACCATAGATGAGTGCAGTCTTTCTATGTCTGTCTCTCTCTTTCTGACTCATTTCACTCAGCATGAAACTTTTCATGCCCATCCACTTAACTACAAAATTCTTGACTTCCTTTTTTCTAACAGCTGCATAGTATTCCATTGTATAGATGTACCAAAGTTTCCTCAACCAGTCATCCGTTTTGGGGCATTCGGGTTTTTTCCAGATTCTGGCTATTGTAAACAGTGCTGTGATGAACATACATGTGCAGATGTTGTTTCGATTGTACTTTTTTGATTCTCTGGGATATATTCCCAGCAGTGGTATTGCTGGGTCAAATGGGAGCTCAACCTCTAGTTTTCTGAGAATCGTCCATACTGTTTTCCAAAAGGGCTGAACTAGCCGGCATTCCCACCAGCAGTGTAGAAGGGTCCCTTTCTCCCCACATCCTCTCCAACAGCGGTTGCTTTTGAAGAACATCAAATTTCAATACATACCCAAAGAGCTGAGGCTGGAGTATTTAAAACAGCCAGAAAGCAAGCTACCTTAAAGTATAAAATCCTGATAATGTTCTGTTCTATTCTTGCCTATGTCATCCTTTACATTTTAAATGCCCTAAACTGTTTTATACTATTTTTCCTGAGCTCAGTTTTGCTTGCCCGATATATTCCAAAAGACTTAGTTTTTCCCAAGATACCATTCTAACCTTGGAGTTATTGTTAGGGTATCTAAACAATATAAAGTATCTCCCACATACTCTGTACTCCGCAAAATATTTGACTAATACCTGGACTGGTCACTTCCTATTGCTATTGCTGTGACTGAATTTTTATCACTATTGCAACTTCTGACTTATTTTTTAATATCAAACTTTTTTTTCCCTTAACAAACACATCAAGATAAAAAAACATAACTTGAAAAGCTAGACCCACTCCTGAGAAGAATTTAACAATATGTGTTCTGTTAAGGCTTGGATCAGTTTTATATAAGGAAAGTCTTATCACCACCTTTTCTGGGAAGAATAACCCCAAGTTAAATATTGTATGTTAGATTTTAGATTGGGAAATTGTACGTTTTTTCAAAACTAGTTTTAATTTTGAAAGAAATATAAGATGTTGCAGGGAATTTGCACAATATGAGATTCAGTTCTATTTATTTTATCTATCCTATATACACTCAGTAAGTATCCATGTATGGTTTTAAACTATTACTGAGAATATTATTGTTAGATATTGTTAACTGTTCTTCTGTTAATGGTTGAAGTCAATGGGATCCCACTATGGGTAGCTTATGTGAGTTGGAGGTGAGAGACAGTCACTTTCTCCTCACCCACCTCTGTCACCCTGATACTGGCTGGGATGGCTACAACTGGTAAAGACTGCAATGAGCCCCTGTGTGGTGGGGTCAGAGCCCTGCCAGCCCCACTAGGTAGCCATCCAGCCATACCTAATGTCCACTTGGTTTGCTCAACATGGCAATTAATTTCCACCATCCAGTTTCAAAGGGGAGCCGTAGACTAAGACTGGAATGATGAACTGCTCTCTTCTGGAAAAGAAAACCTGTCTTAGACCTCACCCAAGGTTTACAGATCCTTCTTCTCAGAGAAAAGACTTTCAGGAGACAAGCACTGAAGTAAAAACAGATTTTATTTGGAGGCTTCTTAGGAAGGGAAGGAGGGAGAGAAAGAGTGAAAGTAATGTGTTCAAGAAAGAACTTGGGTGTTAGTGTCCCAGTACACATCTCTGGAGGGGAGATGTGGGCAACTCATGTGCTCAGGTACCACATATGCTTGGCCATGTGGACACAAGCAGCACACGGACTCAGGCAGCATATGCACACGTTTCCTTTGTTCAGGTTAGCTATTAGAGTTTTTCCCAACCTGCCCCACATGGGGCTTTCTAGGTAAGAGTCCATTGCTAGGGTGGTTGCCAAGGAGAGTCAGAGTTGGGATGATCTTTGGAAACTCCTTTTCTTACCTTTTGTTCCTGCTCAATCTTCTCTTAGAGGTGGTCTGGGTTAGCTCCAGTTAAAGAAAGGTCTTAACAAGTTTTAGTGGCTATAACCACAAGGTGGCAGAGTCTCTTATACCCATGCCTGGCTGTCTTCACTGGGGTTCCTCGGAGAGGGTGGGTAGAGTTTCCCTTCCCGCCCCGAACAGAGCCCCGGTAGCTGAAGACCTCCGGAACCCAGCCACAGGCATGCTCAAGGCCCCTCTCCACACGTTTGGACGAGCCTCACGCATGAAGGAACCAATAGAGGATCCAAGGTTTGTGAGACCCGGGGCTGAGATCTCCAAGCCTGCTCGAATCGGGACTGGGCTTCTTCCACTCAGATCCCCCATTTTCCAGTAGCTAGGCAGTCAAACGCACAAACTGCCCCCAGAGCCTTGTAATCCCATCAACAGCCAACATCCAGATACTATAAAACCAAGCTCCCGGAAACTAGACGTCTTATAGCCTAGTTCTCCCTCTCAGAGAACTTGGCCAGCTACCGAGAGTTTCCTGCCCCTTGGGAGAGCCTGGAAAACTCCCCGTGGCGTATTCTTGTGCCAAAACCAGTAACAATGATGGGTCTCATTCCCCTGACCCTGAAGGAGCCTCCAATTAGGCACTGTTGGGAAGGATGAGTAAAGAGAGGCTTCTAAAGTCTCAGGGCTAGGATGAATGGAGATGTTATTGAGACTGCTTGAGAAAATCCACAATCAACAGGATGATGATGATGATGTTGATGATAGCCATAAGGTGGGTCCTGATGGCCTTAGGGCTAGGTGGTTTAACTCTCCAGGATTTAACTCTCCATTGCCATGGGGCCTCTCCCCAATCGGCCTGCCTATATCACTATTAATTGTTAACTATTAACTCTTGTTAACTATACTGTTACATATTATAGTTTTTATAGAAAAAAACCTTTCCCATCAAATTGTTCAATTTATGCTCAGGGCTTTCCTCAATATATGACCATATGCAAGATCCTTTTTTTTAATACTTATAATATTATAACTTCTGGGTTTTATATTTAAAATTTTTCATATTCTTCCTAAATTCTATGATCTGTCCATTTTATAAATATTGTCTCCTTAGCTATATACTGAAGTATTTTGAGAGATTCATTGTAAAAGGTAGTAGGTAACAAATACTATCCATTTGAACAGTTTTGCATTTTCTAAATAAATTGCCTCAATTTATTCCCATCATTTTTTCAAATGCCTCAGGCATCAATGAAAATAGGCTCATTAATTGCTAAGTAAGTAATTTTTCCGCAAGTGTAGTCTTGTTCCAAACACTCATTTGTGCGTTTACTGCACGTGAACAGAATCACCAAACACAAACCTAGTTATTAACTGAAATATACATTTCCTTGAAAAGTGAATATCAGGGTTGAATAAAATCTCACACAAATTACAGCATCATTTACGATCATTGCTGGACAAGCAAAATGCTGACTTACTCACTTGAATTTGAAAACTAGAGCAATTCATATTATTAGAGAAAGTGTAAAGTATGTGCATAAAAGCTTTCATTTCTTGGCCTGGATTGCATATTTTATCCTCATAATAACCTTTCTTGATCCCTGCAGTAAAATATGATCTTCTTAATGATATTTTCTCTGTGATTCACTTTTATGTATTATAATCTTTATTTTAGATTCATATAAACACACGCACTATCTAATTTTCTTATAGGTTTCTTTTATATCATATAATTCATTTCTTTATCATGATATTTACCTGGTTTGATAACTTGAGCAGAGCATACAACCGTTCAATACTTGTTTAAAGTATGAGGAATACAATAGTTAACATTAGAATTGTTTATGGTGGGAAATGGGTAGAAACAAAATGGAAGAAAAAAATGTCCCTGTTTTTCTCCTCTCCCATTCTGCTTTTACATGAAACTCAAAATTCTTTATTATTTGTGGTTTCATTCGTTAAACAAGAGTGATGCATCAAAATCAAAATGAGATTTTCTGCCATTTTTGTGCTGCTTAGAATTCATATGTGCAGAATTATTAAACAAATCCTAATATGTTACTGAGTGCTTAGAAAAATCAATAAGTTCTGAAAACTCTGAGAGGTTTGTAAAACACTTAGCAATTTAGTGATTCTTAAATGTAATTTTGATTGCTGTTATTACAACCATACTTACTGTTGGCATTTAGAGAATTTTGTATTTTCTTTTCACTTCAAAGTAATCTTCAAAGTATAGTGGGTATTTGGGGGTTTTGTAACTTTGGATATGAACAAATGAATGTAATTCAATTCATGTTGCTTTTTATGTTTTGTTTTGTTTCATTTTGTTTTTGGCACAATACCCAGCAGTGCTCAGGGCTTACTCCTGGCGCTGTACTCCAGGATCACTCCTGGCGGTTTCAGGGTACCAAATCACAGGCTGTTTTCACTTGGGGCATCCCAGGGGAGGGCAGGTAAGATCCCTCCCCGCGCCAAGGGACCCAGCATTGGCAGTTGAACCTTCACTACACAACCGCTGCCATGATCCAGGCTGCTTTCTGGCCTGGGTAAGACACTTCCTACCCATTTTCCAGTTACCACACCATATTTGAAGGAGTTCAGACAACACATCATAGAGAGTAATATATATACTCGATACGCCAAAAGCAGTAATGATAGGTCTCATTCCCCTGACCCTGAAAGAGCCTCCGATCGTTGGGAAAGATGAGTAAGGAGAGGCTGCTTAAATCTCAGGGATAGGAGCATAGAGACTTTACTGGTGTCCGCTCGAGTAAATCGATGTCATCACTGTATCACTGTCATCCTGTTGTTCATCAATTTACTAATGCTGTACCTAAAGCAGAGAATGCCTTGATGGTCCTCTGACACAAGACTGACGTTTTACATATACGCATTCACATAGACTCATTTACTCTCAAAGACAGACTCTTCTTATGACTAATTTTTGCCTTGCTAGAATTTCATATGCATCCATGAAAGAGGCTTTTTTATGTCCCATCTTTACTACTATAAAACAATACCTAAACCCTAGAGCAGTATCTCCCACAAATTAAATATTCAGCAAACACTCATCACTTAATGATAGCCACTATTATTGCTCTAATACATTAGAATCTCTCGTGTGCAACAAAGAACGACATTATTCCAGTTGACCCTATATGGAAAGACAAAAGGAGAATTAACAAAATGATTTAAGTAAAGCATTAAGGATTACTCATGTAAATCAAAATATCATTTCATGTAGGAGAAAATTATTGATCTGTGAGGTATGTGTCTTACAAAAACTACACATAATGAGTGTTTGGCTTATTATGTATTTTCTAGATATTTATATTTAATGTATATAAAACCAGTATGGAAAAAAAACAATAGGATGAAAGGTTGTAGAGCCTGGTCCCTACTATGCCTCACGTATTTGTCATTGTAGAAGAGAAAATTCAAGGGCTGGGAAGGTACATAATAGTATAGCAGTTATTGGAGAGATAATACACACCCCAGGCATGATCGCAGGTATTTTCAAAGGAGAGATTCACACCAGGTTTGGGGGGTGAGAGAGAGATAACTAAAAGGAGGAATAGACATAAGAGATTAGTATGAGTACTGGAATGACTAGCACAGTTGAAAGTGGCAATGTTACACATGTTTATAAGGACTGCATGCTTGCTTATATGTTGCATCAAAAATACGTCTAATTAGAGAGCTATGGGGAATATTAGTTAATGCGTATTTTGAACTAAATGAGAAAAGTAAAACAAGGTCAGGGTTCTATCTGCTGAGCATGTATCACCAATTGACTGGAACTGGTTTTCAAAAGATCTTTCTTTATATAGAAATTGGTAATTACAACGCTATCTGAGAGCTTTAGGTTCTTTGTTAGTTTCAAGGCCCCTCTGTTTGTTAGACACATACAATAATCTAATTTACTTTATATAGCGGTTTTCCCATGCTGTATTTTCTTTCCCTTTTCTCCCCATCCTCCATGGCAACCATCTATCTACCTACTGATATCAAATATGTCTTTAAAGTGCTTTTAGCTGAATAAAAGATTACCTGTACACTTAAAAAGATTACAACCAAAGATCAAAGAAGATGTTTTATCATTTTTCATTTTATGTTTGAACTTTGCTGAGATAGATGAATTCAAAATCATTATGCATTAGATGGAGAGAAAGTATACTTTAATGGTTGGAAATTTTATCAACCTTTCACATAAAGGAATTGCTTAGATGACTATTCTCCAGACCAACATGCTATAATTACATATCAGATATATAAATATATGTAAACATTAAAAAGATGTGTATTTTTAGCAACACATTGTAGTTTTCAGAGATTAAGACGAGTCATAATCATTGGATTCTCAGTAGCTTCCCAATATTTGTGTTTGACAATAGTAGCATACAGCTTAACAAGACATTTTTGAGTTATAGACAGTGAAAGCAATAAACACACATACAAACAAAAAATCATGTTTCCTACTGCTTTATCTTATATGCACTTTCTTTTCCAAATATTTGAGCAAATTCTTGCCTCTTATACACCGGCAGCAAGAGTGCCGACTCTCAGGAGACAACTGAAATTCTCAGTTACACAATTTCCCTTTCTCTTAAGGGGAAAAGTTTAAAAATAACCAACTTTTCTCAACCATGTTAAGCATATCGTTTCCCTGGGAATCACTTTGTATTTATATTTTCTGCCTCTCTGTTAAAATTGAAAACATGAATGCTTCATTGCCTAAGAAACTGAGTAAACTTGCTTTCTGAAATGTACCTTTTAATGTCTTTTATGATTTTGTTTTCCTTCCCTTATTTGCACTCTCAGTATGGATGAATTTCCATGCAATGCATCATTTCTTTAAGAGTTTATACACCAAAAGAAATAAAAATGGGAAATGGTATCTATTAAGGGAGAACAGCTTTTTCAAGTCCCAAGCAGATGCTGTTGGTGAACAGCCCTCAGCTCAGCACAGCAGATCAGCTTAACCCTCCATAGGGTTGCCTTGAAGAAAGGAACATATTTCTGGTTGTTAAACAAATGAAGGCTTTCTGAACCTGACTTTACCCTATTATAGTTTCAGAATACAGTGTGGACCTGGGGGGGTTGTAAATTTAAGTCACACAGAACTCCACTTCATGTACAATTATTTCCATTAGTATAACCCACTGGCTTTTCCATTATTGGTTGGTTGCCTCTGATGATTTTTTTTTTTGTATGAGTGCTTCCTCTTATATCAGGCCGCACATTGTATCCACTAGCATCTGCATGCACAAACCGTGGTTTTGTCTTTATAAATTTATTCTAAATAACTGAAAACTGTGGGGTATTTTTTTTTTTATCTCTAATGTCTATGTATTGCCTCCACATAGCACAGAGGGCAGGGCCTTTGCCTTGCATGCAGCCAACCTGGGTTCAATTCCTACACCTCTCTCGGAGAGCCCGGCAAGCTACCAAGAGTATCCCACCCGCACAGCAGAGCCTGGCAAGCTCCCCTTGGCATATTCGATATGCCAAAAACAGTAACAACAAGTCTCACAATGGAGACGTTACTGGTGCCCGCTCGAGCAAATCAATGAACAACGGGACGGCAGTGCTACGGTGCTAATGTCTATATAGTCTGAGAACGCATTTCTTAACCAGGGGCCATGTGAACTCCCAGTATATTCCAAGGGGGCCATCGGTCAGAAAGCTTATGAATGAGGAGCCAGAGTTTGAGGTGAGGGACCTTAGGTGTAGTAAGAATGGGGGCTGTGAAGGCCACTAGAAGGAAACTAGGTTAGAGGAGAGAGTAAAAAATAGACTGAGGAGCACTGGTCTAGGAAAACAACAGTAATCTCTCCATTTTGTTGAGGACATTATTATTGGTTTGTGTGTGCATGTGTCTGGGTCAGAGTAGGGCAATATCTGAACATCTGTGAGAAAATTTGTGATGTGAAGGACAAGAAATACTAAGTCTTGAACATGTATAAAACATGTATAAAACTTGTAAGCGGTATCAGAAGGGATAAGGCCTGGAGAGGGTTATCTGGGGAAAATGTTTACTTTATGATAAACGTTTTTTACATTAGTGAGGGAGGTAAGTGCTAAAGTACATGTGTTGTCTGACAGTACAGTGTTTCATGTTTCTGGCCAGGTTTCATTATGCAAAGCTGATTTCATCCCTTTTGATATGCCTGGATCTCAGAGATTTGCTAGTTTATGTCTACGTGAAATTCCCCAACACTGTCTAGCTCTTGGTGCTGTAAAATCCCCACACACCAAAGCAGTAATCTCTTACCTCAAGTGACTTTGGGGATGGAAATTCTATTATACTCAAGAGAAGTCGAGAGACTTCAAAATGACCTGTTTGGACCTTGAAATAGAAATGTTTGCTCACAATTAAGAAATTGAAAGGAAGTGGTAGCAGCAGCAGACATTTAAATCTTCCTTCCTAGTCATTTACTGTGAAATCTAACTCCATTCTGGGAGGAAAATTGATGGCATTTTAGGACTTTAGTGTTTTTCAGGTATCAATAAATTTTTGTTAGTGTCTCTCAGCCTCTCTAATAGCCAGAAGGACCAGTAATAAAACTTAACAAAGGGTTTTAGTAAAAAAAGTTAATATTCTTTTATATATTGAAACATTTTAGTCGTTCTTTTGATATTTATTCGACTTGAATAACCCATGCATTCTATAATTAATGTTACCAACACTATTGTGAAATATAGAAGTACTAATTAAACAAGCGTGGTTTCTTGTTTATCACATGCTTTCAGCCTTAAGACTGTTAAGAAATAGAACATACCAAGAGTGGAAAGACCCATACAAAATCTTCCCAATGACGTCTCTCCTACTCTAATAAATTAATAGCTTCAGGAATTTTAGTTAAACTTTAAGCATCTAAACTAATGCTGCTAAATGTGAATTTTGATTGCTTTAAATCTTATTTAAATGGAACCATGTTGCATGTATTCTTTTATATTATTTATTTTGCTTTCTTTCTTAGATTGTCCATTAAGTTGCATATTACTGTTTGTGATAGTCACTGATGTGTAATTCTTTTTAAAATCCACATTTAAACAATCATTTATAATTTGTGTGTGTGGAGGGGAGCATTATGTCTAAACCAACAATTCTCAGAACTTACTCCTGGCTCTGCACTTTAGGACCATTTCTGGCAGGTGTCAGGTGACTCAGTGAGGTACTGAGGATCAAACCCACGTCTATTCCATGCAAGGCAAGCACCCTGACATATGTACTACTTCTTTAACCTCAAAATAAGTTTTGGTTTTCTACTGTCATTTGAAATAATTTTTGTTTTAAACTCTTTCAAACAATGTAATGACAAATATTGTTTTTTATTTGAAAAAATTGTAATATGGTGGGTATCCATGTTTGTAGTTGCTGGTTGATAGTATCTGCATGTTTTCCACTCTTACTTTGTGAGACCAATAATTTTTCAAATTGATCATGCCTCTTTTTACCTTCATGATAACCATATTTTAATGGATTTGTTTTGAAGGTCTCTGTTTCACCCCTTTTCAAATAGTACAATTCTTAAAACTATTTTAGGCTTAAAATGGGTTGCATTATCTTGTGACGCAAGTTCACCAAACTTTTATTTACTTACTTATTCATTTATTTGCTTTTTGGGTCACACCTGGCGGTGCTTAGAGGTTACTCCTGGCTCTGCACTCAGGAATTACTCCTGGTGGTGCTCAGGGGACCATATGGGACGCTGGGGATCAAACCTGCATTGGCCTCGTGCAAGGTAAGTGCCCTACCCGCTGTGCTGTGGCTCCAGACCCAAACTTTTAAATGATTATCTTGCCCATCCTGAGCACTGGTCTTTCAAAGAATAATTTGAAATTTACCTTTTCTTTGTAAATTTAAGTCACCATGGTTTACAATGTTATTATGGAAGATGGAAGGGTTCCATGCATAACTCATTCCAGCACCATTCCCTCCACCGGAGGGTCTGCTTCTCTCCGTCATTATACTGGTCTTTCCACTGCACCCCAGTCTTATATAACTCACTCCCCTGGAGTAAGCTTCCTACTGAAGACCAATCCTCAGTTTCTGTTACCTTCGGGCATTTGTTATAACCCTACTTTCATGAGAGAGTTCATTCTGTGTCTTGCTTTCCTGATTAACTTCACACAGCAAGATACTCTCCAGATCCATTTACATTTCAAAATTGTATGCTTTTATATTTTCTATATTCCACTGTGTATATGTACACTAGTTTTTCCATTCATTAGATCTTAGACACCTGTTTTTTTCCTGGATTTAGGCTAATGTGAACAATGCTATAATAAACATTGGAGTGTAAATGTCTTTTATGAATCATTTCTGGTTCCTGTGTAGATTGCAAGAAGTAAAATTTACTTGGTCATATGAAAGCTCAATACATAGTTTTTATAGGTTTCTAGAAGTTGTTTGTGAAGTGTGCCAATATCACTGATAGAAAATGATACCCCATTGTTTTTATATGAATTTCCCTGGGGAAAGTGAGGAAGAGGATTTTTGCATGTATCTTTTTGGCAGCTGCATGTCTTCCTTGAGTAAGTTTCTATTTACCTCTTTCCCCCAATTTTTGATGAGTTTAGCTGTTGGTTACAATAAAGTTTTATTGGTGCTTTATATATCTTGAAAATTGGCTCTTTGTCAGATGATTGGTGGGCAAATATTCTCTCCCAGACTGAGGTTTGTACTTTTATTTTAGTCATTACATATTTTGCAATGCAGAAGCCTCTTAGTTTTATGAGTTTCATTTGTTTGTCTTTGCCTCTGCTTGACCAATGCCATTGAATCCTTAAAGATACTTCTAACTTCAGTTTCATGGAGTGGTCTGCCTATATTTTTTCCTCAATATAATTGATAAGATTCCAGCCTAATTCTGAGGTCTTTAATCCATTTTAATTTGATGTTTGTGTATGGTGTTAGATAGGCATCTAAAGTTATTTTTTGCATGTGATCAACCAATTATCCCAATACCACTTATTGAAGAGGTTTTTCTTGTTTTATTTCACACTTTTTGTTCCTTTATCAAAGATTAAATATCTGTATACCCAGTGATCTGTCTCTGGGCTTTCACTTCTATTCCACTGATCTGAGAGTCTGTCCTATTTCAGTACCACACTATTGATTATTAGAACTTTATAGTAGAGTTTGAAGTTGGGGAGAGAGATGCTTCCTATATTCTTTTTTTTTTTCCTAGGGTTACTTTGGTTATTCAAGAGTTATTACTCCACATACATTTCAACAGCATTTGATCTATGTCTTTTAAAAAGTCATGGGGATTTTTAAAGGTTCTGCATTGAATTTATATGATGTTTTGGACAAGGTTGATATTTTTACAGTGTTAATCATTCTAGATTAACACTGAGAGTCTCTTGCCCGCATGCCTGGCTGTCTTCCCCGGGGCCCCTCGGAGGGGATGGGCTCCAGCTTCCTTCCTCACTCCAAGCAGAGCTCCCGGCAACTGAAGACCACTGGAACCTATCTACAGCCATGCCCGAGGCCCCTCTCCACATGTCCGACAGGCCTCACACATGAAGGTACCAGCAGAGGAACCCAGGTGTGTGTAATCCCATCAACAGCCAACATCCAGAGACTTAAAAGCAAGCTTCCAGAAGCAATATCTTGTAGCCTACTTCTCCCTCTGGGAGAAACTGGCAATCTTCTGAGAGGTTCCTTCCCACATGGGACAGCCTTGCAAGCAAGCTTCCCATGAGGTATTCATATGCTAAATCCAGTAATAAGTTGGATCATTTCCCTGACCCTGAAAGAGTCTCCAATGCGACATCCTTGGGAGGGCCAATTGGAGAGAGACTTCTAAGATCTCAGGGAAAGGATGAATGGGGAGGTTACTGAGCCCGCTCGAGAAATCGATGATTAACAGGGATTTCGTGATTTTGTTAATCATTCTAACCCATGAGCAGGAGATGTGTTTCTATTTATTGTCTTCCTTTATTTCTTTTAGTGTTTTGTACAGTTTCCTTTAAGGCTTTCACCTCTTTTGTTTTGTTGATTCCTAGGTAATTTCTTTCTTTTTCTCAAGCACACTTTTTTTTTTTAATTTTCTATTTTACTATTTTCATATAGAAAAGTCATGGATTTCTTCCTCTTGATTTTTTTTATCTTGGAACCCAACTTTGCTGTTATCCTCACCTTAATATACAAACATACACAAAATGTATTGAGAATCTGATTGGAATTATAGCTATTAATTAGCAAGATAATTTTGATCTTTTTAGTATTGAATCTCTGTCAACAAATGTTTATCATCATATTTATTAGATCTTATTTCTCAGAAATATTTGGAGTTTTTATACATAGGTGGAGCATATCTTTCACTTCGCTTTCAAATTATTTGAATTTTGAACTATTACAAATGCTATCTTTTTATGTTTTGATTCTTAATATTTGTTGATACAAATAAATAGAATTTATATAATAACATTGAATCCTGTAACTTTTATAGTTAAGTAATTTGTATTAATAATTTAGTTATAAAATATTGATGCTTGTCTTTAAGCAGTATTCAGTTACACATGAATAAGATTTTTATTTTTTCATTTTTTGAAGTACCATCTTCGTTTATCAATTTTATTAGATTTTTTCAAACACAGAAAACAATATTCCAGTGCTTGACTTTATTTTTATTTTCTGTTATATGTGTTCTTTCTAGTTAGTTAAGTTTTATTCTTTCTTTTTTGATTCCTCTTTATGCCGTTGTGTGTCATCATAATTTTTCTTTCCCATCTACCTAAGGATATCTTACTAATACTGCTCAGAGATAAAAATACACATCTTTGTTCTGAAATATCTCTTCCTTAGATTTATGTCTATAGCTTTGTATAACTTTCTGTACATTGTCTTATTTGGGATGTTTCCTTACGACTTAAGGTTTGTTGTGGTGAAAAGTCATCTCTTGTTTATCTATTATTACTCAGTGCCTCATAATAACAAGCCCTTTATAAATACATAAAGAGCTGGAGAATGCAGAAGAGAAATTAAAAAAATAAAGAAGGTGGAAGCAATGAAAATTCAACCGTGCTAACTTAATGTTAGTGTTTAAGACATGACCCTATCATCTATCTGTTTATAAAATACCTGCTCATATATTGACATATGCATTATTAGGCAATACAAATATGTTTATTTTCTGAGTGCAAAGCTCCCAGAAAATAAATATATTTGCCATTTAAAATGTCGCTTTCTTAAGCTTTTCAAATAACTTATGGAAAAACTGATATAATCTATGTGATAGGGTTAAATGTAGCAATTTATATTATACAACACAGTAAGTCTTCTCTTTATTTTAGCTTCCTAACTTCATTTAAATATTCCCTGCCTAATCCATTTAAATAATTTTTTTCTTTAATTTGTAACATTTTTGTACTGTAATTAAAAAAATTAAAAAGCCATGATTTACAAAGTTACTGATAGTTAAGTTTTAGACATGCAATAATTAAATAGCTGTCCCTTCACAAGTTCCCAGATTCCCTTCCCACCCCAACCTCCACTCCATTCCATACCTGCTTTTCAACTTGACAGGCACTTCACAAATATTCAGTGGTTGCTATTTAGATCTCATGTTTTCAATTTTGTTGAATTTGTGTTTTGAACATATGCCTCTGCCCTCACTCATGTTACTGATATAACTGAAGTTCTGATCCTTGTTAACTTATTACTTCTCATTCTGTTCTTCCCACCTTGATTCCTTTCTTTCTTTGTCCATCTCCTCTCTAAACCCAAGGGTCAAAGTTGATCTAGGTATCCCCCATTTACTACAATACATTTTCTCATTAAGTATTCTATATTCTGCAGATACATATTTTAAAATGCATTTAAAAACAGGTTATTAATTATATCAGTTTATTTATTGATAGAGCCTTCTTCTGAGGCTAAGATTCCTAATGTACTCTATATCAGTGATCATGTTGTGCTTATGATAAACTAATTATGCATACACTTCATAGAAAACTATGGAGAAATCATGATGATGTCTCAATATAAGATAAATAGTGCTATTTCCTCAAAATACTCACCTCTGTGGCACAATATTGAAAAATAATAGACAATTCTATTATGGCCTAAAATAGTCACTAGCTCTTACACATAAATTTTCAAGTTGTACCATACATATAGAGTAGTTAGAGAAAAAGGAAACCTCAAATTTCTTTTTCTTATAAAATGTTTAAGAACTGTGTTTTCTATGCAACTTAACATTGAACATTTTTATTGAGGTGTAACAATTACCAAATAATGAAAATACATGATGCACACATATATACTATTAAATTATATTAACCACACAATATAAAGTAAAATGAGGAAAAGAATCAGAAGACTGATGTAGAGGGGAAAAATATTTTGCATTTAGATGCTTAATAAAAACACCTAAGTAGAAGAAAAATTTTTAAAACTATTCTCTGCAATGCACAAGGACAACAAAGACAACAAAACTGTAGCAACAGAAAGTAAAAAAAACTCTTTATGCCTAGTATTGCTTGAATATTTAATTGTTGCTAAACTCAAACATAGAAGAGTGCCATGTAGTCACACATTTTTACCTGCATAAGTTTAACCTTTTCCATAAATCCTTGATTGTAACATATGAATAATAGGAAGTCCAACATACTTGAATAGCACTACTCTATTTATATGACTTTTTTCCATCTAAAATTTCACCAAATAAATCTCATGACAGATTCAAGTCCCCCAGAGCCACATTTTTTGTCATTTTGTTTGTCTCTCTATTATTTGAGAGAGTCTGAGTATTAGGCATATATTGACTTAGCCTGTGAAGAGATTGTCTTTATACCAAGGTATTATTTGAGAAGCCTAAACAGAGCATGCAAGAAAGCCAATACTCCTAGAGATAAAACAAAATTGAGTTTGGTACACACTTTCATTTTCAAACTTGGTCAGTGAGTACAGACTTTCAGTTACAAGATGGTTAATCTCTCAGGACCTCACGTACAGCTTTGTGACTAAAGTTAAGTATTATATTTTGGAAATTGTCAAGTAGATCTTGTGTGGTTGTATCACATACATAAGTAATAACAGTGTGAGTTAATATCAGTGGTAATTAACTTTGTTTTGTTAATTAGCCCAATACATATATTAAATAATCACAGTGACACCTTAAATACATAGTTTATTTGTCAATCATACCTCAATGGATCAGTAGCAAACTAAACTATCTCATTATCAACTGATAAGTTGATCCAGATGATCACTTTGTTCCCCAGGTTTACCCAAGTTCTTTGTCTCCGTTTCAAAAACAATTATCTCTCATTCAAATTTTTATATTCTGAGGCTGGGTGAGACTTATTTCCTTAAATATGTTGATGCTGGCATTTATCATCAGTTTATTACACACAAATATGGTTTAATTCATACAAATTGCAGCACCAGAATTAATGTATTAAATATATTGTGAACTTATTATTGATTGTGGGGAAAAATGAATCTATTATAGGTTATTGTCTTGTTTCGACTTAGATAATGTTATATGGATTTAAATAGAATAACTCAGATATTGCTCACATTTCTTTTACTCACTGTTTGATTCTCATTAAGATATAACACTTGCCCCTGAAATATTGCTCTGCTCTGGATTAAGTGAAGTAAGGTATGATCTAAGTTAATGCAGTGTGCAGTTAGAGTCCACAAGTATTGATTGGGTATAATCAGACAGAGTTTATCAACTATACTAAAAAAGGAAACCCAAACAAACAAACAAACAAAAAACCCAAACCCAAATCTGACTTTTAATTCATCAAACAGAACCCAATATAAATGTTGGTTAATATTAACATTCAATTAACATTTTGACTTCTTACTTACCAGTTTGAGATATATTTCTGTTTCTTCTGAATCATTATTGTAGAGGCCCTTTAAAAAAATTTAGTTGGCTCATTGGACATAGGAATTTTAATGAAGCCAAGTCCTGGGAACTGCAAATGACAACCCACCCTCCACTCGTTTCATCAGAAAACAAAATCAAAAAAGAGTTACTCCCTGCTTCTTAATGTGTGACTTGTTTACATATAAACACTTGTTAGAGAAGGAAGAAAGAGTTATACTCTCCTGATATGTTTGCAGCCAACCCTTCCTCGGGGTGTACTTTTAATTCTGCAACCAGGATATTAGCAATATTAAACTGAAAATGTCACAAAATGTCAAATCTGAAAATGTCACTGGGAAAGGAGAAAAAAAGATGGTGACCCTGTACCATCCACAGATGAAATAAATATGCCTCCCTGGTACTGTAGAATGGTTTTTTAGTGGGTATAATTTTATACATTTTGCATCCTATTAATTTTCATGGCACCGATAGAGAAATATTAGAACAGTGAGAGTGCTGAAGACAAATTAACTCATCAATTACATGTATGGGACAGTGGAGACTGAGTTTATTTCACCATTTCGAATTGCAATAAAACTGTAATTACTAACTCATGGAATCTTCATGGAAATCTGCATTCATTACCACTTAATTTGAAGTCAGTGACTGCTGTATACTTAACTTTTCTCTAATATCTGCTACCAAATAGAAATAGTAGAAAACATTTTAGAATTAAAGCAGCTGTCCCACTCAGTCCCCACAGAAACATTTTCGTTATCATCCAAACTAAATTTTGCCCCTGAAACCAGTGAAATTTAGTTTGTATTTAAATAGTGCAGAAAACAGAAAATGAATATATTGTTGGTTGAAGAGCACACTTGTCCTTTTATAAAACTTTCTTTTACTTAATTCTGCTTGACTCTCTAACAGTCTTCTTTCCCCTATCTTTACCTTACATAATCAAGTATAACACATGTATTTATATGTCTTATACTTGAATATGTAAGGAATAGATAATAAATGAGGAATAAAGACCACAAAGTTACTTAATGTAATCATAGTACATGTGTTACAACAAGAAGCAAGAATAAATTTAAAGATTTAAATTCAATTTCTAATGCCAATGAGAAGTTTTATCATTTTGAGGAAGTTGTTTTGCTTCTTTGAAACGTATTCTCATTTTTAAAGTGGAAATGATATGCCAACCTTCTATAGTGTTTTTGAGCATTAAGTGAGATAATATATGCAAATAGCCCTAGTGGAATACCAGTATTTTATTTTAATGCCTCTTATTTTAATCTAAAAAAGAGAAATGATAATTATTACATACTGTCATGATTCATGAAATGAATTGAATGTCCCTGACAGTTTTAATATCTCAAAGGATCAAAGTCACATTTATTATAAATAAGCCATTTGTTTTTGTTTTTGTATCATTAATAGGGTTGAAAAGCAAAGTTCTATGTAAATTGAAGCTTATCTTTTAACCATATGCCTTTTTTTCTTGACACTATGAATTAATTAAATCTGAAAGAAATCATTTAAATATTATTTCTATTTCTTTAGTCAATCACTGGCACCTGGGAAATTATATATCACAGATGTAAGGGGTGATATAGGAGAAGATATCACCTGCAATTTATTTTGGGATCTGTGATGTTTTCCAAAAGTCTGTTTCTGTCAACTCAGGTTTTGATTTATGCTCATAAAGAAGCAAAAGAAACAAGTGTCTTTCTATCTTAATGAGGAACAGAGACCAGACAGCTCACTCTTACAATTCAGGAAGAAGAAAATAAGGTTGAGGTAAGGACTAGCTCATAAAATGCAAACAGCAAATGTTTCAGATGACTTTAGGGTCTGGAGCAATAGCACAGTAGGTAGGTTGCTTGGCTTGCAGGAGGCTGATCCTGGTTTGATGCTTAGCACCTCATAGTAGATGTTCAACACCCTGAGCCCACAAGGAGTGATCCCTGTGCGTAGACAAGTGTAAGCTTTGAGCACCACGAAGTGAGGTCCAACTGCCCCCCTTGCCCCCCGCCCCAGTGTTTTAAAGTAATGATGGGTACATTGCTAATAGTTTTGATATTCCATCCATAATCAGCATAAAGTATGCTGCTGAATATCAATTTCTCTCTTATAGTAACTTTCCATTACAGATATTTTTAAACTTTTTATCAACCAATAATACAGTTTACAATACAGATAAAAATAAAACTAATTCTTCTGCTTTTGCTATCATTCACATAGATATCACCGAATCTTTTTCATCTCCCTGAAAAGTTTAAGATTTTGTCTCTAAATCAAATCAGACTAAGTAAATGAATTCATCTTTTAAAAAAATGTACTGTAGGTACTGTATCTATGATGCTGTTAATGATAAAGTTTCGTGCACACAGTGATCCGGCCCCACACTCTCCTCCAGAATGTCCATTTCCCTCCACCATTGCCTCAGTTTTTTCTCCTTGAGCACCCATCCCTACTGCCTACCCATAATGGTAAGTTCAGTTCTGAGTCCATTTCCCAGGCTCTATTGTCTTTGGAGATTTGTTATTCCCTTACTGTGCTTTCTTATATCCATATATGGGAGAACTTTCTTATGATCAAGTAGTATTCCTGTGTGTGTGTGTGCGCACGCTTGCGTGTGTGTCTGTTTGTGTGTATGTGTGTGTGTGTGCATGCATATGTGAGATAGTTTATTTTTTTATCCATTAATTGAATACGTGGATGTTGCTTCCAGATTTGTGATGTGAATAGTGCTTGGACAAAAATAAGAGTACGGATAACTTTTCAGAACAGAATCATTGGGATCTTGATAAAGATGCCCAAGAGGGGAATTGTTGAACCACATAGAAGCTCAACTTTGAGTTTTTTGAAGAGTATCCATATTATTTTCCATCTTAAACTGATGTGACTAGCAATGTAACACTGTCGTTCCCTTGTTCATCAATTTGCTTGAGTGGGTATTAGTAACGTCTCCATTGTGAGAATTGTTGTTACTGTTTTTGCTATATCGAACACGCCAGGAGTAGCTTGCCAGGCTCTGCTGTGTGGGCAGGATATTCTCCGTAGCTTGGTGGTCTCTCTGAGAGGGACAGAGGAATTGAACCCTGAACCTGGGTGGGCCATGTGCAAGGCAAACGCTCTACCCACTGTGCTATTGCTCCAGTCCTGATGTGACTAATTGGAAGTAAATTCTACTGGCTTGACTTGATAAATCTATGCACAGAAAATCATTTACATTATTGTTCAGAGTTGGTCTAATAAATGTCATACCCCTGATATAAAATTGCTTGGGCTAAATCCACCTAAAGTGCCAACATAGAATGGAAAAGAAAACTTGAGCCAGTTATAGTTTTGATGATCTTTAAGACATCATCTAGATAATAATTGCTATCTACTAACTTAATAAGGCTTAAATGAACCAATACAGATAAAGTTGCTCTAAGAACCACAGTTATCTTAGCTCTTATTCTCTTATATTTCTCTTAATGTTTTATACTTAATACTTATACTTCTCTTAACATTAACTGTTTCTCTTAACATTTATACTTCTCTTAATGATTTATATTACAACTCTGAGATTTTTTTATTTTTAATAAGGTTTGATGAGGTTGATATCATACCTGTATGCAGGAAAGTTAAAAGAAAGGTGAGTTCAGATATTTGTGATATCCTATTGAAAATCCCAATCAGTGGCAGCTGGGGAGATACCTCAAAGAACTAGACCACATGCCAACCATATACAAGGTCCCAAGATCGTTATCTGACACAATCTGTTTCCATGAATATTTCCAAATATATCCCTTGTGAACAATGAGGACATAGGTGGCCCCCAATACTGCAGGGAATAAGTAGTTTGCCACTATCAGATCCTATCATTAAAGATATCAGGCCCACATTAGTGAGCCAGTTCTCAAAGTGAATGTCGAAACCTTCTCTGGGGTCACCTTTCTCAAATAAATAAGCATTATAGAAAAACAAAATCTAAGCAGGTATGCTGGTATGGTCGTGTTCTAGTTTTAATAATTTCATATTAATTAATCTTGGTTTAGCATGGTTTAGCAGTTAAAATTCCATTATGGTTTAGCATGGTTTAACAGTTGAAATTTCATCATGTTGCAACAAAGAAGAAATCGAAGTGAAGAGGTTTCTATGGAATTTATAAATATACAAATATATATATATATATATATTGCTTTTTGGGTCACTCACCCGGCAATGTACAGGGGTTTCTCCTGGCATTGCACTCAGGAATTACTCCTGGCAATGCTCAGGGGACCGTATAGGATGCTGGGAATCAAACCCAGGTTGGTGGGGTGCAAGGAAAATGCCTTACCCACTGTGTTATCGCTCCAGCCCCTCATGTTTATAATTTAGAACAAGTTAATCTAAGCTGTTCCTGCCATTATCTTTCACATCATCTCTGTTCTTACTATTTTTTTCTCCTGTAAGCAGCTTGAGATATGTTAGTAGAATATGAGAAAAACAGAAATTCAGTAATTTTTAAAAGTTACCAAGCACATAGTGAGCAAATGAGGTAGCTTTGCTTTTCCAAAAAAAAAAAAAGAAAGAAAAAAAGAAAAATAAGCAAGGTCTATGGCCCTGTTTTGCTTGACCTTGGTACATAGAGTTTAAATATTTATCTCTGAAGCAAGACATAAGAAAACAATGTCAGCACATATTTTTCAGAATTTTAAGTGTGTGTAAGAAATTTTTAGATCATAAATGATTGCTATGTTCTCCCTTCTTGAATATAGTTATTGGTTGACTTGTGCTCTGTGAACTCTTTGACATTTCTGCTATCTCTTCTCTTCATTGTAAAGTTAGGCTTTTCCCCCAGGTTCCTTCAGCTTCTGTTGTTTACCACGACTAAATAATTTTGTAAATCTTCTTCAGATTGGTGTGCTCTTAATCTTTCATGAATAATTTAAATAATTTTAACTGTATTTGACATATACAATATCAAATTGGTTCACCATATAAAAATCCATCTTAGATATCACCCAATTATAACTCATCATGCAAGATTTTTTCTCTCCAGAAAGTCATTTCATTCTAATAATCTATGCAATAATACACCTGTTCTCCAGGTGCTAAAAAAGAGTCTTTGACCTTCTACATATAGTAATCCTTTACCTACTCAGATTCCTTAACTTATGGAGTCTTTTTCAAATTTTTAACTTCAGGATTTCACTGCCATCATTGTAGATCATGCCTTGACAATTTATAGCCAAATGACATCTGTGACCTTCAGGTTGGCACTAGGCCAACGTATTGAGCAAACCCCTTTCAAAATTGTTATGTTTTTGTTAAGATATTACTCATAGATTTCTTTACTTATGACCCCTATTTTATTCTTTAGATATATGATCCTCTAATTTAGGGATTTGCTATAAAAGGCAAATTGGCACTGTCACCTGTTTTTAACAACAAAGTTTTATTAGAACATAGGCTCATCTCCATATTGAATATGGCTGCTTTCACAGTATAATAGCCGAGTTGAGTAGAGGCAGAATATATGGTCTGCAAAACTACAAATATGTACAGAACTAGTGCTCTCAGTTGAAGTTTGCTGATTTAGAGATGACAAGTGAGGTATGTCATTATTAGTAGCCTGTTTGGAGCTCAGAAATCCAGAAAGATTACTATAATCTCGAAAGAATCTCTGTAGGAAAAAAACATTAGAGTTTATACAATAAAGCAGGGGTTCCTCCTGTTCTCTAAACTCAACTGTGGATTTTAAAAGTACATTAGTGGTTATAAATCTATAAACCTAACTTTGGACAAGTAATTAGAATTACAGAATTTTTCTATATGGTACAAAGAATAGTAGCAGTAAAATATAGATTATGGATTTGAGTTTTCTTCTTTTTACTTTTTTTGTTATGCTTTTGTATTTTATTTCATATTTTTTTATTTTGGCATCACATCCAGCAGTGCTCAGGGTTCTGTGCTCATGAATCATTCCTGGTAGTGCTTGGGGAATCATAAACAAATAGAAATAGAATTTGCTGCATACAAAGCAAGTGACTTAAGTCCTGCACTTTTTCTCTAGACCCCGTTTCAATATTTTGATGTCTGTATTAGTGGTACTTCATAGTCATTTAAGAATGATGCATTATAAAAAGATAGCTATCTTTATGAAGTGCAGATTTATACTGCGGGAACCTACATTCACATATGTACTTTCAATAGACATACTTATTTTCTGTTAATGCCGCCAAATTTTACCGAATTAATAATTGCATTGCTATATATTATTCTCAGATATTTTACATATTTTAGGGCTATCTTTGAATGTACAGTATTTTCTCTACTCAAATGTAGTTGCCAAAGGTGATATTGCTATAGTATTAAACCAATTACCCTTTTAGTGAATCTTACTAATTCTATAAGAGGCTAGAATATAAGCTATTTGTTTGTTATTGTATTTCTTTGGCTACTAATCTCTTATTTTCTGTTTAATTTTACTTTGTTTAGTACATTCATTGTGTCTGTGTCAAAATACTTCAGTTTGGGTTCAAAAGTGTCCAGTGTAAGCATTTTGAAAATTTTGCAAAGGAAAACTATAATATGCATCTCTATAATGTGTCTACTATAGCAGATTTCATGACAGCATAGTTTTAAAGTAGAATAATGTGCTGTCGTTTAAGTTGTATGTTTCTGTGAAAAAAACTGCGCATTTTATTTGGTGTTTTATTATTGTGCTTCTTATATTCTACTATCAAAATTATAGTGAATTATTTATATTTTTTCTGTTAATATTTCAATCCCTAATAATGTGTGGCCTACAATGGTATATCTGTAAGTACTAGGAGTTTGTCAGAACCTGTGAATTACAAAAAATTGTTCTACATCTGCAACAATAACATAATTCTGTCTTTCTAGAACTTTGTTAATTATTACATATGTTGCCGAGAAACAGACTGCATAAAATATTTTATGCTTCCATCTAGGGTTTTCAAAATTGAGCATATTTTGTAATGTAAAATAAGAGAAAACAAAATTAAAATGAGCACATGGAACCCTTCCAAATGTAGATCCTTCAAGTATTGTCAGATCTCTGCTCACTAACTGTTTAAACGCTAGCATAAAAATGTAGTGTGATGTTCACTTAAAATTGAGTGCTCACCTCTGTAACCTCTGAACTTTAACTTAGTTAGGATTGATTATTTCTGATCTTTATTGACGTTTCCTTTAGTTTTGTTTCTTTTTTCTCCCTTCAGAATTTCAGTGCCCTGGCACAAATATTTCTGCAAACCATTTTTGCTCCTGACCTATTCATTTCTATTATGTTCTTTAGTCAGATTATATGTTTCCTCTTCTCCTAGATGTTCCTTTGTCCTTGAACCTGAACCAAAAAGAACACTGTAAATGCTAATGCATTCAGAGTTGTCTTCCTGGATTTCCTTGAATCGTTTCCCTTACTTTCTTCCTGCTGGCACTCTGCTGCAGTGTGAGTTTCTTACATTCCTGGAGGTCAGACTGCTTTGACTTTGGCTGCTCCTTACTCAGATGTAGAACAGAAATAATCTTCCATGGACTCTCTGCCTCCATCTGTTCTCCTCTCTAACCATTACTCAAATAGTTCCTAAATATAAGGTTTTCTATATATGGGATTTATTCTTGATTCTTAAAGTGTGTAGATATCCTCTCTTCACTTTCCAGTTGAGCAAAGAGAATTGGAGCCTAGTTATACTTGGTGCATTAAAACAGTTCATTGAACTAGGGTTCGAGCTCAGCAGGAGAGCACATGCCTTGCTTCTGTGAGATTCTGGGTTCAATAACCTTCTCCATAAATTCGCGCGCACGTGTGCGCGCACACACACATACACATACACACACACATATCGAAAACTTGCATTGCCCCAGCTAAGAAAAACAAAACAATTAAGAGGGATACAGGACTAAATAACAACAGAGATAAATAGAATTGAAGACAAATGTAGCTTAGAAATGACATTGAACTTTAGGTATAAATCAGATTGACATATAATAAATGTATTAGACTGGAACCCTAAGTAGCTAGAAGATACTAGAGATTATATTGTTATTCTTATTCTTATTGGACCTTGAAAAATCTATTAAGTTTCTTCTAAGGCACATAGAGGTATCAGGTTTTGTGGAAGAACTTGGGGAAACAAAATCAAAAATAGTGGGGATTTTTTTGTTAAGGAAAAAAAGATAAAGAAGCATTGGATTTTTTCTCTTGCCATTGACAGCCAGGTAGTTTCTTCTTTCCCAACTCTAATTGAGAAAAATAAATCTGTTTCCTAAAAACAGTTATTTGGAAGGGAGTTTGAATTAGATATCACAAGAACAACAGAAGTGGAGAGAATTTTCTTTCTGAAAATGGAGAGCTTAAGAAAATTTTTGTACATTTAACTATACAAATTTTATTCTTTTTCTCTCAGTCCTATAATAGGTGCTATGGTCAGAATCAAACATTCAATTATTTTATTATATTTAACTCTAAATTGAACTAGGGTTCGAGCTCAGCAGGAGAGCACATGCCTTGCTTCTGTGAGATTCTGGGTTCAATAACCTTCTCCATAAAGGTTATTGATTTTTATGGCAGCCAATGAATTTAGTACAGCCTGTACACAAAGTTCTAGATTAGTTTTAAATTTTTTCACTTTATGACACTTGTGATTGGTAGTATACCACTAAAAATTTTCATGAAAATTAATATCAGAAACAAAACAAGTTGAAACCCAAGGAAAAAAGAGCTCATGCATAAATGGAAGAATATATCATAAAGTTTAATTAATGTTCTCAGAGAGATAAAAGACAATGTAGTATTCCTCAAACAAAACAGTATTGTGTTAAGTGAAAAAACAATCAGGGGATTTGATTAAGTTCTTTGGAATTACAAACATAACAGTTAAAAAATAAAAGTATTAAAAAATGACATTTCAGACAGTTATAACAAAAAGACAACTTCCAACCAAGAGGAGTTTTCAAATGGAAAAAATTAGCAAAAATTCAGGTGTGATATTAAATATCAAAGAAAGAACAAAGACTTGCAAGAAGGTGAGGAAATAACTTTTCAGAATGGTAGAGCTCATGAAGCACTTAGGAAAAAATGATTGAGAGGCAGCAGAACATGTCCAAATGACAAAAATACAGAGAAAAATCTACATTCGGGGAGAAATAAAATGCGTGAGACAACATAGATTAAAGGTATACTCACATAAAACTTAGTAATACTAGAAGCTGGAAGTGAATTGTTTCAAATGTGGAATAAAACAATATGAATGCAACAAAACTTTCAACCTGAGAATATATATGTACACATATATACACACATGTATATATATCATTATAAGATTTTTTTACGTTTATCTTTTCTTAGAAGATGTCTATGAGTAAGTACTCCTAGTAGTAGGGAATAGGTATTTACAATGAATTAGATTGAGAAAGCAAGAGTTACAATTTATAATTAAAAGGGAAATCCCAGTACAAAAGGTATGCAGTTCTCACAGTGAAGAATCAGTCCAAAATACTAGAGACTAAGCTCTGGGTAGTGTCCTGGAACAGGAAAGATTTGAGATCTCTCCATAATCTTTCCTTTTCAAATCTATCCTGTCAACTCTGTCCTTTTCCAGGATACTGCCCAGAGCTTAGTCTCTAGTATTCAATGATACAGAATAGTGTGGCAAGTTTTAAAGTTCTATTAAATGGGTCGGAATGGGCCTGAAAAATTGCACAGGGTTAAGATTGCAGTGTGCATGTCGTCTAATACTGACTTTCTTGCCGGTTTTGCTAAAGCAAATTTTTAATTAAAAATCAAGACAGAGTATTCAACCTTTTAACTTCTGGCAGAATCGTTCTTATATTCTCTAGTTAAATTAAAATCTGCCTTTTATAAGAAAATTCGTTCTTTTTTATGTAACCAATTTTCATGCTTTACAGACCCCCATTACTAAAATTTTTTTCCCTATGTCAATGTTAAGTATCTCAAAATGCCATTTATATCGGTTTTCCTTTTCCTTTAGGTGCTTTGTTCCTTCTATGAATTGGCCAATGTTTCTTTCTTCTTCTCCCCCTTTTTCCACTCTCTGTCTTTTTCTCCAAGATTTTTTTAAATTGAGGGTGAAAATATTTTTTTATAGCATAATAGTTTGGAAAAAAATGAAGGGGACAATCATTTTGAAAAGTAAATTTGAAATTTATTTTAACCAACTGTACCCTTCTGAGTAATTTATACATTTGAAAATAATTTGATCTTTTACTAACCTGAAATTTCTTACAAATTCAGTGTTGTATACTTTTAGTAGACTTTCCTAATAATTTCAATTTTCATTGACAGAACTATCACATTATATTATTAGTCTTCAAATAAAATTATTAACTTAATGCAAAATTATTTATTACATATTATGTTTGCTGATCATTTTTCACAAATAATAATATAAATTGACATACATTGAGATACGATTTATTAAAATTGACTAGATTTTAAACATGAGTTTTGTGGAAAATAAAATTGATATTAAAATTTAAATATGCAGTAAATGCTTCTATAAGCAGACATTAAATAACTTTGAGTAATGCAAATAACTTGCGAGGCTCTGGCAATAATGTTCTTATCTACATATTTACCTATTACCACATATTTGTTAAAATGCTAGCATCTGGAGTAAGTCCCCTACTCAAGCTATGTTGATTAGTAAATATTTCCAGAATATGTATATATATATATATTTCTGGAAAATATATATGTATATATACATATATGTATATACATACATTTATATAGAGAGAAAGTGGCTCATATATAAGATAATGCATAAAATGTAAATATAGTATGTATTGTATTATTGATATTCTTTTCTGTGGAGGATTTATGTTTCTACCCTTAAAGTCCTTTGTTTTGTGTGGGTGAGCATGGACTTTCTGAGATACTTCCTATTACTTTCAAATTAGTGAACTAATTTGGCTCCAGTTAATAACTCGATTAACTAGATAATGGTTGCAGCCCTTTTATCAGCTCAGTAGCACTACATCCCCATTATAAATGACTGGTCAGTGACAAATATCTCCTGGTATAATAATACACAAAATGATTTATCTCTTAAGGGTAGTCTCAAAGAAACAGTAACCAGTACTGCATTTTTTTTTTTAACTGGGAAAAGCTGCCTGAGGCTTCTGTGGGACTGCAACTGGGTAGCATCTTCTAAATCTCTTCTCTGGAGTTGAACAGATGGCAGCTTTCAGATTGGAAACTTGATTCAATGCTGCATTTAGTGGAATTAGTACAAATGATGAGCCTGAAGCTGGGTATCTACAACTCTACAGAACAGGTGGCAAAATGGGAAATGTAGGTAACCAGTTTATTTGTCTACACAACACCCAAGAAACAACTTGATGAATTTTCCCCCACTGGAGTGACTGATTTTTTTTTTTCTCTCATCAAATGAATTGAATTGACCAGCTGCATTGGCGTCCTGTAGACACAGCCTGAAAAGTCTCCTGCTCTAACAGTCTTCAAACTAGTGGGGGTCTGTAGTGACACAGCAGGTGCAGAGAGATCTAAGCCCTTAAATGCAATGTATACACAGAGCTCAGCAGACAGCCCTGCAGAGCTACCACATAAGATGGTTTTTCATGTGTAAATGAGAAGGTCTTTCATTTTTCAAGCTATTGCATTATATCCCCTTCTGTTGAAAGACAAACACAGGAAATCAGCCAACACAGTTAATTACAGAAGGGTGTTCAGAACCACAGTCAGGATTGCTGGTTTCAGTCATGGGGCTTAAGTGTGTACCAGGATATTTTGCACTTTGGTACTCAGAGTTCAAGTCACTTTGAGATTCATGACGCTTATAGATTGTGCACTGGAAAATTCAGTTCTTGGAGCCAAATTATTCTGAAAGGAATATAACCTGATTGAGGTTGAGGAAGAAAAATAGTTTTAGAGCAAAGAATTGTCAAGATCTCAATGGCCGATATGCAAAGTGAGAATTGCCTGTCATCCTGTTATAGTAGAAACTTTCTCTCCTTGAAACTAATTACTAGAGAGTAATATTGAAGTCTCTGACCGAATAGAATGAAACATAAATTTAAAAATACATGCATATATTTAATTATTTCAAGTTATTTTATTATGGATTAAAACAATTCAATTTCAAATTATTACAAAATATTTTATTTTTAGAACTTTTGCAGTGTTTTAATTGACTGCCTTCATTTTGCTTTATTTTTGTTCTGGAAGTGCACTGGAGGTACTCAGGAATCCTTATCTGTGCTTATAAGTCATTCCCAGTAGTGACGAGAGTATTATGCACTTTCCAAATGTCTTCTGCCCATTCAGCTACCTATCCAGCCCCTAAATTAAATTTTAAGTGTCATAGTCGGAATATTTTACTTACCAATCTGTGATGTCCTCAAGTTTTCTTTAGTAATCCATATCTAATAGGAAAATATAACCTTAATATAATTTTAATGATGTTTTTCATGCTGCATACCTATATATGTTTGTGTAGACATGTAAAAACATACCTGTACTTGCGTTTTAAATATATGTACGTACATATATGAACATGTAGTATTCTATCTAAAACACTTAAAAATTCAGACAAGTCTAAGTACTTTCAGTTATTTCCTGTATTTCATTAGGGTTTCATTGTTATTATTGATTTGTTTATCCACTAAAAGCTACTCACATCATATCCAATTTTCATCTAATAAAATCTACACACATCACATCCATTTTTTAAAGTACATCTTTAATGCAAAGTAAATGATTGGTAAAAGCAGTTACATATGAAGATTTGAAACTTGAAATTTTGCTAATACTGTTATTTTTATTTTATTAGTGAGAAAGTTTTCTTAGAAATATTAGGTAAATTTCCATGGTGACAAATTTTATAATTGATAGAGCAAAAATATTTAACCTGGTCATGTCTTGGAGTACTGCCATATTCTTTCTCTTGGTGAAAATATCAAGGTAAATGCTTTGAATTATAGCCTAATAAGTGCAATAAAACTAACATATTTACATGTGCTCAAACTTTTCTGTTCAACTTTCTTTTATTAATTAATTTTGCTTGCCAAAGTTATATTCTAGGCAATATAAAAATCTAGTTTTCTTGGCTAATACAGAGTTTATCTATGTCCTTGGTTTCCATAATAGTATTTGTCTCTCAAAGTCAATCTCTTAATATTATTCACGGTTACATTTCATTGAAATTAATGTATAAAAATCAGTATTATAAGCATAATCTGAGTGAAGGTACTAGACAACAGAATTTATCTTTTTCCATATATTATTCCAATGCAGTATATTCCTCTTTAAGTGGCAGGTGAGGTTTTTTTAGAAACAAACTTATGTTTAATGAAATATTTAATATTAATGAAAACAAAGTGGTGTGTCTCGGAGGAAGGCTCAGTGACTTAAAGCACTAAAGGGAAGTGGAGGACCCTGAGTTTAGTCCCCCTCTTTGTCAACTTGATCCTGAAAGCCCCAAAATCTGATGTCCCAAGCAGGTGAAGGAAAGGAGACCTACAGCAACAAAAATAATGTTACCAAAGAAAAGTCTGGATGTAGAGACTCCTTTAAAAATAAAAATAACAAGCATTATTAAGGTCAGAGAGATAACTCATGTTAGAAAACATGCCTCGCCTCACAGAAGTGAAGTTATGAGTCAAAATTGGGGGGACCTCTATTTTGTTAAAAAGGGATTGTTAACCTCAGTGTGCCCAGGTGTTTATATGATTTGAGATCATATAGTTTGTAGCAATGTTCACAGTCTTCTCCCCTGCGTACTGGAAGATAAGTTTTGAAAGAAGTCAGATGAATTCAAATCCCACAGCTCTATAATTTTTGCAGTAATACCTTTTCAGAAATTGATTTTCTGAATACAAAGGGGAGACTCAAATGATGTCAGTCATACTGTAGAAGACAACTCTCAGTTACTCAACAGGTGACTGCCCTCGGTTAAGCTCTGTCATTGAAAGCCATTCATGCTAAGGAAGCTACACAGGTTAAGATATCCCGGACTTAAGAAAGGACAGATTTTACTGTTGTGTATGAGATTTCTGTGAATAGCAAGTTGCAATTGATCCTGCACCTTCTGAATGTTATTTTTGGTGGTGATTTACTATCATAACTATTCTAGAAACATTTACTTCTCAAAGTTCCAAAAATATCCAATAATAGTTTTCTTAGTGTTCGTATGATTGAATTTACTTTAGTAGGAATTAGAAAGTTTCAATGATTTTTAAAATCTTTTTAAGTATCTGAGTTACCCAGTCCTTTTTTTTTTTTTTTTTTTTTGCTTTTTGGGTCACACCCGGCAATGCACAGGGGTTACTCCTGGCTCATGCACTCAGGAATTACTCCTGGTGGTGCTCGGGGGACCATACAGGATTCTGGGAACCGAACCTGGGGCGGCCGCGTGCAAGGCAAATGCCCTACCCGCTGTGCTATTGCTCCAGCTCCTACCCAGTCCTTTTTAAAAAATATCTTTTTTTCCAAAATGTTATTTTATCTTGTCCTTGGAGGGGACAGGTTGCCTTTCCCTCCCTGGCCAGAGCAGAGCCTTGACAGTTGAAGACCTCTGAAAACAAGCCACAGCCATGCTCAAGGCCACTCTCCACACATTTGGACGAGCCTCATGCATAAAGGGGCCAGTAGAGGAACCCAGGAGTTTGGGATCCGGGGCTGACATCTCTAAGCCTGCTCAGATTTGGACTAGGCCTTCTCCACCAAACCCCCCATTTTCCAGTCGCTTGGCAGCCACACTCACAAACTGCCCCTGGCGCCCTGTAATCCTACCAACGGCCAATATCCAGAGACTATAAGACCAAGCTCTGGGACATCTCATAGCCTTGTTATCCCTCTTTGAGAATCTGACAAGCTACCAAGAATCTATCGCCCACACGGGAGAGCCTTGCAAGCTCCCCATGGTGTATTCACATCCCAAATACAGTAAAAGATATATACATACCTCTCAGAGAGCCTGGCAAGCTACCTAGAGTATCCCGTCTGTACGGCAGAGTCTGGCAAGCTACCCATAGCATAATTGATATGCCAAAAACAGTAATGATAGGTCTCATTCCCTTGACCCTGAAAGAGCCTCTAATCAGTTGGGAAAGACAAATAAGGAGAGGCTGCTAAAATCTCAGGGCTAAGTGTAATAGAGACATTACTGGTGCCCGCTCGAGTAAATCGAACAACAGGATGAAAGTGACAGTTATTTTATCAAATCACTGTGAATTGCAAAGTTATTCATAGTTGGCTTTTTGACATAAATGTTCTGTCACCATTCCCTCCACTAGTGTCGACTTCCTTCCACCATTGCTCCCAGATTCCCTCTCCTACTCCCCACCACAGACATTATCTGCTCTCTTGACAGGCACCTATTAAATTGGGTCACTAAAATTTGGGTCTTTAATAACTTTGGTTATTAAATTCAGTGTGGTTAGCTCTGTGGTTTGTATATTTAGCTCTATCATTCCTTAGCACCATCAATGTACCTAAATTCTCTTGACCCCTGCCTTTATTGCCTTACATTCATCTCTTTTTCTTTCCCCTTCATCCTATTTTTCTCCTCCTCTCTATCCTCTGGGACCAAGGATGATCAAGGCATCGCTTTTGACAAAACTGTATTTCAATATCCAGTTACTCTTAATGCTATATATAAGTGATATGATCCTATGTTTATCCTTCTTTTGGCTTACTTCATTTAAGATGATATCTTATTATTCTATCCATGTTGCAGCAAATTACAAGATTTCATCATTCCTCATAGATGAATAGTATTTCATTTGTATATGTACCACATCTTCATGATCCACTGATTGGTTGTTGAGCTCTAGATTGACCCCAAGTATTAGCTATTCTACTGAGTACTGCAAAGAATAACAGTGTGCATACGTTCTTTTGAATGAATGTTTTTCTCTCCTGGGGGTCTTTACCCCAAAGTGGATTTTCTAGGTCATGTGGCAGTTCAATTTTAATTTTATCAAGATCTCTTCATATTGTTTTCCATAGTGGTTGAACCAGAGAGCATTCCACCAGCAGAGAATGAGAATTCCTTTTTTGCTGCATCCTCACCAACACACATTGTTCCAATTGTTTTTGGGTATGTGCCATTCTCACCAGTGTGAGTTGTGTCACATTGTCCTCTTGATTGGGATTTTTCTAATAAAAAGCGATGATGAGCAATTTCTCATAGGCCTGTTGGCCATCTGTTCTTCCTGAGTGAAGTTCTTGTTGATTTTCTGCCCCCAGTTTTTGATAGGGTTTTGGACCCTTTGTTGCTGATTTTTTATGAATACTTTATGTATCCTAGATATCAACACTTTATCTCATATTCTGAGCACAAATATTTTCTCCTATTCAGTTGGTTGTCTTTAGCTTTAGTCCATATTTCTTTTGTCATGCAGAAACTAATTGTTTGGTTCCTAAACAAGGCAAATAAGATGGTTGGACACTTTACATATTATAAAAATGTAAAATTCATTCTACCTTTGGTTTATTTGAGTAATGACATGGGTGACAAGCTACACATTCTAGCTTAGAAGTTTTGACTATTTCAAGATTTATTGTGTGCATGGTCACTACCCTTGGGTTTATTCTACTCAGTAAGTCTCTGATAAATCTATACTCAATGATCCTTTGGTAGCTGCATATTTAGCTGCATATAAAACAGAAAGTAAACATAAATACTGATTCTTCCCAGTAATAAAAACTAAAATATTTTGAGGCTGGAGCTATAGTACAGTGGGGAGGGTGTTTGCCCTGCATACGGCCAACCTCAGCTCGATCCCCCAGCATCCCATATGGTTCCCTGAGCACTGCCAGAAGTAATTTGTGAGTGCAGAGCCAGGAGTCTAAACCCTGAGCATCGCCATGTGTGATCCAAAAAGAAAAAAAACCTAAAATATTTTAGTTTATGCCCATTTTATAGTGAATGTGCACTGTGTATTATGTACACGTTCAGTTTCTGGGAGGTGAGTGATTAAATGGCAAAGTTTCACTGTTATAAAGCATGCCTCTTTATAGGAATGTAGGAATGTCTAGGAATGTAGAAACTAGTCAAATTGTTGCATCATATATCTATTGAAAATAAGTGTATGAGGGAATAAAAAGCAGGATATTTGGTATAGGACATTGTGTGAGGTGAGTTTGATGGTGATAACGCATGTGCTGTTAGAAACCGTTGGCTCAAGGCTCAGTGTTTACAACTGACTTACTTGGAGGATTGCATTCTGAGAAATGTTGAAATAAGTAATCTCTGTTTCTTTTTAAGAATAGAATGACATTTTACAAAGTGACATAATGCAACATTTTTCTCTCATTTATCAGCAATATGGCTTGACTTTGAGAACTAGGATCTTGAACATAGAAATCTGTCACCAGTTATTTGACGTAAAAGACAAGGAAATAATTGGGAAGATTGAACTTGAGAATAATTCACATGACTAAATAAAGACAGGAGGGATTGTACTACCACCTGTTTGTGCTCAAGATAAATATTGCCTTTTGGATCCTTGAGAGATTTTAATTATACTTTTTTGTTCCTCATGCTTCTTCCTCCCCCTTACCCTAATGTATCTATGATATCTTTTCCTCTGGTAAATCTTCCTTACCTTTCCTTGATTGCTCCATCTTTGCCCACATTTTCCTCATTATGCTTGGAACTGAGAGAGAAGGAAAGAGGAAAAGATTTTGCATGAGAATTTTTGAGAAGCATTAAAAATAAACCTCACAATATTCTAAGGCACCTTTAACATGTAGTTGATTTAATATTATTATGAATTGTTCCATGCTTAAATTATAAGCTTACTGAATAAGAATACCAGGACACTGTCAGTAATCAGCTTTGGGCAGTTAATGCATGCATTTATCATTGTATTTTTTTGTTTATCCAGACATAGAGAAAATAAATTATTACCTTTCATACATTTAAATTCTGACAACAATAATATCACAGTATTTATTGAGCACACACAATTGCAAATCATTATACTAAGAGGTTCATGTGTATTACCTCATTTTATGCTAATAGCAATTCTATGAGGGAGATATTGTTATTAGGCCCATTTTAGAGGTGAAAGATCTAAGGTTTGTGAATATTAAGTAACTTGCCTAAAGTATCTGGATAGGAAATGTCAGATACAATAATGAAAACCTAAAGGCAGTCTAAATTCATAACCCACAGAAAACCACAGTACTGAACTAATATTTCTAGAGTAGAGTGAAGAGAAAATAAAATCTCAATTTGAAAGCCAATAGTTAGCCATAGTGCTCCGTTGCCAATCATAGAATTTAAGTATTAGGTGCCTCAAGAATTCTTTTTGAAAGGAAAGAATATTTATATAATAATGAAAATCTGAGTTGCTACTAAACTAGGAAAATCTGAAACATCCAACATTCAATTCTTTGGACAACATTGAGAAAAAGGTCATTTGGGGACATCCTACCATGAGTTTAAGATTTGAAGAGAGAGAGGGGGGAGAGAGGGAAAGAGACAGAAAGAGAGAAAAAGAGACAGAGGACAGAGAGACTGAGAGAAAAGGACTTTAGGTTAAAACTATAAAATTAATGTTTATTTTGGGTAAAACTTCCAGCAGTACTTGGGCTGGAGTGTGGGAGGGGTTCAATAAGAGCAACATGCATGGTGGTAGGGAGGAAATGAGATACTGAGATTGAATTTGAACCCTTGCACATACAGAGAATGCACTATATCCCTTGGAAATATCTCCTACGCCCCTAAAGTATATGCTGTTTAATATAGAACCATATTCTTGTGTTTTATTTATTTATTTTTTAAATAACATTCTAGGCTTTTCCCACTCTGAAGGCCATGTTCTCTGTTGAACATGTATTTCTCTTTCTCTCTTCACACACTTCTCTAAGTAAGTTTCTTTAAATTAAAAGTATCTTAGTTTGGTAGCCTTGATTAGTTTCTTGAGAGACTAAATCTGGTTCCTCAAAATGAAGTCTTTTTCTTTCATCTCTCTCCATGTTAGTCTCATGTACTTGAGGTGCTCAATAATGCATCATTGACATAATAGTCTAATGAAAAGTTTATAAATGCCCTGCTTGTATTTGTTTTTTTTTAATTAAATTATGACTTCATTCTTTAAGGTTTCTGGAAATAAACATTTGGGGTACAATATAATTGATAAATTAATCTTGAGTTCATTTGATGATCAAGTGTAGCCTCTCCCTTATCACTTTTTTTTTATTTTTTTATTTTTAATTAGTGAATCACCGTGAGGGTACAGTTACAGATTTATACATTTTTGTGCTCATGTTTCCCCCATACAAAGTTCGAGAACCCATCCCTTCACCAGTGCCCATTCTCCACCACCAGTAAACCCAGCATCCCTCCCACCCTCCCCAGTCCTGTCTCCCCCCACCCCAAACTGCCACTATGGCAGGGTATTCCCTTTCGTTCTCTCTCTCTGATTAGGTGTTGTGGTTTGCAATAAAGGTGTTGAGCGGCCATTATGTTCTACATTTGGCACTCGTCACCCTTCCCCCGCATGAACTCCGACCAAATTTTACTTGGTGTTCCTTTCTCTGAGTTGCCCAGAATGAGAGACCAGCCTCCAAGCCATGGAGTCAACCTCCTAGTACTTATTTCTACTATTTTTGGATGTTACACTCCTAGTCTATTATTCTATATTCCACAGATGAGTGCAATCTCTCTATGTCTGTCTCTCTCTTTCTGACTCATTTCACTTAGCATGATACTTTCCAGGCTGATCCACTTATATGCAAACTTCATGACCTCATTTTTTCTAACATCTGCATAGTATTCCATTGTATAGATGTACGAAAGTTTCTTCAACAAGTTCTGGCTAAGTATTTGGTTTTGTTTTATTGTGACACTTCGGCTTTTATTTTTTGGCAGACATATTTGTTTTACACAGAAAAATTTACAGTGCACATTCTACCCCTGTTCTAAATCAATTAAAATGAAAGAAAATTTAAACAAAATGTCAATTTTTCTTTATTCTTTGACATGATGTTATTTGTTGCTTCTTAATATTCAATAAACGTTTTCCATTTTAAAAAAGTATCTTAGTTAACTAAGGATAATAAAAATGAAAAGAAATAAGCTCCCAGTAATCAGATTTTCCAAAGATGCCAGCATCTTTCAAAATTTATCTTTTAAAATCAGCACCTAGATAAGGCCAGCTGTAAGCAAACACAGATCTGGCCTCCTTGTTCTCCTGTTGTCCCCTCAGGTTTACCCTTAAATCATGATTCACCAGCAATTCAGTAAATATTGACAAACTTCTATATGTCAGTCATTGTAGGCGGTAGGAAACAATAGTCAACAAAGCATGCAATCCATGACTTTCACCAAGTTCACAATAGTAGGAGCACACAAATAATTAACACCCCAATAAGTAAATTAAAAAATGTTAAGAATGAAAATATACCAAGGTGTAAAGACAAGTACAATTTTAGATAGGATGCCAGAGAAGGTCTCATTGAGAGTAACTTATTATTAAAATGATTTTCTAATTAGAATGTATTATACCCCAGGAAAGAAAATAAAACCAGGAGAGTTTCTCTCTGTTTTAGATCTCCTGATATGCCTAAACATTTCAGTAAGGTCTGGCAAGGCATAGCCTCAATTGCCTTAAATTTTTGCCACCTTGTAGAATGAAAAGATGTTTCATCCATATTTAAGTTTGCATCTAGCTTTCTACTATAATATCATAGAGTCACTACCTTTATCAGCCTTTAAAAAAATCCATGCTTTTTGACACAAATCATTGTGTATTAAATCATTTATGGAAATAGGCTTGTTGTTTAAGTGATATACAAGATTGTATTGGTTACACCAGATGGTTGTTTTTTTTTTCTTTTTGGGTCACACCCAGCAATGCTCAGAGATTTCTCCTGGCTTTGTGCTCAGGAATTACTCCTGGTGCTGATTTGGGGACTGTATGGAATGCCAAGGATCGAACCAGTATCAGCCTCATGCAAGTCAAATCCCTACCCATTGTACTATCTCTCTAGCCCCTATACCAAGTGTTTTTAATCGGTAATGAGGAAGACATGGAGCCAGAGACTTTAAGATCAGTGAGGAATACAGACACATGTACCTGACAGAAAAATGTTAACAATGGTAAGTTTACTCTTATTTAACTATTGAGGCTGAGGTGACATTCAGGCTTCCAAACGCAGGACTCTTTGGTATTATTTATTTTATTTAATTTCAAACATAAAGCACACAATTTAATTTTTATGTAATTTACTCTATATCTATGTAAATCTGTATATCTCTACATAACTATATTATGGTCATGAAATTTATAGTAGTTGCAATGATAGATCCTTTCATAATACCTAATAATGTCCTTTAACATTTGTTTTTTAATTTCTCATAGAAATACTTGCATTTTGCTACTCGTGGAATGCTAGAAAGCATCACAGAAAATAACAATATTTGTGAAATATAAATTGAGATGCCGTTTCATCCTATTTACCTTTATTCTATAGTAAATTTATTATATGCCCAAAAGATACCTTTTAAAATGGTATGCTTGCTAACCAAGATGACCAGAAAAAATAGACCATAATCATAGCTAATGAATATGGTTATTATTACATTCTTCTCATATTTTATTCAATATTTGCTAACTAATTATTACTGTCCATAAGCTTTAAATATGCGTTTTTTCAGTTGATTAAAAAAAGCCTGACTTAATGGTATTAGAAAGCTTGATCAAAGTTACTCCCAGAATTGGGTTCAAGATTAGGCAGTTAGACCCCATTCCGTGTCCTTAATCATGCACTGCCTACTTGCACATGTTGATGGGAAGAATTTGAAACTCAGAACCAGCTCTGTATTTTAGGAGTCCTTTAGTTTTATATTGTGTTATGTTTGACTCATAAAACAGGGATATTATGAGTAGAAAATTAGACGATACATATGAAAGTGCTTCAAGATTTTCCATATACCTAAATAAATATAATTTGCTATTTACAACAATTTCCTAAGTGTTAATGGAGCAAAACTATACAAACTGTACAAATAAATAAGAAGTTACCAGAAGTTGAAATTAAGCAAAAGATAAACGGATGAAAAGAAAGAAAATTTACAACAGTAAAACTACTCTTTGTAATGCTATAATAATGGATGCATGCTATTACACATTGGTTCAAATCCATAGATTCTACAAAGCCTAGTACTTCCCCTAACTATGGATTTTATATAACAATGAGGTACATATGTAGATATATCAATTCTTAACAATGTGCCAGTCTGGTAAGTATGCTAATAGTGAATGAGATGTGTTGGAGGAGAACTCATCTGGGAAATCTCTCTATCTTTTATTCAGTGAGACCAGAAAAAGTTTATTTAAAAACTCTAACTATACTTCTCTGTTGAACACATAGATATTAATCTAAAAAGCTAAGTCAAAAACAAAAAAAAATATTTAAAAAATTAAATACATAACTCCTAAATAGCATTGAAATGTTTTTAACTAACAAAAATACATTTAAGGAGGAAAGATACTTGGTTTAAAAATAGTATAGGCAGGCAAAGATACTTATATATGTGGTGAAAATACATTTTACTTCTAATTGCTTTTATATAGCAATGCAACTACAATAAAAACACAACAAAAGGTTCCCCCCTACATCTTGGCAATATAATAATACAGAAATACCCCTTTTCATATTTAGATGAAAATAATTTTGCTATTATCTGAAGGTATATTGCTCTGAAAACCAAGATAGTAAAATTAAAAGATATTAGAATATGTGTAAATTTCCAGAAAAATAGCAAAGTTCAAAATGCACAGTTATTGACATCTATAAATAATATTACACACACACACCCATAGTTGGTCTAGGGAAGTTTCTGCTACTTACAAGCCATAAAAGCTTCGGAAACCTGCCAAACAGTTAAAGCTGGACTGAGAAGAACCTATAGTTTCAAGGAGTCAAAGATTAAAACCTAAGTCACAACCAAGAGTTTGAAATCTTGCTAATAGTATTCAGAATTTAGGGAGTTCCTTCACTGAAGAGGGAGCACAATAGCACCTACAGCTGGGGAGTCTGACCAGATTTTGAATTCAAAGTGATGTAGCAGGCATCCATAGCAGACTAATGGGCCTGAGTTATAGTATAGTGGATAAGGTTCTTGCCCGGCATGTGCCCTACCTGGATTTTATCCCAGGCAATCCATATGGTCCCCTGAGCCCAGATCCAGGAGTAAACCCTGAGCACTGCCAGAAGTGGTCCCCAACCCCAAGGAAACAAGCAAATAAAACCAATGGCAATTCTAAGATCATTAATCCCAGGGAATTTAATTAATCCACAAATGGCAGCAAATGCCCTGGGTAGGCAGTAGAAGAGGAATATGAGACTATGATATAGAGGTAGAGATAGAGATATCTCCAATAGAGAAAGTGATTTTAGGTGGATCAGGGACATTGTGTGACTCTGTATTCAGTCTGGTCCACCCCAAACAAAATAGTGACTGGTAGAAACTCATGAGAGTTTTACACATCTTCTTTTATATACCCAAGGTCCTAAAAACAAAACATACCTTTAAAATTAGACCGACAAAGTCTCCTACTTAAAAAAGAAAAAGTAAATGTGAAAAACAAGCTAAGTACTGTGACAAAATCACTGTATTATCACTGTATCACTGTTATCTTGTTGATCCTTGATTTGCTCGAGCTGGCACCACTAACATCTCCATTCGTCCTAGCCCTGAGATTTTAGCAGCCTCTCTTTACTCCTTCTTCCCAGTGGTTCCGTATTGGAGGCTCTTTCAGGGTAAGGTGAATGAGACCCATCATTGTTACTGTATTTGGCATATCAAATACACCATGAAGAGCTTGCCAGGCTCTGCTGTGCGGGCATGATGCTCTTGGTACCTTGCAGGTTCTCCGAGAGGGAGAACTAGGCTATAAGAGGCCTCTTGGCCGCACGCTTCTGGAAGCTTTGTTTTATAGTCTCTGGATCTTGACCATTGATGGCATTGCATGGTACTGGGGGCAGTTTGTGGGTGTGGCTGGCAGCTACTGGAAAATGGGGGATCTGGGAGGAGGAGGCCCAGTCCTAATCCAAGCAGGCTTGAAGATCTCAGCCCCAGGACCCGCACACCTGGGTTCCTCTGCCGGTTCCTTCATGCGTGCGGCTTGTCCGAATGTGTGGAAAGTGGTCTTGAGCATGGCTGTGACAAAATAAATGCTAAGAAACATCCTCAAAACCAGTATCAATTATATGGCACTGACTAAACTGCCAGAGAACATTAATGCATATATGTGAGGATATGAGGTTTGGGGTTCAACACCTTCCAAGTATCATTTGGGGTTGTATGTATTAATATGTGGTCCAGTCCCCCATACTGCCCTCCAATATTGCTGTGATCCCCATGAGAGCAATAACTATCTAAAATTAATTTAAAGTATTATAAAAATGTATAAGATATTACAAAAATTTAAGCAAAGAATAAAAACATAAAATAATAAAGGAAACACGGAACTAAGAGCTCTACAACAAAAGACTGAATTTGTTAAATAATTTCAAAGAAATATCTCAAAATTAGGGATAATAAATAAAATGAAAACTTTCATGAAAACCCATAATAAGGAGGCTCAATCATCCAGTGAGAGAATAAATAAAATTGAAGATAAAATTTCAATAATGACTCAAATGGAAGGGAAGAGTGTGATAAGATTTAAAGAAAATTAAAATATGTTTTGTATACTGTCAGGTGGCATTAGAAAAAGAAACAAGGATAGGGAGAATTCAAAAGGTGGAGAGAGAAACAGAGAGAGGGTAATAAAGTGCCTAATCAAAGACACCATAGCTGAGAATTCCACAAACTTCTGTTATTGGCCTAGAGAGATAGTATAGGAGTTAAGTCACTGCCTTTTATGCAGCTGCAGCAATAGTGACTCTCCTTGATATGTTTGAAACTGCCTGTTTATGGTTCCATAGGCACCTCCAGGAGTGATCTCTGAGGACAGCCCTGAGAATAAGTTCTGAGCACAACATGGTGAGTCCTCAAACAAAAACAAAATGAAAAAACAAAAAAGAAAGAACTTCAGAAGTCTAGCATGCTGATGAAATGCAAAAGATTCTAAATGACTTACACCAATACCTATTGTTTCTAAATTACAAGTCAGCAAGAAAGAAAATGTATTAATGACTTATGGGGAAAATATGTACTATACAAATAAACCTATTTTTTCTTGGGGGGGTGTACACTTTGCAGTGCTCATGGCTTACTCTTGGTTCTGTGCTCAGGAATCATTTTTGGCAGGACCCCAGGGGGTGATGGGAATAAAAACAGGCCTGGATACATCCAAGGCAAACACCTTATCCTCTTTCCTATCTTTCCTGACCGTTCCAAATATACCTTGATCGAACTTTTGTCAGATTTCTCTGAAATTGCATCTTAACTATTCTTTTGACTATAACCCTGACATAATTACTTTAGATTTATTTGTCTTTGCGTTGATAGTTTTTCTATGATCAATACTGAGTTGTATTGCACCACTGGAATATACCACAATGTGTTTATCCAATTACCTATTAGCTGCTGGTTGTTATGGATAAACAGTTCTTGGTTATGGATAAAGAGCTGCCAATTCAAGTTATGATAAACAACTGTGCTCTGAACCTTAGCATGGAAGTGAGCAGTGAAGCCAAGGTAAGCAGGATACTTTCTCCTTAGGAAGCATCATTGCTAGTGCTGGTAATAGTAGCAGCAACCAACACTTAATAAGCGGATGTTACATGTCAGATGTCGTCATAGCCTATATCTGACTTATTTTACACATGGAACTGTGACAAGATAAAATTAAATTTCCATTCAGGCACCAAAACAACAAAATTGAAAGATGTTCAAGGTGTTTTAATACCTTAGGGAAATGGTCAAATTAGATATATTACTGCTTCTATAGTTCTGGGGCAAAGGCTTATTTTCCCTGTATTGAGAAGTTGAGAACCCAATAAGAACCAAATATCTCTCTAACTTGAAGTGTATGGTGCATCCACGGACTTCTTAGAGGTTTGCTATCCATCCCTTGGAGTGATATTCTATGTCACAATCAAGGGAAACTAAGAAGACATTTATTGAAAATAACTGCATTGATAATAAATGTGATAGAGAATGAGGTAAAATAGAGTATTATCGTGCTAAGGGCTAACTTGAAAGAGTCAGAGAACCTCAAGAGTAAATAGATACTGTGGACAACTGGAGGTCTAGGCAAGGGGACTGATTAACAGACCTGGCTAAGAACCTCCAGAAAAAGCATGAGGTAAGCAAAAGATCCACAGAGGAACCCCGCAGAAATCACACACATGCTTCAGGTTCTGCCTGGCTCAGAAAACAAACAAATAAAGGCTCTTCTGTTCCCACTCATTTTGTTTTACAGTTTTTTTAATATTTTTTTAATTGAATCACAATGATAAGCCCATTTACAAAGTTGTTCAGGATTGGATTTTAGTCATATAATGTTCCAACACCCATCCCTTCACCCGTGTACTTTTCCATTACCAATGCCCCAGTTTCCCTCCCCTACTCTTCAATGTGACAGACACTTTTCTTCTCTGTCTGTGTCTGTGTCTGTGCCTGTGTCTGTCTACCTGTCTGTCTGTCTGCCCCCGCCCCCATCTTTGGCCTTATGGTTTGCATAAGATAATGGAATGTTATCAGGTAGCTTTACCTGCACCGTCTCCCACCACATACTCTTGTGGCAAGCTTCTAACCATTGACCAGCCCTCCCAGCCCCTCTTTACCCTTGCATTGTATATAAGTCTCATAATGTACATACATAGGTGCATATATATATATATATATATATATATATATCCTACAAATGAATGCAGCCATTCTATTCTATACCTGTCCCTCTTCTTGACTCATTTTATTTAGCATGGTACTCTCCATGTCCATCCATTTATAAGTAAATTTCATGACTTCTTTCTTCCTAATGGCTGAGTAGTATTCCATTGTGTAGATATACTATGGTTTCTTTATCCTGTCATCTGTTCTTGGGTAGTTGGGTTGTTCCCAGATTCTGGCTATTATGAATATTGCTGCAATGAACATAAGAGTGCAGATAGTGCCTCTGTTGTTTTTGGACTCCCAGGGTACATTTTCAGAAGTATTAGTGGATCAAATGGGAGCTCATTTTCTAGTTTTTTTAGGAATGTTCATATTTTTTTTCCCAAAAGCCTGGACCAGCGGTATTCCCACCAACAATGAAGGAGAGTCCTTTTCTCCCCGCATCCTTGCCTTTCTTTACACTCTTGACCTTTGTGAAATCACAAAAGTGGCAGTGGATTTGATGTAGAGGTGGAGAAGCTGATCAGAGAAAACCAAGATTCTGTCTCCGTTTTCCCTAAAAACAAAATCTATCAATGGCAATTTTAATCTCTAGTGAAAGAAAATGATGTTTTTCAAAGACAAGAAGATGTGCAAATATTTTAAATTAAACATATTTACTTACTAAATCATGGTAAAGCTTTTTAACTTTAGCTACTCTAAAAATAACTATTTGCAAAATAAGAAGGGAATTTTTTCCACAACTGCATAAATTTGAAGCGGACAGAGAGAGACAAATATAAATTTGATTACATTTCTGAATCATTCCTTTTTAGCGGTTTATTTAAATTATTAACTCATATGATCCATAGTTTCTGAAATTTTACTTCTTGAATATAAAATATCGATTATGAATGTTTATGTGAGAGGCATGAAATTTAGCTATTAGCTGATAAATTCAAAAGAAAATGCTTCTTATACACCAAATTACCATTAAACCAGCATAACAAATAGGTTAATGCTGATCTGCTTTGGGAAATATAAACCGGTTCATATCTCAAAGAGCAATATTTAAGAAAGCTTTCTGCAGATAAAAATTTAAGAGGTGCATCCTTTAAGAATTATTAGTTTTATTTCTGAAAATGCCACTGTTCTAGTGTGAGTTTATATCAGCTAAATGCATGTCTTCTCTGGAGCTTGCTGTTTATTTTTAAGCAGGAGACATGAAAAATGAGGGTTCTGTATTGAGATGTAACTTGGTCACAGTAGAATGATCTCCATCTAGTTATATCAGAGAGCTAGCAGAGCCTTAAGAATCTAGAGACGGGGCTTTGAAGTGACAATTGCAAGTATAATGAAATAGTCAGTCTCTTAACCCAAAGCTTATGGCTTTTGAGTGAAGTATTTGGTTCTCTTAGTTCCATGTATTTTATATCAACATCAAGCTACACACACATTTTCTCTCACATTTTTGATATTTTATATATGTATATAGTGGAGTTCAGGTTTCAATAGATGACTGGATTTGTATGAGTGTTTTATACAGTCTTCTTAAATTAAAAAGAAGAAATTGTAGTGTATCTTGTATCAGAATGACAATGCAAATCAGTTTTTAGTAAAATTCAATATTGAGATTTAAAATTTATTCAGCATGGTTTTGGAATCAAAATAGACACAGAAATCAGTGGAACCTAATTGTGAGCCCAGGATTAAACCCTTACAGGTATGAATAGATCATTTATGATAGATCTGAAACAGAAATGAAGAAAAAAAACTCTCTTCAATATATGGTACTGGGAACACTAAGTGACTACACATGAAAGAATAAAATTTGGTCACTATCTCACCCCATGCACAAAGTTCAATCAAAATAGATTAAATATGTGGATGTTAGACCTAGAAGTAGAAAATACATTGAAGTATACTTAGGTGAAGTACTCTATGATACCAACTTCCACAATGTATTCAGCAATTTAAATCCAACAGCAAGTAAAGCATACAAAAACAAAACAAAACCAAAAAATGGGACAGTGAATATGTAGTTTCTGCACAGTAAAATAAACTATCATTAAAATGAAGACATCTTACTGAATGGGATAAAAAAATTTACAAACCCAGTATCTGACAAAGAAATGTAAAAAATCAAAATACTAAAAAAAAAGAAAGAAAAGAAAAAAGGAAAGGAAAGGAAAATCAACAATTGGAGAGAAATCTCAAACAGACACAGGCAAAAAACTACGGTGGCCCAAAGACTTATGAAAATATGTTCATTGTTACTCACTAACAGGAAATTGAAAGCAAAAGCACAATGAGATATCATCTCACCCCAGTGAGAATTGCTCAGGATAAAAAGACTAGAAACAAGGGTGTTGTGGCTCAGAAGTAAAACATTTACTTTGCGTCTTTGAGTCACTGGCTTTGATTCCTGACACATGTTTCCCTGGGTATCTCTGGGTTGGACCTTCAAGGACCACTACAGAAGGAGTCCTTGAGCACCACATGGTGTGATCCAAAACCAAAACAAAAAATATCATTGATGAAAAGGTCAGAATGTATTGCTGGCAGATATGTGGACAAAATCTTCATTCATTGCTTATGGGAATGTAAATTGGTTCAGCTTTTATTTGAAAATGTAAGGAATTTTTTAAGTATTAAAATTAATCAACCACATGATCCAGAAATTAATATCTGAATTAAAAACATTCTATTACAATGACATTCTTAAATCTATAGCTATCCAAAAAAATACCATAAAAACACTAACTCTAGAATATGTATTCACACCTATGTTCATCACTATGCTATTTACAAATAATGAATATATGGATCCAAGTGCATAACAGATGAATAGATAAAATTATTATATGGGGTAAATATATATATATATATACAGACATGTAGACTAATGTTTTCTAAAAGAAATAAAGTAATATGTATCTATTCTGTAAAAATTCCTAATTATTTTAATAATCCCCAAATATTTTCCATTTTGTCTCCAAAAGGAAGCTTTGTTTTACAGTGCAGAGTTGGGGGCAATTTCACTTGCTGCATTGACAGGGATTGTAGATGCTTTATTGTAATGCTAGGGACACATTTCATGACACTGTGATTTGCTTTTGTGGTGCCAGGGATCTCTCTTGGCAGTGGTGTCGGAAATCCAACCCAGGTCCTCACAAATGCAACTCATGTGCCACACCATTGAGCCCCATCATTGAGTCACACAAAGCAAATTAAAAAAAATTGAGTCAAATTACATGTATATTATTTATAAAATGTACAAACACACTTCTAAACAAACTTGTATAGCAAATTATTCTCCATATTTATATGGAAAAGTTTTGGAAAACATTAATATATTGCCCTTCTTTCTAGTTTAATTGCTTTACTCATGCTTTAGAAGGTTTTAAAATTAATTTGATGATCAAATTGATTATATAATTTTTTCCAGAAAAAAATCACCAAAGTATTATAGGAACTATCAGTCAATATATTTAATAATCTGAGTGACATTTAATTAGGTAAACTACATAAACTGTATAAGAGTTCTGTCAAATTTGTGATTTTTACTTGAAAAATATGTGTAATCATTGCATTTTAAAGCCAATAAAATAAACTAAATATGTTAAACTTATAATATTTCAATAAGTGAATTAATATCTAGTCATAAAATAGTAAATCTAGAATTATTTTATGATGATTTTATGCCAAGGATTATTAATTTTCTTAACCAGATTTGAGAAATGTTTTATCATTGAAGCAAAACTTTGAAATTAATATGAAAGAAAATCTGGTGAAATGGAGTGGTGGAAATTCAACCACATCTGATTGTGCTCCAGGCATACTCTTGGCTCTGCTTTTGAATCACTTCTGTTGCTCAGGGGAATATGTGATGCTGGTGATAGAACAGGGTTGATGCATGCAGGAAAAATGCCATTAACCCTATACTGTCTCACCAACCAGAGAACTAAATTTTATAAGCAATTGTCCATATGAATTATCCTTTCACTTCAAGTTTTTGGGTCTAAAGTTATCTATGTGATATTTACAGAAAATATGTGGCCACAGGGTATACGAAGATACATATATACTCACACAAGCACACCAAAATAATAAGGCAACATTATAAACAGATAACTTTTATACTTATTAACACACTTTCAATACTTTATGTACAATGAGTCCAATATAATCATATGAGATAGTGAATATTATCAACATGCTACCATTGAGGATATAAACTGAGATTCAGTGAGATCAAGCAATTTGTAAAATTTCTCACTTTTCATACTTTTGGTAGGAATTAGAATTTTAACTGAAATTTGATAATTTCCAAAGTCTTATGCACCACCCTTCCCCAACACACACACACACACACACACACACACACAAACATGCACACACACACCATAGGACATTCTACTTAAGACATTAAGCAGTTTGGAAGAATTTCTGCACATTAAGCATCTATTGGAAGACTAATATGCCTTTAAAGATCAAGAACCAGGTTGTCTAATAGTAGTAGGTCAAAGAGATGTAGCTATCATAAATGAACAATCTGTTTTATGTAATTGCCAGAGGATGGTGGTGTATTTTGGAAAGAGGCCTTACAATTGTTAATTGTAATATTTAAATCAGTTCCTCATGCCTTGTAAGCCTGAAACTCACTAAATTTTCTGTACTCTAAGTATTAATTGTAGTGAGCTAATAGCAGAGACACATTTCCTTGGGATACATTTTTTTCCTGTATACAAACAATATCCTTTTTTATTTGAATGAGAACAGATGGATGAAACCTCAATATAAATACTTATTGCCCACAGTAATGGATTGTTTTATGAGACATTCAAATTGAGTTTAAACAAGAATATGAATTAGTAGATATGCTTAGCCTGATATTTTTATTCTGAAAATAAGAATTTTTATAAGGGTGAGTCTTTAAGGGCAACTAGGCCCCTTTTGAGTGAATTAGTATTCCTCTTGCATTACCCATCTAGACAATATTCTTTACTTCTGATGTGACCCTTAAAAATTTAATTAAGTGTGATGGTTGGCCAGCATGAAGATTATTCCTGCTATAGACAAAATTTGAATGCTCTGTTGCTATGTACAAAATATTTATGGAAGTTCCCATTAGCTTGTGTCACCGAATTTTTATAACCTATTAGAGTTGAAGAACAAATTTTATTTGATGTCTTGCTATTATGTAGTTCATGGCAATTAATAGTATATCACAAAGACATGAGAGTAATTAACGTTCAAAGTAGCTGTAGAAATTTTACAAAAGTTACTTTCAGGGAGAGGATAGATAATATAAGAGTAAAAAGCATTCCCAGGCATGGCATATGGTTCCCTGGCAAAACCAGGCTCATTGCTGACTATAGGACTAATTGCCCTTGAGTACAGGTATAGCCAAATGCAAAATAAAAAAATGATTTATAAAAAATATATGGAAGAAATTTATCTTCCACCCAGATTCCCCATTGTCCAGTAGCTAGGTCACACCCAGAAACTGCCCCCAAGGACATGTAATCTCATCAACAGCCAACATCTAGAGACTATAAAACAAAGTTCCTGGAAACTAGACATCTTATAGCCTAGTTTTTCCTCTCAGAGTATCTGGCAAGCTACTGAGAGTTTCCTGCCCGTATGGGAAAGCCTGGCAAACTCCCCGTGGCATATTCATATGCCAAAACCAGTACCAATGATGGGTCTCATTCCCCTGACCCTGAAAGAGCCTCCAATGCAGCATCATTGGGAAGGATGAGTATAAAGAGGCTTTTAAAATCTAAGGGCTAGGACGATTGGAGACGTTACTTAGACCGCTCGAGAAAATAGACGATCAATGAAATGATGATGATGATGATGATGATGATGATGATGATGATGATATAGAAGAATATTATTTTTCTCAAATATGGATCATTTATGGTCGTTCTTGGTTTGACTCTACAGGTATGACAGTTCAGTGCTTTAACTCAAGCATTTCTTCTTGAGATCATTTGTTGGTGCTTAGGAGCCACATGGTCTATACCTTGTGCTATGTGGGCCCATGGGAGGCATGAATCAAACTTAGGACCTAGTGCATGCTATAATATATAAGCGCAACCACTTGATGATATTATTGGCTTCTAATGTTTTGATGTAATCTCTTCTTTCCTTTTCCCCTTGATCTCACTTTCTATAAATTTAGAAAGCTTAGTACCCAATGTCAATTTAAAATCCACACAAAGTTCATATGAGATACAACTTTACTATGGCACCACTACTTGATTGTTACTAGCTCTATAATTTTCTTTGAGCAAATTATTTCTCGTTAATATTTTGGTATATAGTGTTGTAGATACACTAGCTATATTTGATGGTTTTGAAGTATGATATTTCTCTGAACTAAGTCTTCCTGTTGTCACAAAAGTCTAAATGAAGTTTATATTATAAAAATGTTGAAAAGTATAATGATGGAATAGTGTGCATGGTATAAGGGGATTGGAATGTCAAAATTAAATATATTGCTTTCTTGAGATGGGTTTTAGAAAACCCATCCAGTATTCAGTGTCTTTATTTCATCATATAAAGTGTGATTGACATTACCATTATGACATTACAATAGCCGAGTAGTGTATTTACAGAAGCATTGTAAACTTCAAATTTTACATCATCATTGGAGCATTGCCAAGCCAACTAATTAATGATTGGTAGCATGGAGTTCTAGAAAAGGACTTCTAAAAATAAGTGCCTATGCTACAAGTGAAAGCTTTACTGACTCACTGAGGATCAGAATAGCAGTGTAATAAAAACAAAGGAATTCAGGGTATTGTAATATCTGCTCTCTGAACAGTCTGTTCTCATCTCATTTTCATTCTTCATCCTGTGTGGACCCACTGAATACCTTGCTGTTTTTAAAACATACCAATTGACCTTGAAATGTTCTTTCAGATACCTTCAAGCCTTATGTTTTAACTTCTGATATCTACTCAAAAATGACTTTGGTCCAGAGGTTTATTTGCATATTCAAATATAAATTGAGCGATTATTCTCAATCATCAATTTTCAGTCCTTGTCGCTTTATTTTGTTTGGTTGTCACACAACACTTGGTTATTTTGTTCTTATTTAAGGCAGCATGGCTTAGGAACTTTCAATCTCTTTTGTTTATAGTCTCATATCAAGAAGCTAGTATGCAAATATAATTGAGTAAGTGAGTAAGACCAGGAGCAGAATATCTGGGTCTTAGTCCTTTCTTACTCTATTAATATGGAAAAGTCTTTCACCTATTTTTTCATTTCATTTTTTATGAGAGTGAGAACTTAAATACATTTTATTTATTCATAGTGAAGTTATATTTATAGTGGAGCTCAGTAGTGATTTTAATTGATTAGGAAGAAAGTTATGGGCACTTACTACTGGTTGTGCATTGTTGCAAGTAATTTATACACAGATATATATTATCTTCATATCAACATGTCACTGTCACTGTCATCCCATTGCTCATCGATTTGCTTGAGTGGGGACCAGTAACTTATTCATTGTGAGACTTGTTACTGTTTTTGGCATATCGGATATGCCACAGGTAGCTTGCCAGGCTCTGCCATTGAGGCGAAATACTTTCAGTAGCTTGCCGGGCTCTCTGAGAGTGGCAGAGGAATCGAACCCGGGTTGGCCACTTGCAAGGCAAATGCCCTGCCCACTGTGCTATCGCTCCAGCCCCATATCAACTTAGTTATTAAATATTGTCACTGTCACTGTCATCCATTGCTCATTGATTTGTTCGAGCGGGCACCAGTAACATCTCTCATTGAGAGACTTACTGTTACTGTTTTTGGCATATCCAATGCGCACCGGTAGCTTGCCAGGCTCTGCCACGTGGGCTCGATACTCTCGATAGCTTGCCGAGCTCTCCCAGAGGGGCGGAGGAATGGAACTCAGGTCAGCCGCATGAAAAGAGAATGCCCAATCGCTGTGCTATTGCTCCAGCCCATTAAATATTAGTTTTCACATTTTACAGATACCAATAACAATTCTAAAGTAATCGTGACTCAAAAATTTCAACAAGATGTGTGAAATAAATGTTAAAGATGATTTTCTTATTTAATTTTTTCTAGAAGTGAAAATTGGCAGCACCATTATTGTTGATAGTGTTTTGAAATTGATATTTATTTGAATACTTCTTATAGTCTTATATTTGCAGAATGTGCACTGTTTCAAAGTTTTCTTTTCACCTCAATTTTATTATTTTCCTCTATTGATTTTCAGTTTTATATGCCATTTTCATTTAAATTCTTTCGGTGTCATGTTAGATTGTTGATTGAATTTGTTTTTTGATGTAAAACATATATCGATAAAACATTATATCTTATTACTTTGCTGTATTATGTCTTGGTAGTTCATATTTTCATTCTGTTTTGTTTTCAGGAGCTTTTTAAATATAATATTCTAATCAATCATTATGTTGCCATTTGTAGCATTTGTTGAACCTCCACACATTTGAGGTTTTTCCAGTTTTCTTTCTTCTTTTTTTTGGTTGATATTTCTAGTTGTATAGAATTGTGTTACGAAATCATAGCTGCCATGATTTCAGTATTTATAAATTTTTTGGCATTTGTTCTGTGTACCAACATGTGGTTCATCCCAAATAATTTCCCATGAATATTCAAGAAGAACAAACTTCTAGTTTGTTTGGGGTGCAGAGCAAATGTCCATTAAGTCTATCTGATACAGTTGAGATTTGTTTTTTATTTCTGTCAGTTTGAACTGTCTGTTGTTGTGAGTGGGGTGATGAAGTTCCCTACTGTCATTGGTTTGTCACTGTAAGTTTGTCACCCTTTATCTCTCATGGCTCTCTTCTAAACTTTCTTTCTGTTGCCCTCCTGTCTTACTGGCTCACCACCTGAAGTCATGTGCTATTGCCCCATTTTTGTCATTTTTCTCCTGTTGCCCTATGGAATATTCTTGATCCACAAGGGTCAAAGTACCCCTGTGGGAAATGCTTGTAGGTAGTTCTGTTTAGTTCAATTAATGTTGATTTATATTTCGATGGTCCTGCATTTGGAGAACTAGCAATGCATATGGCTGGAGTGATAGCACAGCGGTAGGGTGTTCACCTTTCACTCGGCCAACCTGGGTTCGATTCCTCTGCCCCTCTTGGAGAGCCCGGCAAGCTACTGACAGTATCCCACTTGCACGGCAGAGCCTGGCAAGCTCCCCGTGGTGTATTAGATATGCCAATAACAGTAACAGCAAGTCTCACAATGGAGACGTGACTGGTGCCCACTCCAGCAAATCGATGAGCAAGAAGATGAGCAATAGGATGACAGTGACAGTGACAATGTTATTGAGTACTGATTTCTCTTGCTGGATTTATTTCTAATAACTATTATGCTGTTCCTGACTCATATGACCTTTCTATATTGAATTTTATTTTATCTGCTTCATGGCTATATCTGCCTTTTCAGGCTACCACTTACCTATATGATTGTTTATATGAAAATATACATATATTTTCAGGGAACAGACAATCTTTGGTAAACATATTGATTTATTATGCACCTAATAATAACTTGAAAAAAGTCTTCAGGTAATTAGATGAAGAATTCCGCTCTGACTTACCCTTCTTGGTCAATTCTGTTTCCTAATTAATAGGTCTTGAAATTCTTTTATCCAAATCCTGTGACCAAATAGGTCATAGACAGTTCTTTGAATAGAATTTTTAAGTATAAAGAGGGAGAGAAAAACACGTACGAAAGATTCTCCATAGGAAACCATTTAAATGTCAAGAAATCTGAATCAGTAGACAACAATGCCTTGTGGGTAGAAAGGGAAAATAGTGGGCCTAGTGAACTGAGAAAAAGAAATCTATTTCTCATCCTAAGTGCTGTATATTTTGTATAGACTTATTAAAATTTGGAATAAATCATCTTATCTGGGCCTAGAGCCATTTCAAAGACTAAGTGATTAATTCCTGTTGTTGTTTGTTTTCCTACACCAGGCCAAAATATTTTATATTATTCACCTAAATGGCTTTAGGCCAAGCAAGCAATATGCTAAATGAAAAGTTTGTCATGTGGAAAGATCTTTATAAAGTAAGCAGTTTTCTCATTCCTAATAATTAACATTTACAGACCCAGAGATCTCATTCAACGTATATTGATAATATTGAATTACCTTTTAGTTTTGACTATTTATACTTGCAATGTATAGAAAGGTTTGTTACAAGTTTACATAAGATTTTTGTTGATTACATTAAGGAAAATACTAGATTTTTTCCCCTACATGTTACTTTCCTTATATCTATCACTTTTGACTGCTTCAGATTCTCTGGGGGCATTTTAAATGAACTTGTCACTGTCACTGTCATTGTCACCCCTTGTTCATCGATTTGTTCGAGTGGGCACCAGTAACATCTTTCATGGTGAGACTTATTGTTACTGTTTTTGGCATATCGAATATGCCACGGGTAGCTTGCCAGACTTTGCCCTGCGGGCGAGATACGCTCAGTAGCTTGCTGGGCTCTCGGAGAGGGGCGGAGGAATCAAACACGGATTGGCGGAGTGAAAGGAGAATGCCCTACCGCTGTGCTACCGCTCCAGCCCAAATGAAGTTCGCTAAGTAAAAATCATGAGAAGTAAGCTTTGTTTGTGTTTTCAATTCTCCTGAAGAGTGAAAACAGATAAATGGGACATGTACAAATAAGGGAAATGAGTGTCAAAAATTCAGGAAAGGACTTAACAAAAGTTAATTATTTAATTTTTCTGATGGAAATGATACATCATACATGAAAACTTTGTATACCAGTCTATTTAAAAATTTATTTTCTTGACAAAGAAAGAGAGATATAATGTTTAGTAAAGATTAATATTATTTTGAGGGATGAGACGGAAACTAAATTTTGCCCTTTTTTGGTCTTTATTGAAATGTTCATTCTTCATTCTGGTGCTCATAAAAAATCTTCAACTCCAAATATTGAGTGTTAACTAAGAGGAGGAATAAAGTAGTCAATGAGAGCAAGAGAAGCATGTAAGTTGTGTGAGTGTGTGTGTGTGTGTGTGCGTTTGCGTGTGTGTGTGTGTGTGTGAATACACATATAAGAAAAAGTAATTTAAATGATAGTTATAGAACAGAGAAGAATAGGAATGGGAACTTTATTTACATGTATATGTCCCTGATTACACAATTATAATTATTGGAAGTTTATATATATGCTATATGTACATAGATACATTATAGAGAGGACATTTTAATGTAGACTCATCAACTGAGTCTAATCTGAGTCTAATCTAATAAGTATGTTACCATTATGATTTCAAAGAAAAATACACTTGACCTGCAAGTATACTCTAGAAAAAAAGACAAATAAAAGTTTAGATTTTATTCTGTCATATGTTGTTTTTTTCCACGAGCAGCAGTATCCTAGCAGTTTTATAAGAAACATTAGCCTGGCCCAGTAGGTGTCAGATTAGATATACATTACTCCATTATCTTAGTATACTACTCTGCATCAAAGGATCTATGAACTTGGGAACTGAAAAGGAAAGAGAATAAATAAAGGATATCTCTTTTCAGTTTTAGAGTAGCGCTTTTAACATTAAGAAAAATCAATAACGGGATTGACTGCATTCAGTAGGGAGCATTATTGTTTCCCATAATGTATCTAATGCATATCATTACCAGAGTAATCACATTTTTATCTGCCTCTGCCTTGCTGCTTGCTTGGCTAGATATAAAGTCAGAGCTATTTGTAAAGTAAGGTTTTTTCCTCTTTTGCAAAATTGCTGCAAATTGTATTCTTCCCATTTTCTTTATTAGTTGTTTGAACTAGCCAGAACCTCTGAATTCAGATTAAGTAGCTTGGTTTGTTGTAGTGGTTATTATTTTTCCCCTTCAGGATTGCTTTTTGTCTCTACCCAAATTAATCTCACCTTTAGGAAATGAGACAAATCATTTGTGGGCGATTGTCTGGTGGAGGAGATGAGCAGAATAACTATGTTGGGAGTGGGTAGGCTTAATGTTTCTGATGTTATCTTTTAAAGTCAGCGATTTCAGGGTGGTGCTGATTGTGTTTGAAATAGTGTCACTACAGCACTCTAAGAAAACGCTAAGTCTAAAACAATGAGGATTATCTAAATACTTGAACACTCAATTCCTTTTTTTGTTTGATTATAAAGGGGTAAAAGATGGGCCTCCACTACAATTTAGCAGCAATATTAAACTTGATTTTAACTCTCTCATACACGAGTTTTATGATGGTTAAATGGTTAAAATGTGCCCACATTAAATAGTTTTTAGTTAGAGATTCAACACAAAATACAGAAGATATCTAGCAGGAATACTAGTGGTACACTTCTAAGTGACAGTACAATAAAAGTCGTGGCTATTCTAAGTGGCAGTATAATAAAAGAGGGTCAGTGGAGCAGAAAAATTGCCCAGATGATGACAGAGATAGATACATATAGAATGTGATTCTCAAATTCTTCATATTTCAGCACTACAGTGACTTACGATATTTTATTAAAGGGACAAACAGTGGGAATGAAAACTAAAATGTCTTTAAAGTAGAAAACTCAAAGTACAGGAAACAACGAATTCTTAAGTGCTGGGATCACTTTGAATTAGATATGGAAATCAGGAGTTATTACGGGGTCTAACTCATCACCTGGGATGAGCAGCTTTAGAGAATAATAAAAATGAAATTTTGAATAAATTTTTTTAAGAAATACTGTTTTTGCCCTTACCTATATATATATTTTTTACACTTAACGCTTCCTTACTTAGGGGCAATTTTAAGTGTTCTAAACAAATAAAAATAACACTCATTTCCTTACCTTTTGTAAGCTTATTTTTATGCTGGTAAATAATTTCTATAAGAGGCCTATTTAACAGAAAATTTAAACTTGGCTAGGTTTTATGCTCACTTGAAAATACTTATTTGGTAACACTACTTATCCATTCATATTACGCAAGCAGATTATTTCTGAAAGTTGCCAATATGTTACCTTATTCAATTCTCTCTATATATTATGGAAAGTAGACCAAAGCACTTGGGAATTAAATAACTTCTTAAATCCAAAATTAAATGTATTGCTCAATTTGAAACTGGAAAGGGGAACAGAGTTACAAAGAAAAGTGTAGTGGAAAACAAATTCTCTAATTTCCTTCTGGCCAGATGAATGTACTTAAAGGAATCATGCTTTCAGGATCTCTACAGCAACTTGTAAAACTTCAAGTATGAAAATCAGACACCTGGGACATACAGAGAATTTATTTTGCTAGAATTCTTAACTTTCTACCTATATTCCAATATAGTTTTATAGTATGCTTAGGTGGTATTTAAGAAATACAATTTTTTCACTTGAAAATAAATATTAAAGGCTCTTGTTTCCCTACAACCACTATAGAAATGAGGAAATTTCTTGAGAAATGCATATATATGCATATATAAATAATTAAGCATTATTTATATAACATCACTGTCACTGTCACTGTCATCCCGTTGCTCATCGATTTGTTCGAGTGGGCATCAGTAACATCTCTCGGTGAGAGACTTATTGTTACTGTTTTTGGCAAATCCATACACAGGGGTAGCTTGCCAGGCTCTGCCTCGAGGGTTCAATACTCTCAGTAGCTTGCCAGGCTCTCCGAAGCGGCGGAGGAATCCAGCTTTGGGGGGCTGGAGCAATAGCATAGCACAGCAGTTGGGCATTCGACTTTCACGTGGCTGACCCGAGTTTATATAACATATTCAAAAATAAGAAAATTATTTTTTATGTTCTGGACTGGAGCAATAGCACAGCGGGTAGGGCATTTGCCTTGCATGTGGTCGACCCGGGTTTGATTCCTCCATCCCTCTCAGAGAGCCCTGCAAGCTACTGAGAGTATCCCACCTGCATGGCAGAGCCTGGCAAATTATCCATAGCATATTCGATATGCCAAAAACAGTAACAAGTCTCACAATGGAGATGTTACTGGTGCCCACTTTAGCAAATCGATGAACAAAGGGATGACAGTGCTACATTGCTTCATATGTATGCATATATAGAGGTAAAATGCAACTATAGAAAAAGCAGGGTATTTTTCAGTTCATTAAAAATGATTTTAATACATGCATGTAAACTAAAACATTAGGAGAATATGTATCTGAGTGAATTTTTACTTCTTTTTTCCTAATTTGTTTGTTATTTCCCTTAGGAACATGTTTTAACAGATGTTGTAGCAAGTTGATAGTAAATGATCTTTTAACCCAGAACCAAAGTGAAAGGAAGCAACTCTAATCAAATAAACTCTCAATAGCCTCTAGTCACTGAGAAAATTCAATTGTCTAGTCAAGTTTAAAAATCAATAGTGACCACTCCACATTTGGCTATAGTTATAAACCAACAAACTTAAACACATTCTCTAAAATCAAAACTTTTTTATTAGTCTAATGCAGATTTATTAGAATCTGGAATACAAATTAGAATCTTTAAGAAGATGAGGTTGTATCATTGTAGATACTTGATACTTACTCAGAAAAAAATAACATTAACATGTCACTAAAAACGATACTAATGCATACAGGATTTCAGTAATTTGGTCTTAACATTATCATAGCATCAGTAGACACATTCAACTTTTAAGAGCCCCGCTATTTAATGGCCTTTCCATATGAGATTTTCAGAACCAGAAGCAATGTTGTATTGTTCAATTGTTAATAATTTTAATTTTACTTTCATACATACTTATATCTGAACACTGATGGAATCATTCTAATCTTAAACAAGTCCATATATTTTATGACTCATCTGCTATATGTAAATTATGCTGCTAGTGTTTTTAAAAGTAAAAATGGATATAACATCATCCTTTTTTTTAAATAAATGGCATATAGCACTGTAGTACTGTCGTCCTGTCGTTTATCGATTTGTTTGAGCGGGCACCAATAATGTCTCCATTGTGAGACTTGTTGTTACTGTTTTTGGCATATAGAATATGCCATAGGGAGCTTGCCAGGCTCTGCATTGTGGGCGAGATGATCTTGGTAGCTTGCCAGGCTGTCCGAGAAGGATGGAGTAATCAAACCCGTGTCGGCCGCATGCAAGGCAAGCGCCCTACTCGCTGTGCTATTGCTCTAGTCCAAATGGCAGATAACAGGAAATAAAATAACTATACACAAATGACATTAACATAAGGCAAAATTGTGGTAGGAAATATTTCCAGAGATAAAAAGAATGGAGGGATTACTCAGTGGGAAGTGATAAATAAAGTATATTACTATTATAATAGTTATTGCTAACTCCTAGTCTAAAGCATTATTGCAGAGCTAAATGAATAGGTATTTTAAAACAAATTATCAAAAACAGATTTATTAAATTTATTAACAGCATTCACATGAAATCTCTTTTGTTAAAAATAAATAAAAAAGTAAAAGAAAAGCCATTTTAAAAAGTTAAAACTCTATTGTGCTCAAGGCAAGTAAAACTCATTGAAAAGAAATCTATGAATGATTAAAATCTGAGCTATCCCATTAATCACATAATACATTAGATAATAAATTGTGGTTGTTAACTTGATATGCACCATTGAACATAGAGAAAAATATTACATAGGCAGACAAATGCACCAATGCACGACAATATAATAGTTTGTGGACATACTCTTTTTGTAAATATTTCTGCAGCATATCCAGTGTTTTCCAGTATGGTGCTATAAAAATAAGATTATTCTTTAAATCACAAGAGTAATGCTACAGATTTTTCAACACTTAGAAACATCATATATTTCAATAGAAGAAATGTTGAGATGAAAATTAGCGTCTTCTATGCAAAGTATGTTTTTTGAGTACATTGCTTTAATTTTCTTAGTGAGGTCTGAAGATGTTAGATTTAAAAATGGTTCTATAGAGCAGAAAAACAATTACATATCCCACTGACAGGTAAATAAGTGAACTAATTTTAAGGACTAGTTAAAAACACAATCAAGGGAAGTTATCCATATATATGGATATACAGTAAACCTAACCTGAAAACTTGGTAAGAGCATATATGCAAAAGAGCATAGAAGAACAACATTCTGTGCATTGGAGAAGAGTTTGAGAAATGATTATAGTTTTCTTTCCATTTTATTTTGATAACTATGAAAATTGACATTTAACTGATTTACACTGTAAGTTTGACTTGGTCTTATGTTTCTAACTTGTCTGGCAAAGAAACATGTACTTGACAATCTACACAGTGTCCTCTAAAAATTGTTTTTTGCCTGGACTACCAAATATGGAAACCAAGCAACATATTACTATTTAGTAGTTAATATGTAGCATATTTGAATTTAGACGGACTATAAATGACAATTATCCATCAGAGTTCAATATCCTAATTACATATAAAATAATGAATTACCTCCCTTGGATGCATAAAAAGTTTAATAAGATTGTATCAATTGTACCTATTCATATACTTTTAAAATTTGGAGTCTCGAAATATCTGAGTGGTGAACCTCATATATAAACATGCTGCTTTTCAATGATGAATATTAGATATATTATTCAATTTTTATTCATTTAAAACGTTTATATATTTTTAAACAAAAATTACATGTGTGAATTGTATTTCTGTTGGGTAGTGATATTCTATGTTACAAGAAGGAAGCTGCTAATAAAATTCTGAGTAAATAATCTTGCTCTGAGAACTGTATTAAAATGGTTTACATTCTGACAATAAAATTTGTTAAATTTTTATAAATGGCTTTATATAAGTCATATTATTAAAGATGTGATCTCAGATTTCTTACAGCATGAGGGAAAGTCACAAAAAATGTATTGGAAAAATCACAAGAAACCTAAGTGACAGAAGTTTATATCAAAATAAAAAAAATTTATTTCATAAACTCACTTGAACTTTTATGAAGGATCATCTCTGACTGTGAGTCCTACAAATGTGCATATCTATATGTATATGTATGCATGCACATATGTATGTACATATTGCAAACAAATCTCTTCATCTGGATATTTGGAAGGTATATAGACTGTTAATTTTATTACTGAAGATTTTAAACGAAATCAATACAAATAAACCGTGCCATGTTACTTGCCTAATCCCTTTCATCCATTCCTGCAAATGCAAGACCAAACAAAATACAAAATAATAATATCCTTCCTATATAAAGGTTATGCAAACCATCTGTTTATTTTCTTTTGAATAAATATATATATATATTTGTCAAGAAGGGGATCAGTTTAAAGGAGGAAATTCTTGTATAAATTACAGTAACACAATAGGTGATTTTTATAATTTATTTCTAAGGGGTGGCACTGAGTTGGCAACTTAGTAAATCAGTCTTTATTGTTCGAGCGAGTTCATATATATTCCGCAACATATATTTATGTTTTAATTTGAATTTTCTAGGATTAGTCCTTCACTTTATTCTTCAAATGCTATTTCTTTCAAAAATTATCTTCATATAACTTTACAGTGTAGTAGTGGTTATTTCCCAAGGGATTTTTTTTATCAGGTTTCAGGAAGAAAATATTTTCCTGTGTGTTTTTACTATTTTTATATATGATTGTAGTGTGAATCATTGTGTATGTGATTACCTGAGTGTGTCTTCTATGGAAGGTGGTGTTTAGGTCACCACTGAACTTGACTGTCAGGTCACCAAAGAAATGGCTAAAATAAAAGTGCTGCTTCTGTAGGGTAAGTTTAAAGCAGAAAAAGTTTGTAAGTTCAGTCTATGTTGTCCAATATTGTCCTGCGGTTGTTAAAAACTTGAAATCGAAGTGTGACTGAGAAAAATTTATAAACAGAGTATATTCAGTTATTGGAATCTTTATTAACATGTCAAAATTATTTTGAATTAAACTTTTAATTCCTATGTTTTAAATGCATATAATTGCAAGTAGGTGATCAAATTGAGATATTAAAATTATAAAATGCGAGTCAGACTATAAGATGTCATGTCAATAAAAGTATTTGAGGTAGCTTGTTAATACTTTTACTTATATTACAAAATTAAATTGGTATTTATTTCTGTATTTTAATTGAAATTTATTGAAATTTTAACTTAACATTTTATCCAGTTATCTTTTGTTGGACAGTTGGTTTGTTTACATTTTTACATAGTCTGGCTATTATACTTAAGGTATTGCAATGAAAATGGGTGTGCATACATCTTTTTGAATTACTGTTTTCTTTCATTCCTGGGATAGATGCTAAGAAGTGTGGTCACTAGGTTTTTTGGAGTTCTGAACTGATCTTAGTCTGTTAGAAGATGTTAGCGGACACAGCTGGCTTTGGTTAGATATAAAATACATTAATTTATTGTATGAGATATAAAACTTTTATATAACAAAACATTGAAAATGATCAAAGATTAATCACACCTTATCTACAACGCTTCATGATGCATACACTGGGTATTAGGCTAAGAGTCAACATGCAAAGAACTATTACAAATCCCATGGAAACTCTACTCTGAGGTCATTACCTCTGAGGTTTGCCATATAAAGCTATGTATTCAACTTTAGTAGACGATGAGAGATTATTTCCAAAAGCAATTACATTGCCGCCAACAACCTAAGAGAGCTGCATGTGTATGTTCTGCATTTGATTTTCAACTATACATTCTACAAATAGTTTCTCCTAACCTGTGGGAGATCAGAATCTAAACGTAGTCAACACTTTTACTCTGGTTAATAATTTTGGTTTCTGTCTAAGAAAACTGTGCCTGAATCAAAACTATTATCTCCCAGAAGGTTGGTTTTATTTATTGGTATTATGGTTTATTGGCCACACCTGGCAATGTTCAGCACGTAAAGTCTATGCTTAGGGTGTACTCCTGCAGTTCTAGGGGAAACCATATGCAGGAATCAAACTAGAGCTAGCTGTGTGTAAGGTAACCCTGATACTCTCTCCAGCCCCACCCAGCAGTTATATTGTTTACTGCTAATAAAACATTAACATATCTGGGGTTTTTTTTGTATAGGATAAGGAAGCTACACAAAAGTATAAAAAGTCAAATTGTATTTTTTCATATGAATTACTGGTTGACTCAGTATAACTCCTAAAGAGGAATTTTATTTTTAATTTTTTAAAATATTTTATATAAAAACTACTTTTGTATAAAGTAGTTCGCAATATTTGATTACATTTAATATTCAAACACCAATCCTACCACCATTTCACCTTCCCACCACCATATTTCGGGTGTTTCCATCCAGAACCCCGATCCCTGCCCCAAAGCACAACCGAAATGATATATTTCCCTCTAAGGTTGATTGTCTTCTACTTTAAATCCCATCAAATGTGGTGTGGTACTCTTGGAGATGTAGGGTGTATCCTAAGAAGTGGGTAGGGTATATCCAATGAAGTGTTGAGTGGCCATGAATCAGTCCCTAAAGAGCAATTTTAAAGTCATAAATCAAATGTACACACTAGACCTATATATATACATATATACATGTATATATATATATATACATATATAGTTCTAAACTCCAATATGTTCCACTGGTCTACTTGTCTATCCGTTTGCCAATACCGTTTCTTTTCCATACCATAGATTTATTTGGTTATTACAATTTTTATTGCGGTACCAAGATTTACAGTACTGTTAATTATGTTTTCATGCATACATCATTCTAACTCCACACCCATCACCAATGTCCACTTCTCTCCACCAGTGTCCCAAGAGCCCCTTCCAGACATGCCTCATCTCATATAAGCTCAGCTCTATACAAAATCTCCAGTTTTGATGACTTTGGCCATTTGTTGTTCCCTTACTCTGTTACCTTGTATTCTACATGTGAGAGACTTAAAAAAAATTTACTATAGTAGTGGTGACATCTACACACATATAAATTATTAAAGCTAAATTACAGAAATTTCAAAAAATCATAAATCAATGATGTTGACAAAAAGTTCTTTCAAACACTTCATCTGTGCTGTAGGTATATAAATTGAAAACTATAGTGTGGCTAATTCTATGCTAACATATTTTATCTTTTAAAATTTATTTTATAAAGTTGTTTGCAATAATTTATTATATTCAATATTTCAACACCAATCCCACCAACATTATTTTGAGTTTTTCCACCACCACCCAAGCCTGCCCCAAAGGCAGAAGCTAAATAATTTATTTTGTATTGTTTGTTTTGCAAAAATCCACAAAAATTAATCAAGAGGTTTTCTTAGAGGAAAATGGCTAGCACATTTTAAAATTAACATAAAATAGATAAATCCTAAAAATTTTCAATTTAGTAGAGTGGGAAATCAAGAAAATTTGAAAGTAGAATCTGGATAGATAGGCCTAGAAAAGTATGTTTTATCCTAAAAGCGGAATGGAGGCCTTATGTTTGAAAATATAGATAATGCTTAAGTATCTGTATTAATTAATTTTTTTAATTATCATAAAATCTCTATAGATGAAACAGTCACCTGAACAGACAGGGAATACCCAGTATAAGTGAAACATTGATTCATTATTGAATAGGTGTAAAATCCTTTAGTAAGCTAAGAACAGAAAAGATTTTTCTTAATCTTGTAGAGAGCAACCATAAGCACTATAAGTGAATGCCACTGCAATGAAATTGCTGTGAAATTTGTCTTATTTTTTAATGCTTCTTGCAAAACTGATTTTAAGAGTATGAATTCCATAAGATGTTACCTATCCACGAAGCTCTATATTGTTCCTTCAAATCTGAGTATTTTTCTCAGCTGCTGTTATTCTGTTGCTCAGACCTTATATTGTATATTTGTGTTATCAACCATATTCATTTTTCTATCACTTTTGAATATAGATCTTTTATTCATTTCTCATACTTTCTTGTGCTTTGCTGAATACCTGAGCTATTATTTCTTTGAGCTTATGATGTCTCTAAAATCACTCTCAGAATTTGCAGAGTTGGTTGGTATTGGCAACCTTTCCGAGTTTTCACTAACCTTCAGTGAGGTTAGTGGGGTTCTACAGGTCCTTCTGATTGTGTTTGCTGTTCTGCTGTGCTGGGGGGAAATCTTTTCAGTTATGCCTCTTCTACCTGTGTTCATCCAATGTCAAGATACCTGTTAATTTTGTGAGATGTGATGAGCAGAACTGTTATAAGTTAGCGAGAGTAGCCCTGTACTTCAGGAGATACAGAGGTAGGCCTATGAGGGTTCCTGCACGAAGACTGCTGGATGGCAGTGAGAGAACCCACTTCCAGGTGGAAAAAGGCTCTGGAAGTGTTAGCTTTTCAGGAGATATGGAGGTGGCCTACTGTGCAAAGATGGTGAAAAGGACACCCTCTTTCCTCTCTTCCCTTCCACTCCCTCACCCTCCTTTCCCTTTATCTCCCAACCCTCTCTTCCTCTTCCCTCCCCTCCCTTTCCATTTCCTTTCCTTCCCTTCTATGCCAGGGCTTACACTTCTATCTCTGTACTCAGGGTTCACTCTGGTGGTGTTCAGGGGATTGTATGCTGCGCTGAGAATTTAACCTGGATGGACTGCATGCAAGATAAGTGTCTTACCCAAATGTACAACCTCTCCACCACACTACTTTTTAAAAAAATACCACCTTCTTTTAATTTCCTTTTAGCCTCATCATCATCATCATCATCATCATCATCATCATCATCATCATCATCATCATCATCATCATGTTCCCATTGATCGTCAGTTTTCTCAAGCAGTCTCAGTAATGTCTCCATGCGTCCTAACCCTGAGATTTTAGAAACCTCTCTTTACTCATCGTTCCCAACGGTGCCACATTAGAGGCTCTTTCAGGGTCAGGGGAATAAGACCCATCATTGTTACTGGTTTTAGCATATGAATATGCCACGGGGAGTTTGCCAGGCTCTCTCATGTGGGCAAGAAACTCTCAGTAGCTTGCCAGGTTGTGTGAGAGAGAGTACTAAGCTATAAGATGTCTAGCTTCTGGGAGCTTGGTTTTATAGTTTCTGAATGTTAGCTATTGATGGGATTACATGGTGCCTGGGTCCTTTTAACCTACTACACTTTATTTAGTGCATTGTAAGAGGTATGGAAAGGATTTTTTACTACAATAAGCTTTTAAAAGAGAAGATACTCAAATTATAGGAGAAAGGGAAAGAAAACAGAGTAAATTTCATTTTCAAGGGTAGAAATACAGTGAATCAGTAGCTTGGACCACTCTGTTATGTAAAACTATTCCATAAAAAATCTGGATTAAATTAATCCATTGGAGAGCTGGGACAAATTGTATTACATTGTGCTCACTGTGGATGTCATATAGCCCCATGTTGAATTAAATAGTCTTTCTCTCTTCAAAAGAAAGATGAAGACTCACTAAAGAGATTCATAAGCCTCAACAAGCAAAATGGAGAAAATAATAATCACTTGTAACCTAAACCACCCAGAGATAATGATTATAAATTTTCCTTAAAATTTAAGGGAATGCAGTTGCTTTTCAGACAGGATTTGGTATGCTTTAATAAGCAATGAATAACAAGCTGTGTTTAATACTTTTTACCCCTTTCCTTTGAACTATTTTTGGACTATTTTTTATAATTCAGAATGAGGCTATCATTTATAGAAACAACAACTTAATAAATGATGTATTCTTAGCTTGAGAGCATTATTCACATGAGTTTCTAAAGTGCTAAATATTAAAAGGAATTATTTTATCCACTAGAGAGTCTTCCTCAACATTTTATGATATATTAGTAAGATAGAGTATTTATGAAAAAGAAATAAAATGAATTCCAAATCCTGAAAATCCTGTGCTTATTAGCACTTACAGGAGAAGTCACAAAGACTCTCACCTTTTAGTGCTGATTGTTGAAACTTAGTAGGTAAGGTTTGAAGTGGTTTATGGGTAAATTCTCACAGAAAGTAATGGTTCTTTCTGGATACAAAACAAACATGCCTATTCGTCTATGTCACTATTTGATTGGAAATAATTTATATTTTCTTTTTTCTCGTTGAAAAGATAGGTATCCAAGTGCGAAAATTCTCTGTAATTTTATTGAGCTTGGATCTGGGAATGTAAACTATGTACAAAAATATTGAACAGCCCCTTGAAATGGTAAATTACAGTGTTTCTTATTATTCAGACAATTTCTTCTGTTTTCTAATTTTACTCTAGCTAGATCCCTCAACTCTGTCATTCTAGTACACATATTTTAGAGGAGTTGGATGAAAAAAAAGCATCTTGAAGTACAAAGGGTTAATGTTCCAGAAACACCTGACTATTGATCTAAGATCATTAGGTATCAAACAACTAACAACTTGTCCAACTTCCACCTTATCCTTATAATAAGGTAATTTAGAATTATGCTTTACTCTCCTAATTTCTAAGACCAATTCTGAATTTAGACAAGTATCTGAAGTCCTGAGAGGTCTCATATAGTTTGAGTTTTGTCAGGTTTTTCTGATCAACTAGCGGTAAGGCTAGTCGGTAGGACAGAGTCTGTTGAGCTCCTCTTAAAAAATGGGTCCTGGGACCTTCTCAGTGGTGCCCTTAACCTAATTTCATACTAGAAAACGATATACATGGTTTGTGGACTTGGATGTTATTTCAGTCTGAAATCTATGGGATGTGTTAGTACTAACCCGTGTCAAAGAAGCACTTATTTATTTCATGATAATGCTGTATATTAAGCTTTAAGGGATTTTAATAATGGGGTACTAAGGATAGACTAGATAGTATTAAAACCATGTGTAGTAGTACTGTGAATATATAAGGCACTTGATATCAATAACATTTTTTGGTGTTCTAATTTACATATGTACATATGTATTTTCACTCAACTAATATTTTATAAGCTAATGAGTTTGGGGTTCAGTATATCTACAAATAAAAATAAAAATTAAGCATGATTTTTAACTTCTGAAATCCTACATTAATTCATAACTATATAACAATATCAATTCTTCCAAAAATTTTAAAAGAATAGCAGTAATTCAGTGTAGCTGGGAATGCTAGCATATAAGGAGGTTCAGTAAAATCTTTCTTGAGTGACATTTAAGTCAGCAAAGTTTTGTGATATTACTGCATATTGGACCTGTGAAGACAAACATGCTATACTCTGTTCTTGAAGGCTTACTACCCAAGAAAGAGATGTTATACAAACAACTATGAAAAGCACTCTAGAAATATACAAATTTTAGTGTGACCCTAATGTACAGGCAGGGTTAATTCAGTGTTAAGGAAGGTTTTCTGAAAAGAGGGCTTCAGGTAAAGATTTACAAGGACAACATATCTGAAGATTGAGAAAGATTGCCAGGCTGTCAATGCACAGACCACAGAAAGTAAAAGCTACACATTAGAAAAAGGCCTGTACGCATGGCAAACCCTGACTAAAGAGAAAAGATAATTGGCCAAAGATGAAATAATTTATTGATCAAGATGGTGAAATTTAAGACACATAAACTATTGTTTGAATGAACTTATACATCTGTTCTTAGAGTGGAGGTGGCACTCTAGTATTTTAATTAGGGTTTGAAGTCAATTTGTAATTTTAAATTTATCATTCTGAGGATAAAGCACAGGATAAATAGACTTGGTTTCTGGAGAGACTAGACTCAGAGAGACTGATTAGAAGGTCATTGCAATAGGCCCTCAGAGAGAAGGGAAGGACTTCAACTGTGGCATTAGCCAGGGAGATTTAAGAGATAGTTAAGAGTAAAAAATCGATGCTAATTTGAAGAGTGACTGGCTAGGATAGATGAAGGAGAAATAGAAGTCCAGAATGCATTGAGATTTCTACCTTGGCTAATTTATGGTATCCAGGGTACCAGTGTTAGCTAGTGGAAAAGCTTAAGATTTGGGGGTTGAATCCTGGCTCATCTCTTCTTAAATACTTGGAAAAAGTTATCAAATGTACTGAATCTCAGTTTTCTTTTCTATACAAAAATGCTTAGCAAGTGAGCTTTCTGCACTCTACACTTAACATATATTGTGTATGCAGGCTGCAGGACTCTCAAGGACAAGTTGTGTAAGATTCAAAGTGGTTTATGAGTATATCTTTATCAAACATTCAAACAAAAACCAAAATACTTAAGTTGGTCAGGTTTTAGGCATGCTGGATAAAGTTCACATTGCCTCTCTGGACAAGTATGTTCAGTAAGTACTCAGAAATATTCAATGAGGTTGGGAGCAGGTGCAAGACAAGATCTAGAACTTTTGTTTTGTTTGGGGGGCCTAACTAGTACTGCTTAGAATCTATGTCCTGCATTGGCACTCTTGGTGGTGCTTGGGGGAAGTAGATAAGAGGGATAATGTCATGCCAGTGGGTGGACTTAGACCTATCTCATTTAAAATCTGTATATGAGACCTTTGATTTGTCTTCTAGCTCTATAATATTGAGATGGGCTTCTTAGAGCCATACCAAAATATAGATGAAGTTTCACCAGGTATAAAAGATATTATTCGAAGTGATTTCACTGCAACTTAATACTTAAATTAAAAGGTGTGTATGATCCTTCAAAAGCAACTAAGACATGTGAGCAATGGAGGAAATCACTTGAAAATAAAAGGAAAAAAAGGAAATACAATCTTGACATGTTTAAGAAGAAAATCATTAGCACTCTGACAAGTACTAGATATGACAGTAACTTGAGACATTAAATTTTTCAGTATCAGAACTAAGAGATCACTGACAACCTTAGAGCAGTTTTCAGATAGTACTGAGGAATAAATGCAGATTTCTGTAAATTGAATGGAAAGGAAAAAAAGGAATTGTCCTGCCATTATAGAATGTTCTTTTAAAAATGTTTGTGATAGAGGACAGGGGTGCTAGTTGAAAATCGAGCCATAGTGAAAAAAAAAAGTTTTTAATTTATTCTAGCATCCACTGAGAAAAAAAAGAACTAGAACAGAATAAGGGAAATAAATGAACGTAGAAAATTAATAACAAAATGCTCCAAAAAATGCTGCCAGTCACTATCTATCTATCTATCTATCTATCTATCTATCTATCTATCTATCTATCTATCTATCACAACAGGAAGAAATGATCTAAATAGTGAAGGCACAATCTCCCATTAGACACTGTAAGTTTAGAAAGAATGTTAATAATTGGAAATTAAGGAACTTTCAGTGTAACCAAAAAGGTTATTTTATCATCCTAGTTAACTTTTTTATGTTTTCATAATTGTTTTGATAACCTTAATTAGATTAGCTAGCTCTCTTAAAATTTATCTCCATATACAGAGAATTATTATACCTCTATTATGTAAAAGCTCAATTGGATATCACCTCTGTTCTACATTTCCTAAAAAAGAAAAAAAGGAAAAAGAAAAACACTGATTCTAAGCAAAATAGTACCAGAATAAAAAGACTGTCAAACTATTTGATGTCTATTCAAGATCTCAGATTATCAAATAAATATCATCAGTTAATAACTCTCATCTCCTTTGGAAATGTTATAACAAATTTTCATGCAGGATTGATATTAGAGTATTTTAACATGTTTTTAAAATATAATTGTTCAACTACTATAACTTGTAGTTTTTAATAGTTGTTGTCAATGATTTTGGTTAAACTTTTGCTTATTGAGAAGATTTTTTACATATCCTTGATTCTATGTTAACAGTTCAAAATTAAATTAGGGTTATAAACAATAAATTTTTATTTGTGTTTACATTTGAAAAGCAGAAGTTGCACAAAACATTTTCCAGATAAACAGTCATTTATTTAGAGCAACTTTTACTATATTACAAAAAATGAAAAACATAATTGGCGTGCCCCTCCTCATCCTGTTGTTTCTAGAAATGATAAAAATCAAACTAAATTTATATCATAAAACACACACAGTCATTCCATTGTTAATCAATTTGCTCAGTGGGCAACAGTAACTCTCCATTGTGAGACTTGTAACTGTTTTTGGCATATCAAATACACCATGGGTAGCTTGCCAGCCATGCCGTGATCATATCATTTGTCACTTGTCATCCCCTTGATCTTCAATTTGCTGGAGTGGGTGTCAGTAACGTCTCCATTAGTCACTGTCACGTGCTAGTGTAGCCCAATGACATCTGTTCGTTCCAGGAACAGGAAGAGCCTCAAACTGTTAATTCAGTGTTTGGACAAAGAAGTCTGACCATCTCGTTGTTGGGCAGCCACGTGGTCTTTTGATGTCCCATGGATCCAGTCGGTAACAGCTCTAGTCCAGCAGTCATCTCTGAATCGCATTACATGTCCAGCCCATCTGATTTTTGATACCCTGGCAAATGAGACAGTGTCCCTGATTTTTTTTCTTATTTTATTTATTTACTTTTTTGCTTTTTGGGTCACAGCCAGCGATGCACAGGGGTCACTCCTGGCTCATGTACTCAGGAATTACCCCTGGTGGTGCTCAGGAGACCATATGGGATGCTGGGATTAGAACCCAGGTTGGTCGAGTGCAAGGCAAGCGCCCTACCAACTATGCTATCTATCACTCCAGCCCCGTGTCCCTGATTCTTGACCAACTGTTGATGGAGGTTGGAACCCTAGATCCCTTCTCTCACTTGAGCGAAACATGATACTCCAAGCATAGCTCTTTCAATTCCTCTATGGGATACCCAAATAGTGTTCTCATCCTGTTTTTGTAGTGCCCAGGTCTGAGGCGTATGTTAGTGCAGGAAGAACGTTGAAGTCGAAAAGATGTGCCTGGAGCTGGAGGTTCTTTGTCCTCTTAACCACCTCTTTGACACTCTTGAAAGCGTTCCACACTGCTCTCTTTCTCCTGCGCAGTTCTGGCTCCAAGTCGTTCCTCATGTTGAGTTCTCCACCCAGGTATACATAGCTGCTGCATTCAGAGATGTTCGTTCCATTGAGAGCAAATGGAACGTCAGGGACCAGTTTGTTTTTAATGAACATTGTTTTGGTGAGATTCAGCTGCAGTCCAACCTTTCCACACTTGTGGTTGAAGTTGGTCAGCATTTGAGCCGCTAGGATAATGTTTGGTGACATGAGAACAATGTCATCAGTGAAACGGAGGTGGTGTCGTTGCCAATTGTCTATCTTCATTCCCATTCCTTCCCATTCTAGTCATTGAATGACGTTCTTGAGGGTGGCACTGAAGTTTCAGTGAAATGGTTTCACCCTGCCAAATCCCTCTCTTTATGCCAGTGATCACTTCCTTGTAGAATGGTGAGATCCTGGTGGTGAATTCATTTACAGCTCACAGAGGATCCTGATGTACTGAGTTTAAATACCCTGTTTGGCTAGGACTTCAATGACCACTTCAGTCTCAACAGAATTGAAGGTCTTCTTTAAATTGATGAACATTAGGCAGAGCAGCATCTTGAACTCTCGCAAAATTTTATTGAGCTTGGTCAATGTGGAGATATGGTCGATCGTGCTGAATCCTTTTCAGAACCTAGCTTGCTCACATGGTTGTCTTTCTTCTAGTGTTCTGCCTTTTCCATTCAGGATGACTCAAGTGAACAATTTGTAGATGATGGACAACAGGCAGATTGGGCAATAGTTGCTGATAGTTCCTTTTGTACAACAGAATAGTCCTGCTGGTTTTCCATTTGGACAGAACCTTGCACATGGACAGGTAGCGTGTGAAGAGCCAAGTCAGTTTATTGACGAGTACTGGCAGCAGATTCTTCAGGTGTTCTGGTCAGACCTTGTCTGTACTGGGTGCTGTATGTGTCTTTACTGATGAAATGCATGTCTGATTTCAGAAGGGAGGACATTGGGAATGATATAGCCATCCTGAATTTGGTATGTGGGCAGGTGCACGTGGCTGTCGAAGAGACCCGAGTAGAAGTCCTGAATAATCCTCTCCATTGCCCTTCTGGAAGATGTGATAGATCCATCAGGATGTCGGAGGGCAATCATCTTGGTCTTGTAGTTAGCAAAGGACAGGCAAGCTTTGCGAATACTTTTCCCTGCTTCTGCCACATCGGCCAACACTGCTGCTCTTCTCTCTTTGAGGTCTTCCTTTATTGCTTCTCTGCAAAGATTTGCAAGCTTGAACTTTAGCTTTTGGTTGCCTGAGGCTTGTGCCAAACCATGTTAGCGAGTGAGCTCGAGAGTTTCTGAAGACAGGCGTTGGTTTGTGGCTTTCCCACTCTCGGCATTCTTCGCGCAGTCATGGAGGTGCTGAACCAGTCGACCGTATTCCTCATCGATGTTGTCAATGATAGCATCTTCCCACTTTGTCGCAGTAGTGCCAAAGCGCTCCCATTTGGTGGTCATTCTGGGATTTCTCTTCTTAAACTTAAACTTTGCAGACCTTCCTTCCCACTCTGTGAAGTAGAATTTTGCATGAAGGAGACGGTGGTCTGATCCCATTTGGAATTTTGGTACAACAGCGACATCGGTCAGGCAAAACCGTCAATTGAATATGATGTGGTCAATTTCATTGTGGAACTGTCCACTGGGAGACTCCCATGTCCATCGTTTAGATTCGGCCTTCTGGAACTGTGAGTTACCATGGATGATCTTGGTCTTGGTCGACATGATGAACTCAGACAGTCTCTCACCCTGTTCGTTCCACTCTAGGCCATGGGGCCCAATTGGGTGACCTTCTCGGTCCTATCTTGGCATTAAATCACCAACAATGATCTTGGAGAAGATATGGTCCTTTTTATAGAACTACTCCAACTCCATGTAGAATTTCTCAGTTTCTTCTTCATCGTAGTTGGATGTTGGTTCATAGATGAGGAAAATAGAAACTGCTGGCAGTGAGCTACATCTATTTAAGCATAATCATCCAATTTGGGTTGTTAGGCATTCGAATGAATCAATGCTCATGGCCATGAGCTGTGATCATAAAAAAATATAATAAATTATGCAGGTTCATATTCGAAAAACATAACATAATGCAAATAGAAATTTAATTACAAGTCACCATTGCAAATAAATACATTCAAGTAGTAACAAATCTATAGAATAAGTTGATTTCATAACTTGTTATTATAGGCATTTTAATAACATGTTAGTGTTATTAATGCTTCTCTTACTATACTGAGAACTATATTTTAATTATAATATCATACATATGTACTATTATTTATTGTTATTCTTTTCCCTCAGCCTGGATGATTTCAGTATCATCAGGTTTGCTACTTAATTTTGTTTAAATTCCTTGAAATATATTTTTTTAATTTGAATCATTTTGTTTATTGATCTATGTAAAAATACTGAATTGATTTTTTTCTGATATCCCAAAACAATTGATGCTGAGTTGTTTTCTATATTGAACTATGTCTTTTCCATCAAACTTAATGACCTTCTGTTTTTCATACTATTTATTATAAATGAAATATGAGAATAATCCAAATGTCCAAAGAGAACTGAGTAGATAAAGAAATCGTGGTACGTACACACGGTAAAATAATACACAGGCAGAAGAAATGAAATGCTGACTTTTGCAGCAACATGGGATCATGTTAACTGAAATAAGTGTGAAGAAGAAAACAAAGCCAGATAATCTCATTCATGTGCTGAATACAGAGAAACAAAACCAGGGAGTAGAAAAAAACCAAAATAATCTAACACATGTGCTCTAACATAGAACTTGGTTAACAGAGGAAGAGGGAATAAAGGGAATAAAAAGGAAAGGTTGTCCAATGGACTACAAAGAAGAATATTGGTACTTTGTTGGTAAGTTCACTGTTGTAACATATACATATACATTGAAATGGCATAAAATAGGGCTGTAGGGATAGTACAGCAGCTAGCGCATTTGCCTTGCATGCAGCTCGGTTCAATTCCAGGCATCGCGTATCATCCCTCGAGCACTGCCCAGAGTAATTCCTGAGTGCAGAGCAAGGAGTAAGTCCTGAAAATTGCTGGGCATGACCCGAAGAGAAAAAACAAAAGCATAAAAAAGTATCCTGTACAGTCAAATAAATTAATGTTATTTCAAGTAAAAAAATCCTAAAACATTTATTTTTAATATATAATTTAAATTGTTAAATAGTTAAAATTGGCATAGAATATTAGTTATCTATAATTTCTGTATCCATTTAATTATTGATAATCCAACATAATATTCCCTCCATGTATATTACTTGAATTTACTTCATTTTGAGTTGCTTCGTTTGAATGTCATATTTACCATTTTCCTATTTTTAAAAAGTTGTTATACAACAGAAATTATGTACTTTTTAAGACAAACTTCTGATTTGACAGGCAATATCTTTTTTGATAATTTTAAGTATAAATTTGGTATAAGTGATGTTTGAAGATAAAACATTTTGAATTTCTGTACAGTATTTTGATAGAGTTCAGCATCTGAATCAATATCCTGGCTAGAAAACATTTTCCCATACTAGTCTAAGGATTCCATAGAACAAAAGTGTACACAAAGGATGTGCATTGTCTTGAACTTCCTTCTCCATAAGACATTAGATTTTTACTGATGTGTCCTTAGTGTTCCCAGCACCACTGAACCTGAATGCTCCGGGGACCTGAGTAGTAAATCCTCTATCTTGGTTTGACCAAATATTCCCAGGAGCCAACCTTGAGATCTTTGAGCACTGTTTTGAATACTCCCTTCCATCAAAAATAACAAAAAAGATAATTGGATACTAATAATTAGAACGGAGGTGTATACATGGAAACCCACACATTTGAGACATTTAGCTAATAAACTATGAGTCTTATTGGTCAGTAGAAAAAGTCCCTTTAGGATCCAGGAAGATAGTATGGGTAATGTGTTTGCCTTGCATGCAGCTTACCTGGGTTCTATCCCCAAGCACCCTACCTGTTCCCTTAAGCTGGCAAGGAGTAATCATTGAAAACTACTTGATGTGGCCCATTAAAATACACATTAGAAAGTCCCCTTATTTCCACGAGAAGGGACCTCCTTAACCCTCAATGGGAGTAAGAATTAGAAAACATATTTTTAACCAGTAAAGTCCGGGAACAAATTTACTAGAGGAAACCCAGTATCCTCTCAGTATTTTGTGATCACTTATAGCAAGCCAAAACTTATTGTACAAATACAAGATGACAAATATTGGGGGAGTTGAATTTTAGATATCAGATGTAAAATATTTATTAGAGTTTATACATATTATCTAGTAGAAACAACTAAAATAATTATACATTAATATCCTGAAGCATATAGAGGAAAAATATTAGAGCAAATGTCAACTACTTAGGACCAATAGTTTACTCTCTAGTTGAAATGTATGCCATTTCCTGATGAGATTAAATCTTAAGACTTAAGGAAAATTGTCCACATTCAATCTAATGTATAAATGAAAAGATGAAAATAAAAGCAGCTTTAGAAATTCAAAAGTTATCTTAATTGTTGTTATTAATGATGGTTTTCTATTATGAATTCTTTATTATTATGCATTGTATCATCTTTTTGTGCATTACAACATGTCAGAAGAACTTTCTGTAGAATTCTGAGTAAATCATTTGCTCTCTCTGCTTTTTTTAACTCAGGATATCAATAAGGATCTTTACGGAAGAATTCTTATTTAAAATAGTATGACGTTATCATCATACAGGAGCTTAATTTCCAATTTTTCTAGTTTAATTTCCAATTTTTCTACTCTGAGTCAGCAGATGAGAATTGTGAACTTTTTCTTGTTATCTTTGCTTCCAATTTTCCTTTCTCCTTCTCACTCATTAATCTCATTAATTCGTCAAGTTTTCTCTCCAAATATTGTTTTAGTGATCTTCGTATTGCCTTCATTTTCCTTCGATGAGTTACACAGATATGGAATCTGGAGTAAAGAAACAAGATAATCCAAACTTTAATACTAGCAGTCTCTGTAAAACAACTATATATTTTCCCTTCTTTTTCTTGATACCCTTCCAAAAGTTATTCTCATACTTCATTGTTCCTCCTCCATTTCCTTCTGTTCCAACTTCTGAACAAAATATCATCCATTTGATTAATGTCAGTATCAGATCTCAGATTTTGAAATGACTGTTTGTCCCTTATTTCCCTTGGGGGTGGAGGATGGGGAAAGACTGAGAAGTCTCTTTGCCAAACAATACTTGACCCAGTGTTTATTTGGAGGGAGGAAAACTCACAGTAGAAAAGCACTTCCCAATATTACAGCTTCTGTTAGCAATATCAGAAATAGCATAATCTCTCTATTCTCAGAAACTCTTGGATCCACTTCTGGAAGCATAAAGGGAAAAAATGAAAGTTAGTTTTAGGGAACAAAAAGAGTAGCATAAATCTCTCCAGGACAGAAAACTTTAAAATGTTTTCTCTAATTACCACTTCCATCACTGTTCCTGGTTATTCTTAATTTTATTATTATTTGAAGCTACATCCAGAAGTGTTCAGGGGTTACTCCTGGCCATTTACTTAGTGATTCCTCTTGGTCATGCTTCAGGGACCATATATGAGGATATGAACCAGAGTTGACAATATGTAAGAAAAGTGCCTTACCTCCTGTACTATTTCTCTGACCTTTGTCTTTATGTTTTTTAAACTCCCAGACTACAAATTTCTAGTCCTTACTTCTCTAGACAAAGTTTTACACTTATAGTGTAGTCTTTTTTTATTTCTGTGGTTTTTCAGTTGTCCCAGTTCTCAGTAATTTATAGTACAATAAATTTTTTCCAGAATTTTTGCTTATTCTATATAACACAAGCCTGACCTGCATAGAAGATGCTCAAAAACTGTTTATTAACTGATCAGCAAACAACCCAATTGGATAATCTCTATCCCCTCAAAATGTCATATGTCTTTGTTACCTCCACAGTACTGTCCTTTAAGACATGTGGCAGTGATGCGAAGACAAGTCCAGCAATCTAGAATAGGACCTTCAATCACAACTGATAAAGATTAAAAAAAATAATTAGAAGGAATAAATAGCATGGCATTTTTTAGATATAAAGTTTGGATTAGATTGTAGCCATTTCCAGGAATAAAGTAATTGGACTATACATTCCTATTGCTACTAGTTGTGTAACTTAAGTCAGATTTCTGAGGAAGAAGCAGGAATGTGATGTCTTAACTTATATAGGAGCAGGAAGTTGTAAACCATTACTTTATGCACATCCAAGATCCGAAGTATCTGAGATTTCATAAACTAGACTCTATTGTTAGAAATCAATGGCATTTCTTCTTCTAATCACAAGTAAAGGAATTATGTTTTTAGTAAAATAGGTGAACTAGGGTCAAATAAGGCAAAGTAGGTTGGAAAATATGGGTTGGAACTTCAAGAACTCATATGTACACTACTCACCACAATCTTCAGAACAAGCTAAAAGAAAACCAAAAGGTCCTAGTTAGTTTAGAATCAACAGAAAGTATTCTATATTTATGCCTACTCTCTTTGTCTACAGTTAACTTCCCATTTATACATTCTAAATCACAAAAATTAAAAAATCACATTTCCTCACTCCCAAATTCCTACATCTTTCATATGACTTGTGTGTTAGGTAGATATCTTTATTACCAACTTCAGAGAAGTTCGTTAATTTTTCTTTCAGTTTCAATTCCAGCTTTTGACGAACACTGAGAAGTTTTCCTTGATGAATAAAGACACCTAAGATGGGGTAGAAGATCAGAAAATAGGGGTGGTTTTTTCTTTGGAATTCAGTCATAATTCCTTGTCTTTTTTCCCCCATTATTTTCTAACACTTGTTTGAGTAATATATTCTTTTAACTTTGAAATAGTATCTCACCTTTCCATGTTTCATTTCCCAGTCTATAAAGTTCATTCTTCAGCCATACTCTCAACTTGATAACATTTTTAACAGCTAGAGAGGAGGGATAGACAAATAGCTTGTGAGGGATAGGGATAACCCCTAATATGGAAAAATTATGTGGACCCAAGTGCTTTCTTCCCTACCCCACACCCTCTCTCTATAGTGCCCCAAACTCTCATGGACTCAAACTTCCCTCACCCAATACCCGAAGCATCTTGTCCCTGTGGGTGACCTTGAAGCTTAAACGAATTGTCTCCTTCATATGCCGTTGAATCAAAAAGTCTCGGCCAGGGACTTCAACGGGTACCAGGTTTTCCAGTAAGGTCCTAATATCCTCGGTGAATTTGGAGTCACATTCCAAACATCCTGTGATCCCATGGATGGCTGTAAGGGACAGGAGCAGGAGCAGAAGTAACCACAAGTCTTTCATTTCCTTGGCCCAATCCCCCTCTCCCCAATAGCAGGTTGTCCTGGCAACTAGTTCACCTAGTTGCCTTTCATTAAAAAAATCCAGAAGTGAGAGCCTTGTCTTAGATAGTGTGCCTCTACTCTTCCATCCATTTCCATCCCACTTGTAGGCAATCTCATTTCCCTAGGGATCTTAAGTTGCTTTCTAAGTTTTAGCCTTCATTCCAGAGAAGAGAACCTGAGATCTAAGAGGTAGATACCTGAGTTCTCATTGTAGAACCCAAAGAAAGAGACAGTTCTTGAGCTCATATAAGTAGAGTTCCATCCAGAGAGACAACAGGACCCTTGACTGTTGGAGTAGTATAGCAACGAAGATAAAAGATTACAGATTGCTTAACTGAACTGATTCTACAAAGAAAGTAAGCAAACCACAGAATATTGGATAGATTAGAGTGTGAGTACTGGATATTAGAAATATTATTGAGAATTTGTAATGAATGTCTAAATATAATTGATAATAATGATAACAACGCTAATATTCTGATAATTTCTCAGATATTTTGATAGTATATGCACAATTACTTTGGTCATGCTATGTGAATATTTTGCTATATTTTGTGGGTATAATGATTTTTGGAAGGAGCCATGGACATCTTCACACTCATAAACACACATTAATCTACCTGGATTAGTCTAAAACAGAATGATATGGGTAAATTACGTTTGTAATAGATAGATGCTTGCTTAAATGGAATATTAAAATGGAATATTATTTAAATGGAATAATAATAATTAAATTAAATGGAAAATAAAAATCCAGGCAGAAAAAATGCATATCATAGGAGAGATCTTGTTTTTCTCATTTTGCAGTATATACTTGGATTTTTGCAATATTTACTTGGATTTGACAAATTACAGAAAATCTTTTGTCATACTAATGGGTGACTACCACATTCCTTGGATTATTAAACTTGACCCAGACCTAGTGGTTTATCTATTATTATAAACCTTACCTCACCATTGCATTTTAATTTAAAAGTTAGAATTTTCAGAATAAGAAAAATAATTTGACTCTTCAGACAGTCTTGGGAAAAGGTGACATAGTACCCCATTTCCTAGAAAGATGAGAAGAGATTGCAATTGAAGTTAGTCATATAAATGTAAAATAATAGAAGAAATACCTCATCTCTGGTGTATGCAGTAAACATAAATACAGAATGTATTGAGTGTGAAAACATGGATATACAGCAAAGTTTATGGCAAGATAATATAGCATTCACTTAAGTCTAAAGGTATTTCTTATAAAAAGGCTAGATCCAGGAAACTATAAACAAAAATTAATGACTATGGCAAAAACTAAGAAACTAGTAATGTTCAAAATTATTTAAAAAGCTATCTTGAAAGTTGCAACAAAAAGTATGGGATATACAACATTAAAAAATAACCACAATTATCACAAGGTACACGTTTGAATTCCATAAGTATAAACTATTTAAGGTTTGTGAAAGAATCGTCTGAATAGTGATTAATAGTCTCACAATAGAATTAATTACAGTGTCTGGGAGGCAAAAGGCTACCATGAAAATCTTAGATTGATTATGACAGTTTTTGGTTTAACTTGACATGGAGAGCATATGATTTATATGTAGGATGATCTTGTAGAATGAATAACCGAACTTTATTTGCTTAGTGAAACAGATACACAAGAGCACAGGTATTCATTCTATTTACCAAATAAATATTTATTCATTCTGTTCATAACAGATGATATAATCTTGGTCATTGTGGTGCATGTGTTTGTCTTAGAATGCTAACAGAATCCATCCCCTAATAGGCTAGAATCTGTTGTTTTGTACTAGTTGTTAAAAATCATTTAAGTAACAGGTTTAAATTAAATGAGTTTTGAGCTGAGAGATAGCATGAGAGAAAAGTACTTGTCTTTCACATAACTACCCTGAGTTTGATTCCCACAACCACATATGGGCCCCCTGTACCTCCAGCCATGATCCCTGCACACAACACTGTCACCAAACTCTGAGGACCTCTGGTGTGGCCCAAAAAACAAAACTAATTTTTATGAAAAACATAAAACTTCTTACAGTAATTTTGTCTCATTCTGTGTAGATTTAGCTCTTAATCCGTGCAGAAAATGAAAATAATGTATCTCTGTGACTCAGGGTTATTATAGACTCACAGATTATTCTTCTTTCTGAGTTCTGCTATATTATTTCCCATTTGCATCACTTCATAGGATTACTAGAATTTGACAAATAATCCATATATATATATACATACATATATAATCCATTAAAACTGGCCTCCATTGTAAGCATTAATTAAGATCTGAATTCTTTACTTGGCCAATAAATGATTAATCAGTCACCATGAAGATCACAATTATAACTATTGAAATATTATATTCCAAATACTTTTATGAAAAATGAATTTAATATTATCTGTATTCCTCTCTGTTTTTCTGTCATTGTCATTAAAACAATTTCTCTCCACATTTTTCAACATCCTTTGGAAAAGTTATAAATTTGGAACATGGAATATTTTGAAGGAATCTTTATCTCTTAAGATTGTAACTAAAAAATGAAAGCTTGTAACTGTACCTCATGGTGATTCAATAAAACAAAATTTTAGAAAAGGAAAAAAAATCAAGTTAAAAGAATCACCCTAATACCAAATGCAAACAGAGACACCACATAAAAAGAAAACTACAGGCTGATACCTCTGATGAACATGGATGCGAAGGTCCTCAACAAAATATTAGGAAATAGAATCCAGCAACTCATCAAAAAGATTATACACCACGACCAAGTGGGATTCATCCCGGGGATGCAAGGATGGTTCAACATTTGGAAGTCAATCAACATAATCCACCATATCAAAAAAAAAGATAAAAACCATATGATCATATTAGTAGATGCAGAGAAAGCATTTGACAAGATCCAGCACTTGATCATGATGAAAACTCGCACCAAAATGGGCATAAAAGGGAACTTCCTCAGTATAGTCAAAGCCACCTACCACAAGCCTATAGCAAGCATTATCCTCAATGGGGAAAAACAAAACTAATGGCCTTCCCTCTAACATCAAGGACAAGGCAAGGATGCACACTCTCACCACTTCTGTTCAATATAGTACTGGAAATACTTGCAATAGCGAATAGGCAAGAAAAACACATTAAAGGCATCCAGATAGGAAAGGAAGAAATCAAGCTCTCATTATTAACAGATGATATGATATAATATTTAGAGAACCACAAAGCCTCTACCAAGAAACTCCTCGAAACAATAGACTCATATAGTAAAGTTGCAGGCTATAAAATCAATACCCAAGAGTCCATGGCTTTCCTACATGCAAATAATGAGAGAAAAGAAAGTAATATGAAAAAAGCAACCCCGTTCACAATCATGCCTCAGAAAATCAAGTACCACAGAATCAACTTAATTAAGTAGATAACGGACCTATACAGAGAAAATTACAAAATGTTACTTCACGAAATAAAAGAGGATATGAGGAAATGGAAGCACATCCCCTGTTCATGGATTGGGAGAATTAACATTGTCAAAGTGGCAATACTTTCCAAAGCATTATGCAGATTCAATGTGAACCCTATAAGGATACCCATGACATTTTTCAAGAAAGTGGACCAACCACTCCTAAAATTCATATGGAACAACAAACCCCCATGAATAGCTAAAGCAATTTTGGGGAAAAAGAAGATGGGAGGCATCACCTTCCCCAACCTCAAGCTCTACTACAAAGCAGTAATAATTAAAAATGAATGGTACTGGAACAAAGGCAGAGCAGTAGACCAATGGGACAGGGTAGAATATCCTTACAAACAACCTCAAATATATGATCATCTAATATTTGATAATAGAGCAAGAAATGTAAAGTGGAGCAAGGAAAGCCTCTTTTACAAATGGTGCTGGCAACACTGTACAGCTACATGCAAAAAATGGGCTCAGACTTATACCCAACACCATGCACAAAAGTCAGATCAAAATGGATTAAAGACCTCAACATCAGACCAGAATCCATAAGGTACATTGAAGACAAGGTTGGCAAAACCCTCCACGACATTGAAGCTACAGCTATCTTCAAAGAGGACTCACCACTGACCAGACAAGTGGAAACAGAGATAAACAAATTGGACTATCTTAAACTGAGAAGCTTCTGTACCTTAAAACATACAGCTACCAGAACACAAAGACAGTCAACAGAATGGGAAAGGCTATTCACCCAATACCCATCAGATGAGGGGTTGATATCAAGGATTTACAAGGCACTGGTTGAACTCCACAAAAAGAAAACATCCAACCCCATCAGAAAATGGGGGATGAAATGAACAGAAACTATCTCAAGGAAGAAATCAAATAGCTAAAAGACATGTGAAAAAGTGCTCCTCATCACTAATCATCAGGGAGACGCAGATCAAAACAACCATGAGATACTACCTCACACCACAGAGACTGGCACACATCCAAAAGAACAAAAGCAACTGGTGTTGGCGCAGATGTGGGGAGAAAGGGACTCTCCTTTGCCGCTGGTGGGAATGCCAACTGGTTCAGCCCTTTTGGAAAACAATATGGATGCTTCTCAAAAAATTAGAAATTGAGCTCCCATTTGACCCAGCAATACCACTACTGGGAATATACCCCGGAGAAACAAAAAAGTATAGTAAAAGTGACATCTGCACCTATATGTTCATTGCAGCACTGTACACAATAGCCAGAATCTGGAAAAAAAAAAACCGAGTGCCCGAGAACAGATGACTGGTTAGAGAAACTTTGGTACATCTACACAATGGAATAGTATGCAGCTGTTAGAAAAGGTGAAGTAATGAAATTTGCATATAGGTGGATCAATATGGAAAGTATCATGTTAAGTGAAATGAGTCAGAAAGAGAGGAACAAACACAGAAAGATTGCACTCATTTGTTGAAAATAAAGTGACAGAATGGGAGACTAACATCCAAGAATAGTAGAGATAAGTACCAGGAGGACTACTCCACAGCTTGGAAGCTGACCTCACATGCTAGGTGAAGAAGCAGCTCTGAGAGAGAAGGTATCACCAAGCAAAGGGTGCTAAGGATGGGAGATAGGAGCTGAAAATAAACTATAGACTGAACACGATGCCTATTTAATAACTCTGTAGCAAACCACAACACCCAAAAAGAGAGAGAGAGAGAGCAAATGGGAATGCCCTGCCACAGAGGCAGGGTGGGGTGAAAGGGATAGGGTGGGGGTCGTGGAAGGGATGCTGAGACCATTGGTGCCGGAAAAATGGGCACTGGTGGAGGGATGAGTACTCAATCATTGTATGACTGAAATGTAAGCATGAAAACCTGTAAGTCTGTAACTATGTTTCATGGTGATTCACTAATAATATAAAAAATAGCTGTTTCATTAGGAGGTGTTATGGGAAGAAGAGTATCAGAAGCTAAAGGTTTTTGTTCCAACCTCTTCTGTCTAAGTTGTTTTTATGTATATAGTAGATATTACAGAGGAAAAAAGAGCCTTTGCACTAATACTCCAAGGTATGCCAGGTACCCATATATGGACAGCTATACTTGAAGAAATGTTTTAATATCAGATTTATAGAAGGCACCCCAAAATAACAGTTTCCTATGTTGAGGAAGACTTAATACTATCCTATTAATATCAGATTTATATAAGGCACCCCAAAATAACAGCTTCCTATGTTGTATTGGCTGCTTAGCAGAAATGTAAAAATGTGCAAATTAATTTGGAATCTAATTTGTATTTTTTTAACTCTTTAATTAGTGAGTCACCATGAGGGTACAGATACAGACTTACACATTTTCGAACTTGTTTTTCCCTGATACAATGTTCGCAAACACATCCCTCCACCAGTGCTTTTCTCCACCACCAATAAACCCAGTATCCCTCCCACCCCCCAATCCCATCTCTCCCCCACCCCACCCTGCCTCTGTGGCAGGGTATTCCCTTTTGATATCTCTCTCTAATTGGGTGTTGTGGTTTGCAGTAGGGATATTGAGTGGCCATTGTGTTCAGTCTCTAGTCTACTTTCAGCACGCATCTCCCTTTCCGCGTGGGATCTCCAACCACATTTTACTTGGTGTTCCCTTCTCTATCTCAGCTGCCTTTTTCCCCAGCATGTGAGGCCAGCTTCCAAGCCATGGAGCCAACCTCTTGGTACTTATTTCTACTATTCTTGGATATTAGTCTCCTACTCTGTTATTTTATATTCCACAGATGAGTGTAATATTTCTATGTCTGTCTCTCTCTTTCTGACTCATTTCATTTAGCATGATACTTTCCATGTTGATCCACTTATATGCAAAGTTCATGACTTCATTTTTTTCTAACAGGTGCATAGTATTCCATTGTATAGATGTACCAGAGTTTCTGTAACCAGTCATCTGTTTTCGGGCACTCGGGTTTTTTTTCCAGATTCTGGCTATTGTAAACAGTGCTGCAATGAACGTATAAGTGCAGATGTCATTTAGACTATACTTTTTTGTTTCTCCGGGGTATATTCCCAGTAGTGCTATTGCTGGGTCAGATGGGATCTTAATTTCTAATTTTTTGAGAAGCGTCCATATTGTGTTCCAAAAGGGCTGAACCAGTTGGCATTCCCACCAGCAGTGTAGAAGAGACCCTTTCTCCCCACATCCTCTCCAACAACGGTTGCTTTTGTTCGTTTTGGATGTGTGCCAGTCTCTGTGGTGTGAGGTGGTATCTCATGGTCGTTTTTTTCTGCATCTCCCTGATGATTAGTGATGTAGAGCACTTTTTCATGTGCCTTTTGGCCATTTGTATCTTTTCCTTGGGGAAGTTTCTGTTCATTTCTTCGACCTATTTTCTGATGGGGTTGGATGTTTTCTTCTTGTACAGTTCAACCAGTGCCTTATATACCCTTGATATCAACCCCTTACCTGATGGGTGTTGGGCAAATATCCTTTCCCATTCTGTAGATTGTCTTTGTATTCTGGTCACTGTCTCCTTTGCGGTGCAGAAGCTTCTTAGTTTAATGTTGATCTCTGTTTCCTCTTGATTGGTCAGTTGCATTTCATCTTTGAAGATGCCTTTAGCTTCAATATTGTGAAGGGTTTTGCCAACCTTGTCTTCAATGTACCTTATGGTTTGTGGTCTGATGTTGAGGTCTTTAATCCATTTTGATCTGACTTTTGTGCATGGTGTCAGTTCGAGATCTAAGCCCATTCTTTTCCATGTGGTTGTCCAGTTGTGCCAGCACCATTTGTTAAAGAGGCTTTCCTTGCTCCACTTTACATTTCTTGCTCCCTTATCAAAGATTAGATGATCATACATTTGGGATTGTGTGTAGGGATATTCCACCCTGTTCCATTGGTCTGCGGCTATGCCTTTTTTCCAGTACCATGCTGGTGTGTTTATTTTTTAAATTTATTTTATTGAATTACCATTTGGAAATTCACAAAGTTCTCAGGCTTATGTCTCAGTTATACAATGCTCAAACACCGTCCTTTCACCAGTGCCCATATTCCACCACCAAAAAAAACCCATTACACCTCCCACCCCCAACCCCCACAGCCCCCAGCCCCGCCTGCATAACTGATAAAATTCACTTCATTTCCTCTTTACCTTGATTACATTCTATATTTCAACACAAAACTAACTATTGTTGTTGGAATTTCAACACAGAACTCACTATTCTTGTTGGAGTTTATCCCCCCAAAATACTGCCCTATTGACAATGATACATTTGATAATTAGTTTTCCACTGATGAGAATGAAGAGATATAAAGTCACGCGGCCATGGTAGCAGCCGTGCAGTTTAGGATTTCTGTAATTTAGTAATTAAGTTCAGGGAGATTTATGTTGGAAATTGCATCATTTCCCTTCATGGGGCAGCATGGAGCAAAAGCTTAGTTCACAGTCTGGAGACATGGCTGCAAGCACTTGCTGGGACCAGAAGTAATGTAGTTGGCTCTGGATCTTGGTTGTTCAGCAGCAAAGCGGCCGTGCAAAAGCATGGCCACCTGGGTTGAATCTCGGCAGAGTGTGAGCCGGTCAGTACCATGCTGTTTTGATTATCACAGCTTTGTAGTAAAGTTTTAGGTTGGGGAGGTTGATGCCTCCCATCGTCTTTTTCCCAAGAATTGTTGTAGCAATCAGTGGGCGTTTGTTGTTCCATATGAATTTCAGGATTGCTTGATCCATTTCTTTGAAGAATGTCATTGGTATCCTTATAGGGATCATGTTGAATCTAGATAATGCTTTGGGGAGTATTGCTATTTTGACAATGTTGATTCTCCCTAACCATGAGCAGGGGAAATTTTTTTGTAAATCAAAATAGCTTTACTGAAAGAAATTACTTAGGGAAGTATGAGAGGAAGAAAAAGAGAGTTACATTGTCAAGAGAGACATGGGCTTCTCCACAGGGGAATAAAGGAGAAAACAGTTTTGGGTAGAAGCCAAATTGTCAAGTTTTTCTAATTCGTCTTTAATTATGGTTTTCTCTGTGGGTAACAGTTCACCTGAGTGTTGTAATAGGGAAAGTCTCGACGCTTGATCGTTCTATTTTATCACTGTCACTGTATCACTGTCATACCATTGCTCATCAAATTGCTCGAGTGGGCACCAGTAACATTTAAATTCTCCTGCAAAGTTTTATATTCAGAGGGATTCACTCTTCTGTGAGGGTGCCTTAGCTGCACTGGGAGGTGCCTCAGTTTCTGCATTTTCAAAGAACTCAGTATTTGCATCTTAAGGGATGAATCCCTCATGCTTTTGGACTGCTACAAGGCTAAACATTTTCTTCTTAGTTTTATTATTTTCCAAAGCTCATTTCCAGGATTCTATATCTGCCTGCAATATTTCCCCTAGAGATTCCACATCTTAATTCCAGAGTGTTCAAGGCTTCAGGTAAAGGAATCCTGTCTGAAAGCTGGACAGCAAACCTTTAGGCCAGGGAATGAAAGAAGTCTGAAGCAAATTCTACGGACCTTTTGTGTGTCCAATATTGTCAGGAAATATCAACTTCTCCTCAGGAAAGAGAGGAAAAGAGGCCTACATGCTCTAAATGCAGTATCCCAGCAATTATCACAAGAGGAAAGATGGTACAGTTTCAACCTCATCATAAGAGATGCCAACACATAATCAAGCAATAAAATAAATTTTCTTAAAGAAAAATTCTTACTACACTATTTTCATGTAAAGGAATACATATCAATGATGAAAGTCAGTGCATAATTTACTGACAAATAAATAGATTCTTTTATATACTACAAGGAGTTTGTGGTAGTTATGGAATTCTTTGATGGTTAAAAATTTGTTTTTCAGTCATTAGAATCCAATTTAATTAAGTGAAAGAGAGTTCTAATAGCTGGAGTTACATACTCTGTAGGATTTCTTCAGTTTCATGAGACTAGAGCCTGTGGAGGTGATATATAATAGCTTTCATATTTCCTAGACAAGTAATTTTATAAGTGGTAAAAATACCTCAACATGCTATGCTCCAATGGATCCTTTTCAACCATGAGGTAACATTCTTATGTTCATTTTAAAAAAGAAGCTAGAAAGAGAAAGTACATGTGAAAGAATTATTCTTACAAAAGGAATTTAGCTATCTAAAGAGTTTCAACTATTGGATGAAATTTGCTTGATCATACTGTGCTGATATGATTTTCTTTTAAGTAAGTAAAATATTGTTCAGAAATATCATACAAATTCACTGTCACTGTCATCCCATTGCTCATCGATTTGCTTGAGCAGGCACCAGTAACGTCTCCCATTGAGAGACTTATTGCTACTGTTTTTGGCATATCCAATACACACGGGTAGCTTTCCAGGCTCTGCCGTGCGGGCTCCATACTCTCAGTAGCTTGCCGGGCTCTCCGAGAGGGGCGGAGGAATTGAACACGGGTCGGCCACGTGAAAGGCGAATGCCCAACAACTGTGCTATTGCTCCAGCCCCATCATTCAAATTATATAAAAAATGTCATATAAATTATAAAACATGAAGAAAATATGCCTCTGGTATATCTGAGAATAATATAAATAAATGTGAAAACTTGCAACACAAAAGAAAGCAAGCCTGCGTTACTATTTCTTTGGTACCACATATTGTTTTTCAAGCACCGCTAGGAGTGATCCATGAGCATAGAATCGAGAGTAAGCCCTGAGCACCATTGGCTAAGGTCCCCAAACAAAAAGAAATAAGTAAATAAAAGTATCAATGATAATTCCTTGAGATAGCATTAAACTGCATTTCATTAGTATAAATTTAATAATTGGACCTTTATATTTAGAGTTGTGTTCTTTATCTTGTTCTGAAGTTTGGGGATTTCTCTTTTCTTTAGTATCTTAAGTAAATGCTTTTTGCTTAAAGATAGCCTTGTTTAGTGCTATTGCTTTATGAAATTCTGATTCAGTTCATTGAGAACTTAAGCAAATTTCAGTATATTGCACAGATCTTTGAAAAATTTTCTTAACGAAATTACTGTGTATCTCTTCTATCTAATGTCATAGAAGAACACCAAATGATGTTAACCATGGAGTAAGAAAGTCTCAATACAGTGGGAGAAATGTCTTAGTGGAATAGATTAGTAACTTTATTGAGAGAAGCTGCTTTATAGAAAATGTATAGAATCTTTTTCTGGAGGTGAATAATAGTAGTTTTTGTCAATATTAGAATTCTTGGACTGGATCGATAGCACAGTGGGTAGGGCATTTGTCTTGCAAGCGGCCAACCAGGGTTCGATTCTTCTGTCCCTCTCGGAGAGCCCAGCAAGCTACTAAGAGTATTCAGCCCACATGGCAGAGCCTGGCAAGCTACCCCTGGCATATTAGATATGCCCAAAACAGTAGCAACAAGTCTCACAATGGAGATGTTACTGGTGCCTGCTCGAGCAAATTGATGAAGAATGGGGCAACAGTGCTACAGTGTTACAGTGCATTAGAATTCTTACATAAATATTAGACAGCTATGTTGAATGGTGATCCTGCTAGCTGACATAATATTCAGAGAATAATAACTTGGAAAAAATGTAATAATAATGTTTTTAAAATGTATGTCAAAGTAAAAGTTTGACAACAGATATTTGTTTGAGTTCTTTTTCAAATAATCCAAATCCTGTTATTGCATACACAAGTTGGGAAAGAGATTTGGACAGTTCTATATTCTATACATTATTGTCATTTGTATCATAATCATGTTCATCAAGATGGATTCTAGAAAACATGTCAATTAGATTATTAAGTGGTAAGGGGATTATTTTAGAAAAAAACATAAAATGGCTTTCACACTGAAGCTCTTTTAGAATTTCATGACAAGTAATCTGCAAAATTCTCTCTTTCTCTGGCGCCTTAAAGAAAAGACCTTGACAAAGCATGCATTGACCACTTTTCATTTATGCAAGGGTTAGCTCTGTGTCTGAAGGGCATATGCAATAAATTGGTCATACATTATCCCATTTGTAGTCTGAGTTTTATGAGCTCCTGTAAAACAATTACCATATATACATTTTACAATAAATGGGAAAACAAAGTGACTGCAAACAATATGGAAAAGTCAATAATTAATTTCAGATTTCCAAATGTGGCAGAGACACTGGAGCTTTCTTCTCCTTTCAAAAGAGGTGGTTTCTTTGTTAGGAATATGCAAGCATACTAATTCATTACCTTGTAGCTTCTCTTTTTTCCAAAGCTTTTGGAAAGCTTAATTTATTTGCAAGACTGAAGGCTGTTTAAACGGATAATATGCCTCCTTCATGAGAAATACCACCCCTTTATGCTCCATTAAATTCAGACGTTGACTTTATAAGCTACATACCAATTATTTCTTTCCAGAAACAGCAGCATAGTTTTTTCCATAAAGGACAACAGATTATTGCTGGCTGCTATTAATCTCCACACATTTCCACAAAATACATGGGGCACTAGGGAGAAAAAATGAGCAGCTATTTTAACATTTATAGCAAAATGCTATGTGGAGAAGAAATTAAAAATAAACTATTTGTTTGCTACTTCCAAACTACTTCAAATCTCTCCCCCAAAGCCCCCTAAAACTATTAAATTAATAATGACTTACTGACATTGAAATAGTAGCACCGTAGCACTGTCATCCCCTTGTTCATTGATTTGCTCGAGCGGGCACCAGTAACATCTCCATTGTGAGACTTGTTGTTACTGTTTTGGGCATATTGAATATGTCACAGGTAGCTTGCCAGGCTCTGCTGTGCAGGTGGAATACTCTTGGTAGCTTGCTGGGCTGTCCAAGAGGGTCAGAGGAATCGAACCTTGGTTGGCCACATGCAAGGCAAACGCCCCACCCGCTGTGCTATCACTCCAGTCCTTGGATGAGATATTCTTTATCTAGTTGATGTTAATTCTTCCCAATGTCAGGTGGATGGTATAGAAAGTTAAATATCTACTAAAACCTTAAAATTGTTTTTAATAATTAGAAAATTATTTTATGCAGGCTAAAATTCAGAGTCGTACCCATAAGCCATCTCTTACCAGTGCCAGATAATCTTTGCATCAGCCACCCTCCATAAATCAGCCATGAGTTATGGAAGGGAGCATAAAATGAGGCCCCCATAACCATACCACCAGGCTCCACGCCAGCCTGTTCTCACTCGGGGCACCCCAGATGGCGGTGATTGAGAGTCCTCCCTGCCCCAATGGACCCAGCCTTGGCAGCCACCTGCCACTACTCAACCATCACCATGTTCCAGGCCACTTTCCACACACTCAGGCCAAGCCTCTCACATGAATGAACATATTCCTGGACCACTCGGCCGTAACACATCAACACAGAGGGAAATAAATATATATGCCTCTCGGAGAGCCCAGCAAACTACCCAGAATATCCTGCACACATGGCAGAGCCTGGCAAGCTCCATGTGGCGTATTCGATATGCCAAAAACAGTAACAATAACAGGTCAAATTTCCCTGACCCTGACGAAAGCCTCCAATCATTGAAAAAGATGAGTAAGGAGAAGCTGCTAAAATCTCAGGGCTGGGATGAATGGAGACATTACTGGCACCCACTCGAGCAAATTGATGAACAACGGCATGGCAGTGATACAGTGATAGAGTGAAAATTAAGAGTAAAAACCACAAATATTATACTAATACTTTGATATAGCTCATCATAGTCTGGAATTTTATAAATGCTGTATAATATATTTGGGTGCAGATTTTGAATTACTCAAAGCCGTAGGATGGTTTCCAAAAATTTTGACACTGATACTGGTTTAGGTATTAAAATCCAAGGAAATTTTTTATAATGGAAGTCACTAATTAAATTATTTGTTTAACATAATTTACTTCTTCATCCCATAAAAAATGTGTGTATCCAATATTTATTTGTCATTCAACAAGTATTTATTGAACACTTAATGTTTGTATAGATTTAAAAAGGAGGAACAGAAAATGATTTGACTTCTTGCGATCAAATATAGTGTCTATATTTTATGTTTTATTTAATTTATTTTGGAAGTTGGAACTACCTGGTGATGCTCAGGGGTTACTCCTGGCTCTGAACTCAGGAATCACTCTAAGTGGTGCTTGGGGGAACATATGGCATGCCAGGGACCAAATCCAGGTTAGCTACATGAATGGAAAGCACTTTACCCAATGTACTACCTCTCAGGCCTCTGAGATTTTAGTTAAAATATGTTTTCTTTATTTTATGTAACAGTAGTTTCTTTGTTGATTTTACAACCATGATTCCACCTTTTGTTCCCTCAACTTGAGATTGCAGATAAAAAGAGATATGTGCACTGGCTTTCTTGATAAATTTTAATATTTATCTTTGTGTTACTCCAAGTTACGTCTAGTGGGGAAGACACTCAGAGTTTTGATAATTTGGAAAAGACAGTTTTATTGTTAAAGACATTATCAGGAGAGTTAAAGACTTAATAATTTTTAAAAATTAAAAAAATTGAAAATATTGAAAACTGAAAGATAATTGAAAAAATTTAAAAATAATTGAAAAAAATAATCAAATAAAAATGTGGCACTGACCTAAGCATGTGTTCCAATTAACTGATTAGTCTAATAAAATTTGCACAATATATTTCCCAAATATTGCGCCAGTAACATTTCTGATTCCAAACTAGTTGCTAGTCATTTGCACAGTGAGTTTGAAGAGCTAATAAAAAAAGATAAGGTGTTGGATAACATTGGATATCCTTCTTCCTCCCCCAGGGAACTTAAGGTTTATTGAGCCACTCTCACAACAGTATAACTGAGGCACACTCAATTCCATCAGGTACTAATAATCCTATATTATTTTTCTCTTCCCTTTATGTCATTTGCATGGTTTATTTAGCAATGTGGTTTTTGTAGAGACACAGAAAAATGTTGATGCTATGCTTATGTAACATGGGAGTTAATTGACTCCAAATAATATTTCCTCCTGAGCTTCCATATTTTCTTGACTTAAGCCCCAATTGCCTTAGTTCCTAGCAATCCAAGAGCAGGGTTCCGACAAAGAATTGGATGGACACAGGGCAAGCTGTGAAATACCCTGACATCAAAATGGACCAGGTCAAGCACCACAACACTTAATTATAAGTTAAGAGCATGGTCATGGACAAACTCTGCCATGACCCAAAAAGAAATAAATGAATTAGGACCCTGCTGAGGTGAGGAAAGACTAAGGACAATGGTCTGAAATATATAGCGAGATGTCCCCAGGAAGCACCAGCCTTTAAGCTTAATATATCTCTTACTGGGTTCATGCAAAATGACATTGCTATAAATATTACAAGAAGTAAAATTACTATCACTGTTTAAATAGATTACTAGCTGAAGAAAAGAGAAAGAAATACACCCTAGATGGAATCCTGCCTTGAGCAGATCTCCTAGCAATCTGGAGTGCTGAATCCCCAGATGATTTTGTCCTTCAGTTAATGCACTGTAGGAATAGCTTTACATATCTTTGCTTTGGGAATGTTTAACACCACCTTTGTATCTCCACCCTTCATGATTTCTATGTAACTATGCTATAAGGGGCAAGAGGGATGGGATGACTAGACGTTGGGGGACTAAATGCTGAGGACCAGATGTTGAGAATGTTGAAGACGTTGGGGACGAGATGTTGAAGATGCTGAAGACTAGATGCTGAGAACTAGACACTGAGGACTAGATGTTGAGGAGTAGTCACTGAGGATGAGAAGATCAACGATAAGACACTGAAGACAAGCAGGAGAACTGAGACCTTGGAGACTTTGGGACTAGAAGAAGAACCAGATGGAGACAATGACTGGAAGTAAAGGACTATGAGATGATGTCAAATCAAGGAAGAGAATATAACAAAGGAGAGAAATTTGAGGTCTATGAGTAGACTAGGATGATGGAACTCTGATACTAGGACTACAACCAAAACTACAACCATAATTGTGCCATAAGGGAGAGACAGGACACTGCTGGGGGAGAGAAACCAACAACCAATCCGCCTGGAGGTGGCTTCCTGTTTCTCCAGTTCTTTGCCTATTGTCCACCTCTGCAGTGGACCTGCCAGGGGAGGTGGCTCTTGGCTACCGAACTCGAGTCCCCCGTGTTGCCACTGCACCTCTTTGCTTTTTTTGAAACTTACAAGAAAGGAAATTACAGTGTGTGGACCTGAGTAATAATACAGCGGGTATTGCCTTGCCTAGCCTGTTTTTTAACAGGATTTGATCCCTGACACCTCATACTGTTCCTTGAGCACCTTCTGAACTCAGAGTCAGGAGAATACCCTGACCACAGGTGGATGTGGTCCAAAAGTCATTTGATGACAGCACTTAACATGAGTATGGAAGCTTATTCTCTGATATGGATTAGAACTTGGAAAATATTAAAAAGAATTAATGAAAGCCCCAATATATGGCCAGAGCCACAGAATTTTTCATGTGTAGATTAAATATGGAGTATTTTGTGAAGATGAAGCAATTAAGTCCTGACTTATAATAATAGGAAGACAGCTCAGACAAAGAATATTTTGAAAAGCAAAGTTGTCCCGTCAAAATAGTACTTGAAATACCAGTTACTTGAATTCAGGCATTTCAATTAATTTTGGATTGAGTCTTTATATCTGTCATTTGGACGATGATGAGATGTCATGTGGTCCTTGTGAGTGTCCAATAAAATGATAATGAGCAAAGGATAGTACCTTATACTTTTTAAGTATAAACTTTTACACAATGCTGTTGGTAATATATTTTCATTACAAAGAAACCTAGGCAACTTTGCATATTTTAGACCCTTTTACACTTGATTTAGCTTTTTGGTTATCATAAATGTGAGATTCGCCAAAAAAGAAAAAGCTCTTTCATAAATATTTAATTTGACATGTAATCTTGCTTCCATTTTGAAGTCAGTCTGAAAAAACTAAGTTAAATTTATCAAGTAAAACTTGATACACCTCTGAATTTAAAAAGTTCTAAATTTGAGAATAACTTTCTTTAGAAGAAAATTACTTATCATTAAGACACTGCTGCTTTTGTGCAGGGTCAAAATAAGAAATACATAGAAATTAGAAATTAGATTGGAATGAATAACTAACCTGTCTTTAAATATTTATAACTATTTAATAACTAAATAAATATTTTAATTTATATAGCTAGAGCATATTGAAATATATTTTGCAAAGTTTCATCATTTCAGACTCCAAAAACTTTTAGACAACTAACTTGCCTCACAATAGCCACCTCATTTATTCAAATTTAAAATTCCAAGGGAATCATTTTTACCATTTCTCAAATAATGCCTTAAAGTTCCATTGTCCATTGTGAAATTATTTGATTAAATATATTATATATGCATTTCTTGTATGTTGTGATATATAAATTATAGTCAATTATGTATATTTATTATAGTATGGTAGTATTTTATAAAGAGAAGTTAAATTATATAAATAAAAATACCACTGGCAAAATATATGACTAAAATATTTGGAATTGTGATATAGAAAATAAAGCTTTACTGCTGCAAGCATTACTGGAAATCTCAATATGGGGAGAAACAGGAGTTGAGATAAAAACCAAGATCACATCTAATTATTACTTTTTCATAATTAATCTCCTACTTATAGCATCTTGGTTGGTTGCTACAAAATATAGCTCTACATTAGATCTTATATATCCTTTAATATAATATAGTTTTTTTTCTCACTTTTCATATGATTTAAGACTTACATTTTCATTTTGTAGATGAAATATTAAAGTAATGAGTGTTAAAACTATTCACATGACTATATAGTTGATTCACGGCAGTGGCAAAATTCATTCATTCTATATCCATTTGATCATTGGACCTTTGTTTAAAGCTATTCTATTCTGTCTTCATTTTAGCTCTTTAGAAAGTGAAGCAATATTATAATAGCATACATTTTCAAATTATGGATATAAATATACTGCTAATACATTAAAATGAATATCTGTCTTCTCCATGGTTCAGAGCATGTATTCTGGATGGATGGTGTGTACTGATGTCATGGAATAACGACAATGAATTATTCATGTGGAGGTTATTAAGATATCATGTCAAAAATTTTCAGTCTACTCTTAACAAAGTCTGGATACTCAAAAGTTATTTATTTCATATTTTTCTTAAATTTATTTCTTGATATATAATGCTATAATTCTAATTAATATCATGCAGAGACATTAATACTGACGTCATTTAGAGGAAATATTTTTTTAAATGAAGTACAATTGTTGTTATAGCAATAGACACTAGCTTACTGAGCATATTACCATAGTTACTCTCTGAACTGACATTAATTTACTTTATTTATACAATGGGGTTTTAAATAGGTGATAGGGACTTAGCAAAAAGTAAACTAGACAAGATATCTTGCCAATTCTCTAATTACATAAGGTTTTGCACAAAAGTACCCAGTTTTATGAGAGCATATGAATCAAGACTTTTAAAGGGGGTTAAGGGAATTTTCAAATGATAAAAATAAATTTGAACAAAGATTTGAAAATTTAGTAGGTGTTAAATAAAGCAAAATTTTTAAGAATTTAATTAAAGAGCCATGATTTACAAAATTGTTGATAATTGAATTTAAGGCATATGATAACATTTTAACACCTATCTGACCACCAGTATCAACTTCCATCCACCAGTGTTCCCACGTTGCATCCCCACCTCCACACCCTCACACCTCTACCTCACACCAGCCCCTGAACACCATCCACCTTTCACCATAATAGACACACTATAGCAGACACACTTTAAATCTCTGGTGGTTGCAACTTAGATCAAATATCTTAATGTTCTTGAGTCTGTAGCACTGTAGCACTGTTGTCCCATTGTTCATCGATTTGCTCAAGCGGGCAACAGTAACATCCCCATTGTGAGACTTGTTGTTAACTGTTTTTGGCATATCAAATATGCCACGGGTACCTTGCCAGGCTCTGCCATGCAGTCGAGATACTCTCGGTAGCTTGCTAGGCTCTCTGAGAGGGATGGAGGAATTAAAACCGGGTCAGCCATGTGCAAGACAAACACCTTACCCTCTGTGCTGTCGTATTTTGGGTATACATAATGTAAATAATATGTTATAATATTAAACACCTGGAGAATCTGCTGCCAGTGCTCATCAGTATACTGGCTCGACTCTTTGCATGCTACCTGTCCGTATGCAAGGCTCTGTCCCAATGGAAAACCAGCAGGATTTCTGTTGTGCAGAAGGGAGACACCCACGATATCGACAACTATTGCCCAAACTGCCTATTGTCCGTAGTCTACAAGTTGTTCACTCGAGTCATCCTGAATAGAATTGGCAGAACACTAGAAGGACAACCATGCGAGCAAGCCAGATTCCGGAAAGGATTCAGCACGATTGACTGTATCCACACAGTGACAAAGCTCATTGAAGTTCACGAGATGTTGCTCTGTCTAACGTTCATTGATTTAAAAAGGCCTTCGATTCTGTTGAGAATGAAGGGGTCGTCGAAGCCCTAGCCAAACAGGGCATTCAAACTCACTACATCAAGATCCTTTGCGAGCTGTATCAGGGATTCACCACCAGGATCTCACCATTCTACAAGGAAGTGATCATTGACATAAAGAGAGGGGTTCGGCAGGGTGAGAACATTTCACTGAAACTCTTCAGTGCCACCCACAAGAACATCATGTGACGACTAGAATGGGAAGGAATAGGAGTGAAGATAGACGGTTGGGCAACTACACCACCTCCACTTCGCTGATGACATCCTTCTCATAACACTAAACAGTCAAATGGCACAAATGCTGGTCAACTTCGACTGTGAGTGTGGAAAGGTCAGACTGGAGCTGAATCTCACCAAAACAATGTTCATGAAAAATGAACTAGTCCCTGACGTTCCTTTTGCTCTCAACAGAACGGACATCTCTGAATGCAGCAGCTATGTGTACCTGGGTGGAGAACTCAACATGAGGAACGACTTGGCACCAGAACTGCACAGGAGGAAGAGAGCAGTGTGGAACGCCTTCAAGAGCGTCAAAGAAGTGGTTAAGAGAAAGAAGAACCTCTGGTTCCACGCACATCTTTTCGACTCCACCATTCTTCCTGCACTAACATATGCCTCAGAGACCTGGGTCCTACGAAAACAGGATGAGAATGCTATTCGGTATCCCAAAGAGGAATCAAAAGAGCTATACTTGGAGTATCATGTTTCACTCAAGTGAGAGAAGGAATCCAGAGTTCCGACCTCCGTTGATGATCAAGAATCAGAGACGCTGTCTCGTTTGCCAAGGTGTCAAAAGTCAGATGGGCCGGACACATAATTCGATTCAGAGACGACTGCTTGACTAGAGCTGTTACTGACTATATTCCACGGGACGTCAAAAGACCACATGGCCTCCCACCTACAAGATGGTCAGACTTCTTCATCAAAGCCCTGAACAAATGTTTTGAGGCTCTTCATGTTCCTGGAACGAGCAGATACCATTGGGCTACACTAGCATGCGACAGGAATGAATAAAGACATTACTGGTGCCTGCTCAAGCAAATTGAAGATCAATGGGATTACAAGTGATACAAGTATAGTGATGTTTTAACATACATATATATTATTTTTATAATATATATGTTATAATACATATATATGTGTAATTCTCCCAGATCACTAATATAGCTTAAGCCCCCAACCTCTGTTTGCCCACTAAAAATTAAACAATTCTTATGAGAATATTATATGGAGTGGAAGAAGTTTGTGAAAGTTCCTTGTCTTTAAATAAAGGAGCAAAGAGAAGTTTGAATTAAAGCAGAGAAGGGCTTTCATAAACAGACAAATACCTGACTATGCAAAGCTTAATATTTTTCGTTTTGACTTCAGAGTTGGGATTTTCCATACAGTTGCTTCAATGTTTGCAAAGACTACTCATTACTTATTCTTCAGTTTATAAAAAAAATAAAGGATTTCAGTATAGGGGAGGAAAGCAGTAAACTAACTACTAAAATCAAGTCAAAGTCAAGGAAAGCAAATTGGTAGTGAAATGTCACACAAAGCTCTCAGAATAAATAATACAATCTGTATCCAGATGCTGGAAAGACGGATAAAGATCAGGATAGTCTTAGAAAGTAAGGGAGGGGATGTCAAGGGTTAGTGTGATGATTAAAAGTGAATAAGAATATAAGCTCCGCCACAGAAATTCTTTGTATTTGAAAAGTAAAATACTAGCTGTGAATATAAGAAAATCTGACAACAGAGGGCCCAGTCTGGTTACATTTGGGAAACACCCGTTTCATCTTTTTATGGAACTTATCCACATTTAGGGTCCCAAAATATTTCTAATACATTCATAAATATTCTAAATTTTAACAATCCAGCAATTATGTTCTTTCTACTGACAATCAAATCTAAAATATTTAGCTTGAATGAACTTGAAACTATTCTACATGACATTGTGTTAATAGAGTTAAAGTTCAGTTAATACAGCAGTGACACTTTTTAGTTAATTTTTTGTTATGAAACTGGAGGTAAGGAATTTCTCTTTCTTAGAAATGGCACATCTTTCCCCTGTGTTCTTTATTCTATGAAAATGTGGAGAAAACTGGAAACAATCTCTTCTTGATTAGAAGCTGATCTATACTATCTTAGGATTTTTTATTTTTTCATGACTAAAGATGTGGGTAAAACAACTAGTACTTCTCCAGGAACATGGCTTTTTATAAAGTCAGTTATGAACCAGGATTATAGAAAAGCTTTCCTTCTGCTTGTTCTTTCTCCTAGCCTAGAGAAAAATTCCTTTACACATGGGAATAGTTTTATCACCTCAAAGATGATCTTAGAGTATGGAGAAAAGATCCAGCAAGAAATGACATGTTCTTTATTGTTCATTCTTCTGTATGTTTGTGTTTCCCTTGTGGCAGTAATAGGGAGAACTGCTTGTGGATCAAACAGGCTTCTAAGTTTCTGCCTTGACTTTCTGTATAAAAGATATCAGTGGAGATCAACATTTTGACATGGTCTCTGATCATTTATCCCTTGAACAGACTATCATATATGAAACTTACTAGGATACTAACTCAGATCTGATTGATCACTTTGCCATTGTGGATGCATGAAAGAAATCAAAACCTAAATTTGTGTTTTCCCCCAATTGTTTTTCTGAAACTACAACCCAAAAGTTCTAGCATCGCAATATAAGAATGTTTACTCAAGATAAAAATATACTATAGCCAATAATTTTTTATTACAAATTTTAAGGTAATTTTTGTCCCGAGAGGAACTGACATCTTAATTGAAAGCAAACAAATATCAACAATAAAAATGTAGCTCAAGGTCAATGAAGTTGATGCTTTTTTGATAGAAAATTTATTTCTGTTGTAGGATTTCCAATGTTGAGATTATATAGGGAATAAGAGAAGAAGCAGAACTATTGCTTGCTTCACATTGTTGGGAAATTCTGGGACTTGACTTTTTCTCAGTTTTGATTTTCTCTTTGTCAGGAAGTGAAGTTATGCCTGAAGTGAATGTTAACAATCTCACTTGGGGTTAAAGAAAATGCTAGACTACTGCAAAACAGGATCTCACCACTTTTGGCATAAGGGCAAATTGGCAGCACCAGCGATTCTGTTGTAGCTCGTTTTCTCCGGAGTTCACTGAAAATGAGTAATTCCCTTAGTCTGTGTGCTTGATCCTGTACTTCGTTGTGAAAATTTTCCTTCAGTGAATCACTTGATAGCTATTTTCTCACATCAGTGTATGCTCAAAATTGTTTTCTCCCTTAATTAAACAAGATAAAAAACATAGGTTTGGGTAGACAGGAGTCTCCCAAAGCTCTCTTTAAGGATAAAAGGACAAATAAAATAACAATGAACAAAGAAGTTGACCTCTGGCTCCTTTTCCACAACTACTATCACATGTATTCCATATTTATATGTCCATCTCTAGTGACTTTCTGAAAAAAAGTATACATAGTTAACTGTCTTTTTTGTATCCCAATAGGCTTATCCTTTCTAATCTCAAAGTCATCAATAAAAACACTGAATCCTTTATGAATAACCAAGCTTGCTTCTGATTCACACACCTGAGTGTTGAATAGAGCATTTCCCTATCTTCCATGTCAGAAATCTGATATCTACTTGTTCACTTATTTCACTTTTATTATCCACTTATTATGTCCTAGTTGTGGTCCAGGTGCTAACATTATTTTAGTAAAAGTCAAATGAATTCCTGTCCTCATTCTAAGGTGGTGGCATCATTAAAATGGACAAATATATATATATATATGTATATATATGTATATAGATATATAAGGTAGTGATAGTCTATCATAAAAGAAATCAACATATAATTACTTCATTTTTTTCTTGTAGTCAATGGCATTCGATTGTACTAGGTCTTCAATGGCATTTGGTTATATTAAGTCTTCAGAGATAGTTTAGTGAGAAAAAAAAAGAAAGCAGCTAACTAAAGAAATTAAACTGGAATCCTCTGTTTATCTCCTTCTGTAAGTATAATATGTCCTTACAACACTATCCTTCCAGTGTTGTAAGATACCATGTCCTTTCTCTTATCTTTGGTTCTATTTAGTATCTCATTTCTCTTCTCTCACTTAAGAAAAGATTTTTCTTCTCTTTGTTCACATGGTACTTTATTAATCACTTGAAGACAGGTATCTTGGCAGTGAGTTGTTCATGCAAGGAAGACTTGTTTTGTGGCGTTTCAGGATATCCATGTGTAAATGCTTTAACCGTGGTCAATTTGAAGCTACCAAAATTAACTACTCAACAACTAAGATTAAAACAAAAAAGCCTGATATTTAGTTTAAAAATTCTATAATTTTTGAAAATTTGTAGACATTTAACTGTACCTTTGTCAATTGCTTTTTGTAATGTTTTGATTTAAAAGTGTTTTTTTTTAGAAAATATCTGTCTAGTCAATGCTGATAACCTAGGTAAGGTACTCACTGGTGCATTTTACCTCATCATGGACGACTTTTGCCTTCTGTCTTTCTTTTGACATGTACTCTTTTTTGTATCTAGTTTCCTTTGCTGAGATAAATACATGCATTCACATGTATCATAACTTTTGCTTTTCTTTATTTTTAAAATCTGAATCTATTTAATTTTGTGAGTATTGGGTACACATTCAAGAGCCAGAAAGATGGTACAATGGTACAGCAGGTAATTGCACATGACTGACCCAGATTTGATCACCAGGACTGCATATATTCCCCTTGCTCCCAGAGAGAGTGATCCTTGAGTATCTAGCCAAAAATAAGCCCCAAGGACATCCTCATCTGCCAAGTACCCATTCTATTGGTAGAAATTCATATGGTCTCTAATATAGGTGTGGTTTCATTTATTTATTTAGATACTAACTACTAAAGAAGACAGATACTAAAATACATAGTTATAAGAGTGCGCTAACGGGAAATGAAGTAGGTTTCTGAATCAACTCTGAAATACTCTCTATTAAAAGTTTTTGTAAAAGTGTATATATGTCCTATCAGGTTGAAGCTATTTGCTCAAAAACCTTAAAAAAACAATGCTATTGATATCAAGTGGCACTTTTCTCTACAATTCTTGTCAATTTCTCATCAATTCTTCACCACCATTTAATGTATATTATTATTTTTTTAATGTCAAATTAGTGTTTATCTGTTCTTTATGTTGCTCATTTATTATTTTTTTCTTTCAATTAATATCCTATTTGAATTATCATATTATTTGGACAAAAGTTTGTTAGATACACATATTTGGATCATTCCCTTCATATATGTGTTTCTAGTCTGAAACCACTACCACTATGGTCTGAATGCTTATGTTTTTTAATAACAGTTGTTAATATAAGTGGAATCCAATCTATCATTCTCAAATGTTTTGTCACATATTTAAGACATATTAAACTATGTAAAGTTATCAAATTATTTTACATTTTCTTTTATAACCAAAAAGTTAGTTTTATTTTATTTTCTGATTCATTTGAAATGCATTTTAATATTTGATGTTTGGTAAAGTTCAAAATTGGTGGATTTTCATGCATTTATCCTGGAGTTTTAGCATCATGTATTTAGAATACTTTTTATATGAGTTTTAAAATGAGGTTAATAAACAATTGTTTGTATCTTTCTTTTTTTTTTTTTCATTTTCTTTGGGCCACATCCAGTGATGCTTCGATCTTACTCCTGTACTCAGGGATTATTCCTGGAGAGATGGGAGGACCACGTGAGGCTGGTGATCAAATCCACCACATGCAATGCAAGAATATTAGCACTGTACTACCTCACTGGCTCCTGGCTTAGAGTTTTGTCGTAGATATTTGCAATGCAGATATTGTCAAATGACATTTCTTAATGACTGTAAAGTTTTCTGTTTCTCTGCTTTGCCATCTTCTATTTTCCATGCAATTTACTTACAATGCTAGTCAGATCATATTTCTGTTCCTCAGACCAATACAACTGTGTTTTTTCTTGGATTCAACTTCTCTTCTTTTATTTTTTATTTTTTTTTTATTGAATCACCATGTTGAATGTTACAAAGCTTTCTGTGGCAAAGCATTCCCTTTTGAAAAGTAGAATGTATGTTTCTTTCTCCCCTTCAAGTGTCCTCATTTTGTGTTGTTTAAAATGAGTTATTTCTCATTTTAGTGTTATTTCTCCTGGTGCTGGAGCACGCATGCAATAAACATTATTTCATCATAGCCATAATTAAAACTCATTGTTTTCTTAGATTTCTAGTTTCATGTTTCTAATTTGAATACATGTTGGTCTTTAAAAACTATTTCTCGGACAGTCATTGCTTAATAAAACACAAGACTTAGGAGGGAGACCAAAAAGATGAAGCATATCTGGGAGTAACATTTGTTCACCCCAGCACTGAGTACCTCTGGGTGTTTGTCCCCAAAATTTAACATAAACTCAGCTGTAGGGCATTTGCCTTGCACGCGGCCAACCCATGTTCAATTCCTCCGCCCCTCTCGGAGAGCCTGGCAAGCTACTAAGAGTATCTCGCCTGCACAGCAGAGCCTGGCAAGCTACCCGTGGTGTATTCGATATGCCAAAAACAGTAACAATAAGTCTCACAATAAGAGACATTACTGGTGTTCGCTCAAGCAAATTGATGAGCTTCTGGATGATAGTGACAGTGACGGTGACTATTTATCATTTTAAAATTTTTGTTTTCAGTGAAACCTAGACTATTAGATAAAACCCAACCTTTCTTTGCTACTCTTTGTTGAAAGAAGTTTGCCTTTAATCCCTATGTTTTTTTCTCAATTTAGAATATTTTAATCATATTGAGAGGCATAACTGCTGTAGGATATGTCCTTCTTTTTTACCCTCCTACCTTAATTCCCTGACTTTCTAGGATAATATTCTTTATTATTTTTCAGACCACACACTGACCATAGGAACAGATCAACTTAATAGGTCAGTTTACATATTAAATGGTTACTGGAATGTGTATGTTTTCAAGCTAAATGTGTGAGAGCATGGATAAGGAAGCAAAGAGCAAAAGGTTATTGCCATTTATAATTTGAATTTTAATTAATAATTATAAATTTTAATTGTACTCATTGATATTACTATAATTAGTATAACTTAATGCTTTTCATAATTTATAGTTTTGTCCTTTTTTTTGCAAAGACAAATACAATAATTATACTGGTCGAATTTAATCCTGAACTGATAAAACCTTCCTTTCAAACTAACTGAACTAGAATTGATAAACTTTATTTTAACCTCAATTGAGTTATTGTTACATTCTGAGTACTACCAGTCTCAAAAAAGTATTTTAGAACATTAAATATATTAAATACAAAGTTCCAGGCATATACTTGATTAGTGTCTTTTTCTTATGACATTTTCTTGTGATCCCATTAAGTGAAGTTAGAATTGAATTTTGAATTCGTTCCTCATTAGTGCCTCTTATAATCTGTGCCCAGTGGAATGAAATTTGTATATTTAGAGCACAATTGCATTTTTTCCCCCAGAAGATTCCTTAGGGCAGGGTTAGAATGAATGCTGAACTACAGGTTTATGAATTCTTCAAAATATTGTTTGGTAGTCTTTTCAGTCAAAGTCTGGGTATTTTCAGTCTCATTGAATGAAATTTATAGCACTTCCAGATACAATTTTTAATGTACTATAAAAAAACTATCAGTTGATAGTTTCAACAAATAAGATAAAACTATCTTATTTGTTCAGTCTGATACCATTATTTGAAAATGATCAACTTTTTATTTTAGCAGATTCTTAACCAGTGACTTTTTAAAATCTTACTATTATGACTTTCATAAGAAGCAAATAAATTATATGGAGGAACACATTGTACAGTCACCAATATAATAAACATAGTTGTTCTACAATCTATGACAACCATTTCTTGTGTTCTCTCTCTCCAATTGTCCTGGCAAAGCAGGCAAGGAAAATAGTAAGTGTATTTTTTCAGATCACTATGGAGAGTGTAATGTTTAAAGAAAGTCTAGTTTTGCAACTGATTAGTTTCTAGAAGTTTAGAAATATTTTAATCATTCTGCTGATACTAGGTATCAGCAGATATTGCTGGTAATTGAATGTATATCTTATCTTAAAGTATGATCCATCCTAATATCATTGTTTAACTAGCTTTGAATTTAAATAAATCCAAATTAAACCTATTTCTGCTACTTCTATGATGATAAGTATATATTTATAATACTCATTGATTATATGGGATATATATGAAAATTATTAAAAATCTGAATAAAAGCCATAAATTATAGTATTTTGGTTTAAAGTATACATATTTAATCCAAAACCATAATATTAATAATGGTTATTATTAATAATAAAATAAATTAAATAATAATAAAAGAAAAAAATCACTCTTATATTGAAAATATCATGTTCAAGCATATAGTTTCATATTTAAATTTTAGAAGGTTAGAAATTTTACAGATGTTTCAAACTTATAGAAAAGGAGGCAGAAAATTAGAAAACATTAGAAAGGAAACCATGCTAGTGGGTCAAATAGCATTACTCATATCATTGTGTACCAATAATAGTTGTATTCTTTATGAATATAACTATATTTTGTAACCTCAGTTAATTATACAAATAGTACTCACATTTCCAAAATTCCATGACTTAACATTTTCTGTATGTGTTGTTTTTAACTTTAAGATTACACAACTAGCCAAATGGACCTATGGATTATAATAGACTAAGTTTAACCCTTTATTTTTTTTTCTTTTAGCTTATATCAGTTTTTTAATCTATAAACTCATTTACCTTTACTCATACATCATTTCTTAGACCTCTAGAGGAAGGAATCCCATGTGAAAATTCATTTTTTTAGCCTACAAAATATTTCATAAAAAAATAACATGCATAGTCCTTGAGCCTGAGCTCTCATTTATTTCTTTGTAAAACTGACCTAAAATATAACCTCTTTTTTGATTTATAATAAGTTTAGATAAACCTTTGCTGGTTCTTACCTCTAAACCTTCAGTACCTTTTGCAATTCACTTCTTGGGATTCATTTCTTAAAAGGCTGATATGTGAACATCTGTCCATGTTCCAACTGAACAAATCACTCCAAGTAACCTTTCTAAACCAAAGTTCAATGGGCGAGGCAAAGCATGATTTATATTTGAGGGATTTTGTTTGTTTTTGCAACAAAAGCCGTTTTCTTACTGTATTCTCAACAACTGCCTGTATTGCATTAATCAGACCTTAATTAACAAGGAAGAAAGGTAATAATTTACATTTATTTCAAATTGACACGTTGTACTTTATTTAGCAAATGAGACCTGTCAGACACTGCCAATGACGCTTAGATTGAAGACAGAGTGTCGAAAATATGTCTTCCACCTGCCCGTGCCTTTGTAGGAGGGAGCTTTCAATGTGTTTACAACAGGGATCATTAGACGTACCTCATGCTAAGCTTTCATGAATCTTTGAATAATAAATGTTCAAAGGTCATCAGGTATGAAATATTTTATAATGACACACTGCCATAAGGCATGAGAAACTGTGATTTATCCTTCAAAGTAAACTCAAAGAGGAGGAAGGAGAGAGAAACACAGAACTCCCTACCTTTTCAGATCCATTGAAAATAAATGTCTTAAAACTTTGAGAATGGAGTATAAAAAGTATGGAAATAGAAGATAAAGGAAAGTTTATTTATTTACCGTACCTTGTAATTCCAAGAATTGGAAGTTGATGTAAACAGATGTGCAATCTAGCCGTCATTAGCTGGAGAGAGAACAAGAATAAGTTAAACTTATTAACTTTAGATAAAGAGACTGAGTTAAGACTCAAACACTGTGAAATTCACTATATCATTTACAAATATTACTGGTCATTTTTTAAAATACATAGTATTTTATACTATGAAATGTATAATGAAAAGAAAATTTAAGAATAATGGACAACTGTATGCTAATAAAATGAGTTAAAACATAATTAGGGAAGATAATTTATTTGTGTGGGTTTTTTTAGGAACATACTAATGGTTTGATTTAAAATTTATAGGTATAAAGGGCTAAAATAAAAATTATTTGAGCTAAGCGTAAATGATTAAAATTTTAGAAAAACATTTTATACCTATTCAATATCTATGTCTATATATAAGATATAACTGTACTCACCACCAAAGTACATAGATAGGAACATTTTTAAAAGTCAGTCTACCATTGGGCTCTTGAGTTCTTTCCATAATTTAGAATATATAAATGGTACTGAAATAAATGAGTAGACATATCTATTTGAATTAGTGTGTTTTTGATTCTTAGCTAAATTCTTAGATTCTTATGCTGTATCATAAGATGAATTTAAGATTCTGTAAAAGAGTATCCATACTAGTTTTATACATAGTGTACAAGGTTTCCTTTTTCTCTACACTGCCACCACAAATTGCTTCTAGCTCTTTAGATACTGGTCTATCTGGTCATTCTATGTGAGATAACATTTCATTTTCATGCTTTGTGTTTTCCTGAATAAGTGATAATGAGCATTTCTCTCTGGTTCTTTTCATCAAAGCTTATTTTTATACATTTTATTATATGAATTGTAATACCATGTTTAAACCAGACAATAAGAAACACTGCATGTGACTAAATCTGGCCTAATCCCTGTCACTGTGTATGGCTTTCTCTGCACCGTATAGAGTTACCCATAAGCACAGAGCTAGGAATAAGTTCCCAATTGATAAGAAGAGCCATATGAATGTAGTTCTCAGCCAATCTTATTTGTTTGACTAATATTTATTACCCTCTATTAGCCTCTTGTTGCTATTGTAGAAAACTTATTAACTTTAGGTAACTTGAGTTAAGACTCAAACACTGTTAAATTCACAATATCATTTACAAATATTACTGGTCATTTTTTAAAATTAATTTTTATTAAAACACCATGATTTACAAAGATTTTCATAATACAATTCTTTCAGGCATTTTGTGTTCCAGCACCACCAGTGTGACCTTCCCTCCACTAATGTCCCCAATTTCCTTCCCAATTTCAACCTGCCCTCTTTGTCACATAATACATTTATTTTATAGTGCTTGCTCCAACAAAACTTAGAGCTATAGCAAATAGAATAAGAAAATAGATCAGTAAAAGCTAATTTGTGATTGCTGCATAAGTTTAACCTATGTAAATAAAGAAATTAAATCCATTTAATAAAGTATAATAAAATGCATATTCTTATTTACATAAGTAACTTTTAAACTTTGGAATCTATATTGCATTAATATTTATTTTATAATTGGATTTCACTATGGTAATAATCATGTCTTACCTGTCATTAATAAACATTTAAAGAAATCTGTGCTAATATATTTGGAATTTGCATAAAATAGGTAAGGCCTGTATATGTAAACATTTTTCCCCTGCACTTTATTTGAACACTGTGATTTACAATATTGTTCATGATGATTTGTTATAGGCATTTAATATTCCAATACCAATCCCACAACCACTGTCACCTTCCCTTAACCACTGTCTCCAATTTCCCTACCACTCCTCAAGCCTGCCCTCAGAGCAGGCCCAAAATAATTTATTCTATGTTGTTTATTACCAATGAATTGCTAATGGAATGGATCAGAAAATATTTTCTTAGAAAATTAGTGAAAACCATTGTATCTCATCATGGAGACATTAAGTCCTTACATGAGGAATTACTAAATATTTGTTATAAATTAAGCCTTCTGTGTTAGCATTTTTGTTAATGGAGATTGGTTTGCTCTTACATTACATCCTGTCCAATCTGTGAAACTACTCCTGGATTATCAGTGTTGTAGAGTTTTAAGATATCCAGGCAGTACATCTGGAGTTAAGTGTTTCTCTTTTTAGCTTTTTATTTATTTATTTATTTATTTTTTATTTTTAATTTTTTTTTTTTTATTGAATCACCATGTTGAAAGTTACAAAGCTTTCAGGCTTAAGTCTCAGTTACATAATGCTTGAACACCCATCCCTTCACCAGTGCATATATTCCACCACCAAGAACCACAGTAAACCTCCCCCCCACCCCTCCGCCCCCCAGCCCCCACCCCGCCTGTGTAGTTGGTAAATTTCACTTTACTTTCTCTTTACTTTGATTACATACAAACAAAAAATCTCACTATTATTGTTTGGAGTTTCCCCCCCAGAGTCGGACCTGCTGGAAAAAAAGCATTTGATAATTTGTTTTCCATTGCTGAGAATGAGGAGTAGCAGAGAGGTACGAGCTAGCAATGATGCAACCTCTGGCAGAAAGCCCTCTGGACTTAGTCACTAAAATACAGAAATCTAGAACCTCATGGCCGCTACTGGAGTTAAATTTAATTGAATGGTGGCTTTGGGGTGTTGACATAACAGCGGGGGCTTCAGGAAGTACAGAGAAGTCTGAGATGTGGCTCATCCTGATTTTGAAAAAGCCTGGAGATTTCAGTCACAGGAAGTATCACATACCTGAGTTTCTGGCAGTTAATTTCTCTATGAGACTCAGCCCTGAGACCATGGGGTCTGACCAGAGGTATGGTGACTTTCGAGTGTGGGAGCCAGCAGATTTGAGCTTTTTGGGGGCAGATGCCGGGTCCCACCTCCTCCCCACCTCCAGAGAACTGTTTATGTCTTAGTAGGAAAGGATGTCTGAGAAATTTTGCAACTAGTTGATCTCTTTCAAGATTTATTTGAGTTTCTGGAGCAAGGTCTATAGGTGAGCTGATATGACAGCAGAGGTGGTTCCATGAGTTGTTTTGTTAAATTTGTAGTGACAATTTTGTAAAAGAGAGATAAAATTTCTTTAGAGGTAAGAGAAATATCTTATCCCTTTATATGCTGTTCTTAAATGAATAAAGTTAAATGTCAATAGGGAAAAAACATTATGGTGGCAGAGCAGTTCCATGAAGCCAAATCTACGGACTCACAATGGAGCAATTAATTATATGGTTTAAAATGAAAATGTTTCCTATTACCATGGTCTATTTAATAGAAACATTGTCTTATTTTCTCAAATGTGCCAAGGAAGGCATATCTGCAAACTAAAAGTTGCAAATTCTGCTTTATAGTTCAATAGGTATTTATAATATTATTATAAATATAATAATATTTATATTATTGTATTTAATATAATGTAATATTAAATATAATAATGTTTATTATATTTAACATTATAAATTAAATACATAGTTTATAATATGCTCATATGCATATTATAAATGCATAATATATATATATTATGTATATATATTTATAATATGCATATTATTATATGCATAGTATGCTTTTCTATAGATCTAACTACTGTGGATAACATCTTCAACAATGGTTTATGGTAGAGTTGAAGAGCTAAAACAGTAATATTGTTTGTTTCTATGACTTTAACTATTGCCTTTAAAATTATAATTTTAGTTCTTATAATCCAGAATCAAGATATCTTTAGAATTTTGAATCTTACTTAAATGTCAACACGAAGACATTGTTCATGAGAAATGTACTTATAGTTCCTGATGTTCCATTTGCCCTCAGCGGAACGAACATCTCCAAATGCAGCAGTTATGTGTACGTAGGTCGAGAACTCAACATGACAAATGACCTGGCATCTGAACTGTGCAGGACGAAAAGAGCAGCATGGAATTCCTTCAAGAGCGTTGAAGAAGTGGTTAAGAGGACGAAGAAACTCAGGCTCTGGGCACAAAATTTTGACTCCACTGTTCTTCCTGCACTAACATAAGACTCAGAGACCTTGGCCCTATGAAAACAGGATGAGAATGCTATTTGATTATCCCAAAGAGGAATTGAAAGAGCTATGCTTGGAGTATCACATTTAACTCAAGTGAGAGAAGGAATCCGGAGTTCCGACCTTGGTCAATGATCAAGAATCAGAGACGCTGTCTCGTTTGCCAAGGCATCAAAAATCAGAATGGCCAGACACATAATTCGTTTTAGAGACAACCCCTGGACTAGAGCTATTACGGACTGGATTCCACGCGATGTCAAAAGACCGCGTGGCTGCCCACCTACGAGATGGTCGGCTCCTCTGACAAAACCCTGAACAAACGGTTTGAGGCTCTTTGTGTTCCTGAAGCGAACAAATACCATTGGGCTACACAAGCCCTCGACAGGGTCGAATGGAGACATTACTGGTGCCTGCTCAAGCACATTGAAAATCAAGGGGATGACAAGTGATTCTTTTTTCCCTGTAGTCTTCAAGGTCTCCTGTCCAGACCTAAGCAAAGAGGAGATGGCATATGGTCTATTCTAAACTTAAGGATTTTCTAGCTTAAGCCAAGAAATACTAAAAAGGGTAAAACTTAATATGTTCAATTCAAACAGTATCTTGGATCCTATCTTTGTTTTCATGCCTGGCCCTTCAGCTTCATCTTTGAAATTCATAACTTCCACTTTTTTTGTTTTTGGCTAAAGTTTAAATTAAGTTGTTTTCTGTGGTTTACAACCAGTTACCAACTAGCTAATCATGAGTATTTAGATTTCTGAAAGATTTTGCAATCCTTTATTGAATGTCATATCATAAAGTGCTAGAAAAAAACATGAAATTTTAGACTATCTCAAACTCCAAAACCTGAGTCACTATACTTAGAAATGATGATGCTACTCTCCCTTTGTTCTGTTATCTTAAGCAAAACCTAGTATAAGGAAACCTGCTATACAATAAAGATAATCCCCTTCCCATTTCTAGAAGACTTCCCAACCTTTAGCAGGGAAGCACTGTCAGTTTTCCAGGTCTTCATGTTTAGCTGGACTGGAGCGATAGCACAACAGGTAGAGTATTTGCCTTGCATGCAGCCAAACCGGGTTTGATTCCTCCATCCCTCTCAGAGAGCCTGGCAGGCTACCGAGAGTATCCCGCCCGCATGGCTGAGCCTGGCAAGCTACACATGGTGTATTCGATATGCCAAAAACAGTAAGAACAAGTTTCACAATGGTGACGTTACTGGTGCCCACTCAAGCAAATCGATGAACAATGGGGCTACAGACAGTGCTACAGTGCAGTGTAATTAGCAGAAACAATAAAGAACTGGTGGGGTGTGTTTTGTTATATACATTGAATGAGATATGTTACAACATCCCTGATACATATGCCTTTATGGTGAACCTATAAAAGTCAACAGTTAAAAACTACAGAAAGATATGACATATTAAGAATATAACACAAAGTTTCTAGAAATCTCAAATGAAGAGAAGAAAAGGAATATCTAATAAGTTTTATTTGAATAAATAAATATTCTTTACATCCTTACACCTTTATCTCCAAAGTTTGTGATTCATGGGTCAAATCCAAAAACTAATACATTTATTATAATATTTTGAAAAATATTATAAAAGTCTACAAGTAAAAATTACAATACAAAATTGGCATACTTATATGAACTCCGTAATAGACTTAAATGTATATTATGGAATGAAGAGCCTTAAAATACTTATTTTTAATTATCATTAAAATTTGTATTAAGAATTATACAAATTAACATTATAATTATGCTAATTATCATTAAGAATTTTTCAAAAATAAATGGTGTGATGAGAAAGAAAAGGGGTTAAGGTGTTTTTTCCTTAAATGTGGTTGACTCTGATTCACTATATTACATTTGGTTCCATCACCATAAGTACCCCTGAGTACTGATGAATGTGGCCCAGCCCTTTTCACAAAAAGGAACAAAATAGAAAAATGTTTGGGACCAGAGCGATAGCACAGCTGGTAGGGCGTTTGCCTTGCACGCGGCCGACCTGGGTTCGATCCCCGGCATCCCATATGATCCCCCAAGCACCACCAGGAGTAATTCCTGAGTGCAAAGCCAGGAGTAACCCCTGAGCATCGTCGCTGGGTGTGACCCAAAAAGCAAAAAAAAAAAAAAAAAGAAAAAAGAAAGAAAAATGTTAAGTAGTATGCAAATAAAATCAAATGAATGATATAGTATATAAAAGGGTAAACATAAATACTAAAATTATGGAGAAAATCAAAATACATAATATATTGTAGTATTGTTAAAACATACCAAAATTTAGAAAAAGGAGAAAAAACAAAATACCCTTGGTATAAAAAGGAACTATTGTTATAGATATGTAGACTCTAAATAGTAAAAGATAATATAATTTAAGCATGCAATTTTTCTATACCAATGCCTTCACCAGCGTTCACTGGCCTCCACCAATGTACCCAGTTTCCCTTTCACCCTTAGTCTCCTAATTAACCACCTCCCTCCACCATTGGTGTAGTATTCCTTTCACTGTCTTACTCCCCTCACACTTCAGAAAAATATAACTTTGGATGGGGGGAGAGAGAGAGAGCCAGTATTATGTGCAGATAAGTAATTTGCCTGTCATACTTCACAGATTAAACCCGTTTTCCTCTATTCTTGCCATAACTTGTTAATGGTACAGACATTTATTTAAACAACACCATCGACTCAATAAATTATATAAGCTAGTAATACTGTTTGAGGGTCTGCTCATAAATAGATGCACAATTTTATTATATTTTATTTCACTATTTTAAAATAAGAGCAATATTAGTACCTTACACAAAAAGTAATTTATTTATAATTAATCTTATTCTAAAACAGATTGTCAATTGTCACTTGTCATCACTTGTTATCCCATTGCTCATAGATTTGCTTGAGAGGGTGCCAGTAACATCTCTATTCATCCTTATTGCATACTAGTGTAGCCCAGTGGCATCTGTATCCTCCAGGAACACAGAAAGCCTAAAACTGTTCCTTCAGGGTCTTGACAAAGAAGTCTGAACATCTCTCAGGTGGGCGGCCACGCGTTCTTTTGACATCCCGTGAAATCCAGTGGGTAACAGCTCTAGTCCAGCGGTCATCTCCAAATTGCATTACATGTCTGGCCCATCTGATTTTTGATGCCTTGGCAAATGAGACTGAGTCCCAGATTCTCAATCTTTGACGGAGGTCAGAACTCCAGATTCCTTCTCTCACTTGAGTGTAACATGACATTCCAAGCATAGGTCTTTCGATTTCTCTTTGGGAGACCCAAATAGCATTCTAAAGGGAAATATTTGTTTTTGATGTTCTAAACTTTAATTTTTTAGACCTCTAAAAATAAGCCAGAAATATATTACAAAGGTAAAGAAAACAAATGAATGATTGAATTTTGAATGAACTATTGTTTAATATGCTTATCTAATGAATCATAAAAAAAAATTTAAAGTAGAAAATACTGTGCAAAATTTCAAGGACAAAATCAATGAAATTTTGTCATTCACAATTGGTGTGTTTTCATTTCAGCTTCCCTGTCAATCTATTCAAAACTTTCTAGTAATTTAGAATATTTGTTTTTATTTCGTTTAGTGACTACACCTGGCTGTGCTGAGGGATTACTCCTGGTGTGGTACTTGTTGCTCACTCTTGGCCATACATAGTGAACCTTCAATAAGGGGATCAAGCCCAGACACTCTGTACTTAAAGCATGTGCTCCAGTCCACTGAGTTATTTTTCTGGACCCTGTATTAATTTTATATTTATATTCAGTCATAGCTTTCAGGATATTATTATTATTACATCCTATGCAATACTCTGTCAACTTCTCATTCAGTTAAATTCCAAAAATTTAGTCACCAAGTTATTATTATTTAGAAAATACATTAATCATTATTGAAAAGCAACCTTATGATTTCAAAATATTAGCAATTAAGTAAGACTTGAATATTCCATCCTAATTGATTAAAATCTTCTGGTTATTGGGGGCTGGAGCAATAGCACAGCAGCACAGCGGGTAGGGCGTTTGCCTTGCACGTGGCTGACCCATGTTCGATTCCCAGTATCCCATATGGTCACCTGAGCACCGCCGGGGTGATTCCTGAGTGCAGAGCCAGGAGTAACCCCTGTGCATTGCCAGGTGTGACCCAAAAAGAAAAAAATAATGTTCTCGTTATTCCTGACTTACTCCTGCCCATGACCATTGCATTCTCTTAAGTCAACTATGAATAGATTTTATCCCATTTTAATTCCTGTAACTAATGTAATTTATTACAGTATTATGATATAATATTTGAATTCTGCTGATTCGCATCTAAAAGAATATCCCAATAATAGTCTGACTGTGCTAAATCCAATTTTTAATTTATCTTTCTTTTATTTTACTAAAAACGGTACTTTTCCCCATATTAATTGGATGTCAGAATAGCATAATTGTTATTCAGCTCTCCATAAAACTACTAATTTATAAACTGATTTAAATCTTTTGAAAGCCAAGTCACTAGTAAGAATTAATTTAAAATTGATAAACATATATACAGCACTTGCTGAAGACGGTTTAGGTCTTTGAACCCAAAAATATTTATGCTGCCAAAATCAATGTATTTGTCCCCCAAATTATCACTTTTCCATACCCATTATGTCACAATTATTAAGTTGTAGGAAAACAAGTTGATACTTGTCATTTTCTCTTGCCTTTTATGTCCATATGCAGAGAAGCTCAGTTTCCTCCTTGTCAAATATCTTAAGCAGAATAAAATTTTTATCTGTCTCTGTCATAAGGATAATAGAATCAATGATATTCTCAGGTGAAAGCCCTTAAAAATTATTGAGCCCATTTTCTACATGAATATACTGGTGCTTGTAGGAAATGATTGAAGTCACTGTAAGTTACTTAAAGCAGGATGCTATAAAGGTTTATTTTGTTTTGTGCTATTTTGAGTCAAGTCTATTTTTCTTTATATTTTCTTTCAGGTCTCTGCTTTTTCTCACAATTTAATAAAATGAGTGGTTTGTGGTGATTATTGTTTTTGGTGACTTAAAGGACGTCTACTGCCCATCTTACCCATACCCTTTTAAAAAACATCTGCTGAGTGCAGTCAAAAGCTTGAGGTTACTCTAGGCTCCAGTTTATTGCGCTAAAAATGTTTAGTTGACTCATTTTGAGTCAAACATAATTTTTATGCTATGAGTTTAAAAAGTGTGAAATGGGCTTCTAAACCATACTTATGTCTTAGGCCCTAATAGAGTTTAATTAAAGCAGAAATATTGGGATGAGCACACATTATTTAAACTCCCCAGTTGTTTCTAATGGTCAAAACAACTGCTTTATAGGTTTCTTAGATTTAATTTTATAAGGTATTTAATTTCTGACTAGTAATTTTTGACTGTAATTCATGTCTGTGTGAGCTAGTATGCATTCCATCTTATGTTTGTATATGTGTGTAGCTAAATTCAAATGCATTATTCCAAAAGTATACAAATATATCATTTTGGGCCTGAATCTTATTTCTAGAAATACCTTTATACCTTCTATTTTCCCACTAATTTTTAATGAACGATTTTAGTATTCATTTTACTCTAGTTTATTCTTCAATACTTCCTCTCTACCGTGTTATCCCATAAAATGTTTAGTTGTAAATCCACTCAACATTCATTATGAGAGCATGTATTTCTCTGCTCCTAAAATGTAATTAGAACACCCAGTAATAAATTAGCCCCTAAGTATGAGTAATTTATCATGTATAATATTTTTGATAAAATATAGCTACATAAAATGATAAACACTATTTTGATTAATATAGTAAATTGACCTTTTATTTTAATTTACCTTTTCTACATTAAATTTATTAAAAAATACTACAGAATTTAATTAATGTTTAACATGGAAAATTGTGTTTGGTAATTGGCTTAATTTTTTTACTAATTGGTTACATATTAAATCCTCATTTTCATAGAACACTGCTCATTATCAAGAATAATATTTCTGGTGATGAAAATATTCATCATTTTGTTGGAGGTTTTTTTCTAACTGAATTAGAAAAGAAGTTAATATTATTGAATTAATTCTAGTTAGGGATATTGACTCTAATCAAACTTCTTATCATCTCTGACTCAGAGTTTATATATATATATATATATATATATAGTTACCCCAGATTTTCTGCATATATTTGTACATATGTGCATATGATAACTATATAGTTCCCCAGGTTATATGTTTTTATATAGTGATAATTAAAATCCATAAGAGCCTCTTAATTAATAGCATAATAATTGCATATGGATTGAAGTAAAACATTGTCTGCATTACGTTTTGTGCACTATGATATAGAATGAAGCCAAATTCTGTGGTAAGGGGAATATAGTCACAGATGAAGCAAAATATTCATTCAAATTCTAGCCATTTATTTTTCATATAAATGACTATAGTTCTACATAAAAAAATAATTATAAGGATATCATACTGATGGGTGCCAGTCAGAAAGAAAGACAAATAGAATTACCTCTCTCATATGTGATATGTAAAGAAATACAGTAAGGAAATTTCGAATGGCCTAAGTCAACAGAAGAGCCGGTTTACAGAAGTGGGCTTCCCAACTTACCCAAGGAGAGAGAGGGGGGAGGGGATAAGAGGGGTCCTTGGGACAATAGGTGAAGGAACTAGTCACTTAGACTTCGATTTGTAGTTGAAATAATGTATGCATTAAATTTTTATTAATAATGGGTGATAGCACAGTGGGTAGGGCGTTTGCCTTGCACATGGTCGACCCGGGTTCGAATACCAGCATCCCATATGGTCCCCTGAGCACCGCCAGTAGTAATTCCTGAGTGTAGAACCAGGAGTAACCCCTGTGCATCGCAGGGTGTGACCCAAAAAGCAAAAAAAGAAATCTTCTTAATAATACTGTAAATAACTACCTCTATAAAAAAGGAAGATAAAAACAAAGCCAAAACTATCACGTGAGATTCTGAGCCTGATCTACACAGTGCAGGGATTTTTAAATGTTATCAGTAGAATTACAAGTGCAATAAAATTAAAAACAATTATTTAAAATAACTCTCCATCAAAAAAATAGAAAACAAAGGTAGTAAATCAAATATATGTTTAACAATGCTTTAAAATGTTTTGAATAACTCAGCTTGGTTTATTAGTTTAATGACATCCTTGACTCTTTCCTTTGTCCTAAGTTTTGTGGCTAGTTTGACACAGGAAGCTGAATAAAAGCAAATTCACAAAGGAAACTGAATAAAATATAAAGCAGAGAATTGCCAGAAAACCATCCTTTTTTTTTTCATGTCTGTGCGGTAGCAGTTTCATATAGTATTTTATCAATAAATTTGTACTAAAACCAATTTTAATTCATTGTCTTACCCACTTTTTGTTTAATAATATTTCAGTCTCAAAAATGAAACTAATTAGAATGCCAGTTATTTTTATACAAAGTTCAATTTTTGTATGTTATTTAATATTGTTTTTTTCCCTTAGTCTTTTAATCATGAATGCATCCCTCGATTCTTTGTTTCCCATGGTATTTACTACTTTTGGTGTCTGGACTCTGATTTGTTCAATATTCTACATTTTGTATCTGTTTGTGTGTTTGGTTTGTATTTCTAAGCAGTTTTTGTTTCTTTATAAGTATATAAAGTGAGGCTTATGTACAATTCTTGTTGATATAGCTTCTTATTAGAAATTAATGTCAGACATTCTTTTATTACAGATGATATGCTAAGGCATGAAGCTCATAATTTGTCTCATTTGGAAAATGTCTTTTTTCCAAACTCTTCCTCCATAGAATGTTTTATAAGACAGCTTTATATCTTTTAGTTTTCATGTATTTATGTGAAAATGATAGTAGTGATTGAAAAGTGTGGTGATTGAAATTTACTTTATTCTTCAGTATTATCTGGAATTATACTATATGTATAGATATCTCTCTTTCCATATTTTGTTCCTACCAGATGTTATTTATATAGGGCATAGTAAGTATGAGCAATGAACACTTTAAAGGAAAAATTTTTCCCTTAGTACTTTGTTTTCTATTCTACACACTTTCTCCCTCTCGCTTCTCATATATTCTTCTCAATTTTGAGCCCAACACTTTTATACCTTCTCTTTGTTTCTGAATACTGTAGTGTCTGAAGCAATAGCACAGCAGGTAGGGTATTTACCTTGCATGTGACCGACCTGGGTTTGATTCCTCTGTCCCTCTTGTAGAGCCCAGCAAGCTATCGAGAGTATTCCATCCGAACGGCAGAGCCTGGCAAGTTACATGTGGCGTATTCGATATACCAAAAACAGTAACAAGAATTCTCACAATGGAGACTTTACTGAGTCCCGCTCGAGCAAATCAATGAACAATGGGATGACAGTGCAACAGTACTACAGTAGAGTCTGAGATATTCTACTAGTGATCTTAAGACCTCCAAAAAAAAATCACTACTTTTCCATATTGGCTTTTCATAAAATCATGATAATTTGCATTCGTCTTTGACTGGTTTATGTTATTCATAGAAGGATTTCATAGAACAATACTCTTTCTCATTTAAAATGGTTTGTTATTGAATTTTTTTTTTTTGCTTTTTGGGTCACACCCGGCGATTCACAGGGGTTACTCCTGGCTCTGCACTCAGAAATTACTCCTGGCCGTGCTCAGGGGACCATATGGGATGCTGGGAATCAAACCGGGCTTGGCTGTGTGCAAGGCAAAACGCCCTACCCACTGTGCTATCGCTCCAGCCCCTATGTTATTGAATTTTAAAAGTAGTCTTTTTGCCATGAGCAAGTTGAGAAGATTGGGAAGTAAAAATAGTAATGCTATTTCAACTATAAATTTAATCCTGTGTTTAAGGAAAATTTGGGCTATTTAATAGTATTTACCTATATTTGATTTATTTTAAAATCTAAATTTTGCCTCATTATCAAAAGAATATAATATTTTAATGATATTGTTGTTCACATATGCAGTTGTTAAATAGGTGTAAATTGCCTCTTTTCTAAAGCTCATTTGTGTATTCAAAAAATAAATGATGAGACCAGTGGCATGATCTCTCTCACCACCAAATGTGTTTGGTGAGCATCAGCCGCTTCCCCACGCCAGCCTGTTGTCACTGCCAATGGCCACATGAAGGAGGGAACAGGGTTACCAGTCTGGTTGGTGATCAAATGCCATTTATTTCATTCTCCTCACGTGCCTGTTCCAGTCACTAAGTGCCCCATTCCTGTCTCAAACTGCCCCCCATTCCCGTCTCCTCCTGTCCCCCATGCTAGTCTCTCTGCACTCCACTCCCAGTCTTAGTCTCTCTCCCAACATCCAAGCATTCCAGGTGGCAACTATACCTAGCTCATGTCACTGCTATCCCATTGCTCATGGATTTGCTTGAGCGGGCACCAGTAACGTCTCTCATTGTGAGACTTGTTGTTACTGTTTTTGGCATATCGAATATGCCATGGGTAGCTTGCCAGACTTTGCTGTGCAGGCGGGATACTCTCGATAGTTAGCCAGGCTGTCTGAGAGGGGCGGAGGAATCAAACACGGGTCAGCCACATGAAAGGCAAACACCCTACCTCTGTGCTATTGCTCCAGCCCACCTAGGTCAGGTAGCACAATCATTATATGAAAGCCTTTCCTTCTGAGGGAAACTCTTCTAAAATAAGACAAAGATCTCCTGCAGCAAGGAGATGATCAAGGGTGAAATACCACCTAGGGGCACACTTCTCCTTTAAATGTTGTTAGTCCAACAACCACTTAAACATTCTTCTTAATTCTACTTCTTAATAATATTAGTAATTTTGTATGGACACAAAGAGATACATTAAGCTTGTAGGATGGCTCTCCTGGGAACATCTCACTATAGATCCCAGACTACAGTACTCTGGCTAGATTAGTCTTTCCTAACCCTAGAAGGGTCCTAATCTTTGGATTAGGATGTTAATCTTTGGATCATGACAATTTATCCATAACTGTGCTCTTAACTCATAGTTAAGTAGTATACCACTTGGTCTGACCCATTTCTGTGCCAGGGTAGCTCACAGCTTGCCCTGGGTCCATCCAGTCCCTCGTTGGGACCCTACATTTTGGGGTGCTAGGTATAAGGGCAATTGAGACTTAAGTTGAAAAAACAGATGCCCAGGAGTGAGTCTTATTTGGAGCCAATTAACTCCCAAGTTACAAAAACATAACTTTAACTGTCTTCCTGTGTCTATATAAAAAGGGCATTGCTCTGAGGTAAACTATGCAAAGAACATAAGGGAAGTAGAATAGCAATATTTTACTTACAAATACAAAATCAGAGATTTCTGAGGAATTTGATTTTATACTCACATGTACTGCTTAGAGGGAAATGGTGATTAACTTGTTGGGGAAGAGAGTACAGAAAAGAGGCTAAAGATAAATAAAAAGGAATCGGAGTGTCTCAGCAGCACCATGATTGGTGTAACCTAATAAACCTAAGCTCCCTGTGTCCAGGGAGAAACCTCAGTTAAACAACATTTCTTTCATTTTCTTTATTCATTTAAAATTTTTTTGTTTAAGAGCCATGACTTACAGAGTTATTGATAGTTGCATTTTAGGCATATAATGATTCAACACCAATCCAGCCACCTGTGCTACCGCCCCTCCCCATCTCAATCCCTACTCCACCCCCACCTGACAACTTAACAGGCATATTACAAACTTTCTGAGACTTTCTGAAATTTGTTTTTATTTGTTTTGTATACTTTACTTATTTAGTAACAAAAATATGACGCATAAGTTGTCAAGAATAACAGTATCTATTGGGACTAAAGGTGATAATTAAACACAATGTTTAGTCAAGTTTAATGTCAGAATGCAATGATTCACCCTTTTTCTCAGAATTTCTGGCTACAAGGGGAGTTTTACAATTATGTCTGAACTTTAACAGTAATAGTCTTTTTTCCATTTATTTGTATCTCTGGTGAGTTATAGCATTCAGTAAATAAGTCTTCTCTTTTTTTAGGTTGGTTCTTGTTTATTTTATTTGGGGAACACAAATCTAAACCAGATTTAAAAATGTCTTCCTTTTATATATCATTAGTTTAATATAAAATTGCACTTTAGTGCAAAGGCTTATTGATTCTATCAGGACTTGTTTGTAGATTGTTTAGGTTTGTCTATGTGAAAAAGCAAATTAACTGTGTATTATACTTTGAGACCTTTTCTGATTTGAACCTGATTCATTTTTCTTTCTTACCTAGTTTCTCTAGTTAGGACTTCTAATACGGGGTTGAATAATAGTGGTAAAAGTTAAGATCTTGACTTAAGCCTGATCTTGGAGGAATTTTTTATTTTTTTTTAACATTTATCATCTTAACCTTCAGATTGCTCTATATGGCCTCTACTAAATTGAGGGAAAAATTCATTATTTTAGTTTTTAGCACAATTGGGTATTGACTCATTAAAATATTTCTCTGCATGTTTTTATATGATCTTATGAGGTTTTTCACTTCCTTCAATTGATGTTGCATATCACATTAATTAATTGTATATATTGAACCAAGCTCACATCTCTGGAATAAATTCCACTTGAAAATGGTATATGGCTCTTTCTACGTATTTTTAAATTTGGCTTGCTACAATTTTATTGAGGTTCTTAATGAAAATACTCTACAAAGCATTATAAATATTCAATACAGTCCCTATAAGGGACTGTAAAAAAATTTCCAAGTAATTTTTCAAAGAAAGCCATAAAACACTCCTGAAATTCATATGGAACAATAAAACCCCACAAATAGAAATTCTTGGGTGGAAATAAAGATGAGAGGCATCACCTTCCCCAACTTCAAATTTTACTACAAATGGCAATAATTAGAACAGCATGGTATTTGATAAACACAGACCTGCAAACCAATAGAATAGAGTTGAATATCTGGACACAGACCCTCAAATATATGATCACTCAATCTATGATAAAGAAACAAGAAGAAATGTGAAGTGGAGCTAGGAAAGCCTCTTCAACAAGTCATTCTGGGAAAACTGGGCAGCTACATGCAAAAAAATGAGCTCACACTTCTCTCTAAAGCCAGGCACAAGTGCCAAATCAAAATGGATTAAAGATCTCAATATCATAAGTGAATTCGTAAGATACATGAAGAAAAATTTAGGCAGAACCCTCGATGACATTGATGTTAAAGGCATCTTCAAAGATGAGACACCACTGACCAAGCAATTGATGCAATGATAAACAAATGGGACTACATTAATTTGAGATACTTCGGTACCTCAAAAAAGACAGTGGCATATATATATATACATATATGTATACATATATATAGCCACCAGAATGGAAAAAATTATCTACCCAATACCCATAAGATAAGGTGGTAATGTCCAAGATATATCCAACCCCATCAAAAAATGGGAAGGAAAAATGGACAGAAACTTCCTCACAGAAGAAATAAAAATGACCAAAGGGCACATGAAATATGTTCTACATCGATAATCATTATCAGGGAGATGCAAATTAAAACAACAACCACTTACTCACACCACAGAGACTGGAACACAATAAAAAGAACAAGAACAGTGCTGGTGGAGATGCGAGGAGAAGAGGATTTTCCTTTTATGGTTGGTGGAAATGCCAACTGGCCCAGCCTTTTGAGAAAACAATACAGGTATTCCTCAAAAAGCTAGAAATTGAGTTTCCATGCACCCAAAAACACACAGCAGAAATGCCACCTACACTTCTATGTTCATTGCAGCACTATTCACAATACCCAGAATCTGGAAATAACCCAAGTGCCCAAGAACAGATGACTGGATAAAGAAACTATGGTACATCTACACAATGGTATGCTGTGCAGCCACCAGGAAAAATGAAGTCATGATATTCACTTATAAATGGATGGAACTGGACTGTATCATGCTGAGTGAAATGTCATAAGGAAAGGGACAGACATAGAATGATTGCGTTCATATGTGGGATATAAAAAATATAGTATGAGACTAATAGTCAAGGACAGTAGAAACAAGAGCCAGAACATTTGATACATGGTTGGAAGCATGCCTCAAATGCTTGGGCAAAGGGCAGTTGGGATAGAGAAGGGATCATATGACAATGACGGTTGCAACTGATCTATCTGGGTGGGAGATGTAAGCTGAAAGTAGGTAAAGGAACTAACATGAAAACCTCTTAGTACCTGTACTGCAAACTATAATACACAAAAGGAGAGTGAGAGAGATAGAATAAAAGCTTCTGCCATAGAGGCCAGCTCCTGGAATATGGGTGGGGGTTTTGGGAGGGAAACTGGGGACACTGATTAAGGGAAATTTACACAAGTGGAAGGATGGGTGTTGGAACATTGTATACTGAAACCCAACCATGAGCAGCTTTGTAACTGTGTATCTCCAATGATTCAATAAACATTTTTTAAAGATTTTATTGAGATTCTTTGCATAGAAGTTCATAAGAATACTGGTTTGTGTGTGTACGTGTGTGTGTGTGTGTGTGTGTGTGTGTGTGTGTGATATGACTCTGATTTTGGGTATCTCATTGAACTCACAGAAAGTGAAGTAAATTATTTTTCTTCAGCTTTCAGGATGCACTTGAAAAGGAAAATGCAATAAGTTCCCTTTGAAAGTATGGAAAAATTCCCCAGCCAATTGTCTGGCATTTTGTTTTGGGGAGATTTGTTTACTGTTGTAAATTCCTACTACTTATTTTTGTTCAGAGTTTCTAATTCCTCCTTATTCGACCATGGGAGATAGTGATATTCTAAAAACATCTTTCATTTATTTTAGTTTTGCTATTTGGTTAAATAAAGTTGTTTATAGTAATTTGTATGAGTTTTTGCATTTTTTGTGATATCTGTTGTAATTTCTCCACTTTCATTTTTGATCTAAGCAAAGCTTTCTCTTGTGTTATCTGTGTGTTTAGCTAAGCTTTTGTATATCTTGTTCATTCTTCTGAATTTTAAGCTTTGGTTTCATTGATACTTTGTACTGATTTGTAAGTTTATATATATATAATTGATTATTCCTGCTTATAACTTAAAATTATTTATATCACTTACTTTTTACTTATTTTATCTTATGATTTTTTGTGACACAGTATTGTTATTTGATTTTTTTTAGTACCTTAATACTTCCAAATAACATTTCTTTGTCTTTTATTCAAGATCACTTAGCACTTCTTTATAGCAGGCTTAATAGCCATGAACTTATGTAGCTATTATTTTTCTAGAAATCTCAGTGTCATTTCTTTAAATTTGAGTGATAACCCACCTGAAAAGAAATTATTCAATCAATATGTTGATCATATCATATTATTCGCTTCTGGTCTGTGTGGTTTCATTGAATCAGCCTGAAGTGGGGCTTATGGGGCTCTCTTTTGTGCATGTTTTACAGACTTCTTGCTTCCTTCAGTACTTCAATTTTCTTTTTGTGTCACACCCATTGATGTTCAGGGGTTACTCCAGGCTTTGCACTCAGGAATTACTCCTGGAAGTGCTCAGGGTATGATATGGGATGCTGGGAAGAGATCCTGGGTCAGCTGCATTCAAGGCAAATGCCATATCTGTTGTGCTATCACAGCAGCTCCTTTTTTTTTTTTTTATTTTAGCCTATTACGTTCAGTTTAGTTCTTTTTTTTTCTTTTTGGTGGGGGTGTCATACTCAGCGTTGCATTGGGGTTACTCCTGGCACGGGAGTCAGAATTACCCCTGGTGGTGCTCAGGGGGACCATCTGGGATGCTGGGAATCAAACCCAGTCAGCCAGGTGCAAAGCAAATGCCCTACCCGCTGTGCTATTGCTCTAGCCCCGAGTTTAGTGATATCTAATGAAAGGTTTCTAATAGCTTCTGTTTCGTTTGTTTGAACCCTTCTGATGCTTTTGGCAATTCAGTGTGTATCCTTAGCATTGTGACTTTGACATCTTCATTGGGCAGCTCAGAGTTCTTGTCTGTTTGGGTTATCTCTAGACATTTGTCTTTATCTACTAAAGCACAAGTGAGTTCCTCTGTTTCTTTAGTATGTCTCCTATGCTCTGAGCGTTAGGGTAATAAAATTGGTTTTGTTCAGTCTTAGTGGCAGTGCACTGTTATGCTTGCTAATTCTTGCCATGGACTATGGTGCTGTGTTTGGATTATTCTGGAACCTTGCTAAGAATTTGCAGACACAAACTTAATTTAAAGATATACACCACCACTATATCAGAATTGCCACTTGCTGGTTCATGACTGTGTCCAAGTATTGATATCACAATAGTTTGGCTGTATTTATGGACAAATTTTCATAATTCGTATGCACCAGTTTTCCATAGTTTCTGCAGAAAATTCTTTCTGATTCTAGAAAATATCTTCACTAGTTATATGACATTGGGATATTGCTGCTTTTGTTTATCCTGGAATAGACATATGTCACAATTTACTACTGTTTCACATGTAGCTTGAAATGGTAGAATTTATCAGTGGATTGCTCCCCATTCAAGAGGGAATTCCCTTATGACTGCAGATATACATGTTGTGAATTGTTCCCGAAATCTCCTCTGACCTACTTGTCTCTTGGTCAGGTTTTGTGAGGATGGCGTGTTTAAGGTTGAGCTAAATGTTTTCAACCAACCACTTCCTTTCCCCAGGACAAGTTTCTTCTGCTTAGCAGGCTCTGCTTCAACACACTCTGTGATTCACATTCTTTACCTACTCACTGCTCTTTGATACACAGTAGAGAATTTTCTTAAAACATTTGCTGGATTTTCCCCTGAACCTCCTTCATGGAGCCTCATGCAGAATTCTGTATAGTTTGTGTGTGTGTGTGTGATATTTATTTCAAGGATTATTTTTATATTATTATTTCATGTTCTGTACATCTGGTCTTTTAAAATTTCTTCCCTTTAGTACTATACTTTCTAAACTGACATATTTTTCTCATATTTTATTTTTATTTCTAGAATATTCCCTTTTCCTGATCTTCTAAACGTCTTACTATTTTTGTAATTCAAACTCTTTTAGTGCTAATTTCATTTTTCAATTGTTTTTATCAAAGAAGTTATACTTTTATCTTATGTCACATGTTCATCTCTTTCCTAGGTACTCAGCATATATGATTTTCCTAATTTTTGTGTTGTGAATTTTTTCAGTGTTTTGCTTGCTTTTTTTTTTATTTATGGGTATCTTTCCAACTTTCTTTTTTGAAATGTTTCTGGTAGGAGATTGGGTATGGCCACCTGAGTTTTGATAAATATTTTAGTGACCAGCTAACATGCTAAAAATTAAAACGTGGCTATATATTTTCATTTTTTTTTCCAGTCTAACTTCTGAGTCTGCCTTCATCTGGACAAATGACCGTAGTCTGAATCTATGACTGTGGTTTGAATTTCCTTCTAGAGAAGGTAGATCTTTGACCTTCCATGCTCAATGGCATTTACATTTTTATTATGTCTTCTCATGATAGCAGTTGTCACTTGTTTTTTATTTGTTTCTGTTTTGTTTTGAAACCACACCCAGCAGTGTTCAGGGATAAGTCTTGTGAAACTTGGAGAACCAAAATGGGGTTCTTGGTATCAACCCAGGTCAGCTGCATGCAAGGCAAGCACCCTGCCCCCTATTCTAATTTTCTCACTGTGCAATTATCACTTCTCTATAGGATTTCTGTCTTACAGTGAGTGAAAATGACTTTTATATTATTTTCTTTTCTTTTGGGTTTATAATAATTTGCAATTTTTTGATGGATCCTGAGAAGGATTTTAAGATATATTTGTATGGTCATTCTCAACTATCTTTTTCTTGAAATATGATTTATTTATCGTGCTGACTCACTTTTCATAGTGGTATGTGACTACCTTATTTATAATTTTCTACCCAAGGCTCAGCACAATGTTATTGTATTAGATTTTTAATTACTGCTTATTAACTATGTATTTTGTCAGGGAATAAAATACTTTAAAATATTAATATAGTAAGCAACATATGTTTAACAGGGCCAACTCCACAGTTTCTCAGTGCAAATGATTAAAAGTGCAGAGGTGAATTGAGAAGCCAACCATAATTTTCTGTTGAATTTGTACAGTGTGTCCCCTAACAATTGCTTATTATCAATTTAGTTTTATTAACCTTAGTTAATAAAACTTAGTCCTTCAAATAACTAAATCAAATTTCAAAGACTACCTCTTTACATGTAATTTTATTTATCTATTTTGTAAGGGATGTGTGTGTGTGTGTGTGTATTTATATGTCTATCATATTTTGGTGCCAACACATATTATTCTTTCCTGAAAATAAAAGTAGGAAGTCTAATAAGTATTATAGATAGATAGATAGATACATACATACATACATACATAGATAATATGATATATGTGTGTATGTGAGTGTGTGTTGGGTCATCTGTGCTCAGGGATTACTTCTGGATCTAAATTTAGGGATCACCCCTGATGGTGCTTGGGGGACCATATGGTATGCCAGAGACAAAACTTGAGTCTGCTGGGCACAAGGCGAACAAAGGCAGACACCCATGCTGTACTATGTCTTGACCTTCAATAAGTGTTTTATTTTAAATACATTTATGATTCTTAAATGGATGATAGTGAAATAAGAAGTCACCCTCCATACAATCTGGGTCAGAAAAACCTATTTTGTTTAATTCTTAAAAGATTGAAATCTCTGGGTGAGGAAATTCGAAGCCCATTAACTGTATACTTAAGTTCTTGAGCAACACACATACAGATGACTATAAAACATACTGATAGAGATAAAGAGAGCAGAAACCCATCTGAATATTCCTCTTATAAGATTAGAATTTTTTTTTTTTTTGGTTCTTCAGTCTGGCATTTTTCTTTTTTTTTTCTTTTTTTCTCTTTGGATCACACCCGGCGATGCACAGGGCTTACTCCTGGCTCTGCACTCAGGAATTACTCCTGGCTGTGCTAGGGGAGCATATGGGATGCTGGGAATCGAACCCGGGTCGGCTGGGTGAAAGGCAAACGCCCTACCTGCTGTGCTATTGCTCCAGCCGCCAGTCTGGCATTTTTATAAGAACCCTGTCCAGATGAATGTGCACTTACATATAATTTGAGTTACATATATATTTTTTTAAATAATTTATGACTTCTAATTTGATTTAGGGTTATTTTTTGGCTCATGTCTGTATAATCAAGCATGGTTTATAAACTCAGTTTTTACAGGGATGTTTTCATTATTATGTTTTTGCCAAATCAGAACTTTTATAAGAGAAGGAAAGTATTCTCCAGAGAAAGCAAAGCAAACTCTTCATAAATGCCACCCCCTCTCCCTTAGAAACATTATCAGTATTGGAATAAGGTAATATTTTTAAAATAGTAGAAATATTATACATGTTCATAAATGTACTAACTCAGGAATAGAAAAATGTATTGACACAGGTGTAATAAATTGATAGTGTTTCATAAGCCAATGCTTGCTTATTACTTGGGAATCCCAAAATTCCCTTTTTCTAGTAAGTGCTCCGATTTGAATTCAAATGTTATTGTTTAAAAAAAACAAAATAAAGCAATGCCAAAGTCATGATGTGTTTATTTCGATTCTAAAAATTCTACCTAGGTACACAGATATAGGTGACACACTCTATAGATAGATAGCCCATTAGCTTTTGCTGTATTCATAGGACCAAAATTAGTATTGCTACCATCCTGTGACTATGGCCATTCTTAATGACTCTTGCAATGCTTATGGATAAAACCAATTCTCAATTATCACTCTGGTAATTGAGCCTGCATTTTTAGCATAAGTGAAAACCATGGGAGGCCCAAAACTTCACTATGTCAGAGAATCTTAAACCCGCCTTACTCTGTCCTTTCTCTTATAATTTGACCTTCACATTTTCCCTACATCTTGGTCTGAATTTATCAAATTCCTTTGTGCTTAAAAAAAATCATGTGAATATATAAGAATTTGCTAACATCAACTTAATTATCCTCTTTGTTCTTTAATTTTTTTAAATTATCCACAATATATACTTGTTCATATACCTACTACACTTGTGTTTTACTTAGATTATCCCTACTAAGGACTGATCCTCATGTATGTAGAACCCAAATTGTAAGTGTTGGCCATCAGGGTCACCTTTATGTTTAACTTGGACTCTAAGAGTATGTACAGAAAAGGAATAAACTGTTTATCCTACTTAATTACGTATCTCTAGGACCTTACACTGTAAAGAAAAAATAGACTTTTTGTACATATATTTTACTGAATTGATATTACTGCAATTTTATTGCATTGTGAATTTCTGAATATGTTAAGTATTTCTTTAGTCCAGCTATTAATTGTGTTTCTGAGAATTGCACCAGCATCTAACTTATGTTGTATCATGAGAGGAAATGATTTATAATGATTATTGTTGCCCTGAGTAGCAATAACCACAAAAGTGCTTGTGAAGCTTAATTGCCCATGGATATGTGGGATGATATATGAAGAGAAATAAGAGCATAATATTAGAGGATTGTGCAGACACTTATATTCTAGACTTTAACATTCTATTCCAGGTGAAAAGCAGAATTTGGGCCTTTTGATGTGAATTTAGGGTCGTCTTTTTTCAGTTGTGTGTGGAAAGTTATTTTTATTAAGTTAAGAACATTTTATTCAAAAGTTTTGAAGCAATTTTTGTGTGTGGTTTCTTGTATAACTGCTAGTCAAAAGACAAAAGTTACTAACTGAATTGCAGATGGTTAGTAAATTTAATATACATGCTTGCTATAGTTTTCAGAAGTCTCTATACATAAAAAGCATCAATAAATTAGTAATTAAGAACCTCAATAGTTAAAGATAATTGCGTAAAAATATCTCTATCCTAAGTGAGGGAAAGAAATGGCATATATATTGTTACTATGCATTTGGGAAATTCAGCATATAAACTAAATAACAATTGTGTCCTTAATAAACCAAAAAAATCAGTGTTTCTATTTTTTTAAGATTTTCTTAGCTGACAACATATGAGCTGACATCATTCTAATTATTTGAATTTGCTAATAATTGTCCTCCACATAGTTATAGTACAAGTTCAACTTTAAGATGCATATGTTTTACTAATGTTAATATTAGCTGATTAATATTGATGGCAGCTAAAGCCAGTGGCTAATGTCTGACATCTGTTTGATAATCAGTGTTCCAATTCAGGAAGCTGGCATTTCTGTTGAGGTTAGAATGAGGGGTTATTGTGTAAGGAATTATGATTAGGGTTTTGTATGGTTAAGGTTAGGGATAGGGACATGATCTATTCCATTTCTGTTCATCTCAATGTAGTTGTAGTGTCAAGCTGCTTGCTCTATTCTGTGTTAACAGAGAGGTCTTCCCCTCCATTCCCTTGTGACACAATCATTGTGGCACATTATTTCACCAACTCCTTCCATGTTAATGGAGTGATTGATCTCTTTTTCTTCTCATGTGTTAGTCCTTCCCTTGTCCTTAAACATTGATTTGTTTTTATATTTGGAGTAGAGGTATTACTTTTTTATTCCGATACTTTAAAGTCATAGATAGGCACTTTCTGTGATTTATAGTAAAGTCCTGGGTTAAAATTTTTATAATCCTTTTCTAGATGCCAAGTCTCAAACTTGACCCCACAACTACATCTAAATGTGTTTTAGTTTGGGAGGGGTATGTGAAATAATATATATTTGGCCCAAGACTTTCTAGAATATTTTAGAATAAAAAAAGTATAAGTAGAATAGAATATAAATATCATGAATTACTTGTAATTTTTCAGATTTAGAGAACATTTCTTTGTTGTTTGAATATGTTAACTTATAACTACTGTGTGAGGGAGTGAAAAGTAGAGTTTGAACTAATTTGTACTAAACAGCTTATATATAAGGACACTTTGAAACAAAAAAAAAGGAACAATTGGGAAGTGAAGTAGATACAATGACTGAGTGAATGGATCAACTGGAAGAGCAAATAGCATGGCAACCTTTCAGTATATAGAATAAACATTAATTTATTCATTAATTTCTCTTTGCACTTTTTTAAATTCTTTTATTGATTCACCATGTGGAAAGTTACAAAGCTTTCAGGTTAAAGTCTCAGTTATACAATGCTCAAACACCTATCCCTTCACCAGTGCACATATTCCACCACCAAGAATCACGATATAACTCCCCCCTTCCCCCCACCTCCCCAGCCCCCCATCCCGCATGTGTAACTGGTAAATTTCACTTTACTTTCACTTTTCTTCAAATTACAAGTCATGCAAAAATTATCAAGACCAGGAAATGTTTTCAAAAATATTTAAGACTCTTACTATATTAATGTACTCTACATGATGTTTATGAAATATGTCCCTGAAACTTAGTGTGATGAGAACATTCTGCATAGATATACATGAAAATGAAACTGTAACACATTTTTAAAAGCTTTTGTTTTTTTTCAGAGTCAAACCCTACAGAGCTTAAGGCTTATTCATGACTCTGTGCTCAGGGCTCATTCCTGGTAGTGCACAGGGTGCATTTCTTTTAGTGCTCAGGGAGCATATTCAGTTCTAGGAATCAAATCAAGGGTTGGTCATGTGCAAGAAACTGCCTTCACCCCGAATCTCCCCTGTCCTTATTCCTAACCTTAACCATACAAAACCCTAATCATAATTCCTTACACAATAACCCCTCATTCAGTCCATAGAGTTATTTTTACACCGAGGGTAGGGCGTTTGCCTTGCACGTGGCCAACCTGAGTTTGATTCCTCCGCCCCTCTTGGAGAGCCTGGCAAGCTACCAAGAGTATCTCGCCCACATGGCAGAGCCTGGCAAGCTACCCGTGGCCAATTGAATATGCCAAAAGTACTAACAACAAGTCTCACAATGGAGACATTCCTGGTGCCCGAGTAAATCGATGAACAACGGGAGTACAATGCTACAGTGCTACAGTGCTTTTACATGTAATGTTTCCAGTTAACAACAAAATAATATGCTTAGATGCAACTCCTCTCTATGGGATAAGAAATTTTTCAATAGAAAATTGAAATTAACTATGAACACTCCAAATTTAATGTAGGTTAAGGCTAGAATAAAGATTTTTCTGTTGATTTTCCAGATCACTATTCAGTTTTAGATCACAATCATTTTTTCATAATAATCTAATCTTCCAAGTTCTATCTTAGAGAGAATGCTATTTGAACATTTTATATCTAAGATTCTACTATTTAAATATAATAGTATAAGATGAATGATAATACAGTTGGTAGGACCCTTGCCTTTCATGCTGCTGACTCCAGTTTTATCCTATATGGTCCCTCCAAACTGGCAATGAGTAATCCCTCAGCACAGAGCCAGGAGTAAGCCCTGAGCACCTTCAGGTGTGGCTCCCCCTAACAAAAATACAAATAATAATTGTCATAGATATATTGTCTAATTAAATAGTAAATGAAATGCACTCTGGCATACTATGAGAATATTTGCATAGTAAATAATATTTAATGTTAGCATAAATATTAATATCATATACAATATTCAGTATGAATTATTTTTATGCTCATAAATTAAAAAACAAGTTAGAAAAAAATGACCACAGTATCTTTATAAGAATAAAATTAAAGACAATTTTATAAATTTAAAACTTGAGGGAATTTCTAAAATTATTTTTCATAATATAGTATGAAATTATGTACCTCTTACTGGTACATATGAACTGATACCGGTTACCTGCAAAACATTTTCCTCAAATTATGATGCAATGCAAAATTTTTTAGCTTTTGTTCATTATGCTTACTTTAATTTCTAAAATTCCAGAGTTGCTCTCTCATTTCTACTAGAATGAACATTGTCTAGTAGGAATAATCACTGTCTTTATATAAACTATGATATAGGTAAAACATTCATTCCCATTCAGTTTGTTTTTCTAAAGAACTAGCTATTCCATTACTCTGATTTATAAGTGTCTCTTTTAATGTAGCATAGTAAGAACATCATAGAGTTTCTGCATTAAAATTTCTGACTAGTTTCCAATGAGATCGTTAACTATTCTTATATTACTATCACCACAGTTCACAAGAATTCATCATTTGTCATTCACTATATTGTACACTGTAAATGATTTATTCCTCCTTTATCTAGAATGCTCCTACGAAATATTTTAATACTGTGATTTCTTTTACTTAGAAACTGAAATTTGCCTTGGGTATTTATCACTAGCCTAAGAATTTGCATCTTGTCGTGGAGATCAAGATCTCAAAATTATCCTTTACCGGAAGGAAAATTGGGCTTTTACATTTCCACTGTCTTGCTTGATTTTCTGTTTTATTGTTTTTTGGACATCAAAATGTAAACCAGAATATTTTTGAAAGATATTTGCTAAAACCTTAAAAATTCACCCAATATTAAAATGTATGCCTCTTAGAAATATAAGGTTGTATTTGACTAATCTCAAGAACACTCAATAGCATTCCAATCAAGTGTATATTTTAATTTTATTTTTCATTTTATTCTCATCTGGATACTCACATATATTGCAAAATCAAGGAAATTTAGTTGACACATGTTAAAAATGTGATCCATCTTTTTAAAATCTATTTAAACTGATTTAGTATTTTAACTGTTATGAGATATTACCTCATACTGAATGCTGGTGACTAAAACAGCTTTTTCAGTGGACATTCTAAGATCTGATGTTTCTGTGACTAAAGAGCTAAAAGATAGCTTCCTAAAAGAACAATTTATCAGATCATTGCTCTAATGTGAATCTACCCCTAGGAGAAATTCGTACTGAGTATATACTAATTCAGTTCTAGGACCCTAAAATTTCTTGCTTGCTTTGCTGTCCACTAAAAGTAATACCCAGTGTCCAAATAAAAAAGCACTGGGGGGAAAAAAATCGAGGAAATTTACTAACTTAATCTTGATAGTTGTGGGGGTTTAGTAATAAAAATAATTAGGAGTATTCATAAAGTTATAAGCTCTAACAATGTGTTAATTGAAATTTTGCATTATATTACATGTTGATATACCCTATTTTAATAATACTAAAGTATCAATGTTTATTTCTGTAGACAATAGTAAAATAACTTACCATAAAGTTTGATGAAATATATCAATACAGAATATACGAATGAGATATTTTATACCTATCATATTCATTGGGAGTGGATTACTCTAGTTACTTGTATTGACTTAGTAATATAACCCTTAAGTTACATACTTAAAATTTTAAAATAAAATAAATGTTAGAAATTATGTAAACAAATGAATATTATTGACATCAAGGGCAAACAAGTATAATTTAAAAAAGAGAAGGAAAAACAGAGATAGAAGACAAAATAACGATATGCTCAAACAAAAAATGTTTGCTGCATACTGAAAAATGAATAATTTCTGAGGATTCTTGTGCAAGGAAATTTTCCCTTTTAAGATTAAATGGTGAGCAATATTTTAAAAATATTTTAATATTTACTTTTTTCTACATTATTTTAATTTTGCCAACATCAATATAATGAAATGTTGCAGCTGGAGAGTATTGTCTTAATTTTTTATTTGAAACTGAGTAAAAAGTTTTCTTGGTTTTATATTTTCTTATGAAATTCTTTTCATGAACATCTTATTTTCCCCTGCCAAGTTTCAGTAAATGAATTAAGTTGAATTTTGTACAAATACTACATAAGATAATGTCAGTAATTTAACTGTCAAGCAAACTAGGTATTGAAGCTACCTAACACTGTTTTTTTTTTTTTTCCTGGAAACATCACTTGTATGGCATTCATTTCCTTTAACATATATCCTATTCTAACCTCGGTCCCTCCTAATAATCTCAATGTTATTGTTAAAATATTTTGAATTACTGGTCATAAAAGAGTTTTAAAACATTGCCACGAAATGCTTTGGAGGTTCACTCTAGAGCATCGGGAGTTATTCATTCCTGTTCAAACAAGAGCACAGAAAACAAGGCTGGATGTAGCAGTTGCCTGCTTCAAAGATTCAAGTCCAGAGTGGAAAAAAGAAAAACACAGGGAGCACAGATGGTTAAAAGTAAGTTAGTGTTTCTGAAATTAGTTAAATTGTTTTAATAGCTATCTGTATTTTAACAGCATTCTTTAATGGTTCATATTTTGAAATTATATCTATGAAAAAGATGCCAATTGAAAAAGCATTTACATATTTATAGCAGTATAAATTTTCAGAACTGGATTCTAGAAAATGCCAAAATCTAAAAACTAAGCTCGATTATTATTATCACTGTTTTCTGGTTTTCTAGACATCTGAATATTTATCAAGCCATATGAAGGATGCCTGCATTTCTAGGACAATGTGCTATTTATTTTTCACTTACAAAGTAGATTATTATTGTCACAAAGCTATAAGTGTACAGAGTATAATGACAGAACAGTCTCAGTGGCAAATTTTTTATATCAGGACCCATTGTATATTTTTCTTTCTTTTTCATCTTTGAGAGGACAGTTTTTAGAGATCTGACCAATTTTTCATTCCTTTGTTTGAGTATTTTTAAATTCTGGTCATTGTATAGTGAGAATTTGCAGGTGTTTCACAGAGAACTTTTTCCCCTCTAGCTGGATGTGGAAAGGACAATGCAATTAATAACAGATGGCACGGGATGACCACGTCCTTGAGAGAACGCCTTATTGGCACCTCCTGCTAATTGTATCACATATAACACAACTAAAAGCATAATAAATCTGAACTGGGGGACATTTTATGCAAGAGCTCTTCTCCTTTTCCAGACGGTAAATTGCTCAGCTCTTGAAATATCTATAACCTTGTGACACCCAACTTGCATTAGCTTAATTGCCTTTTTTCCCCTCACCCTCCCTCATCTACTTTCCCTACCTTCCCCACCCTCTTCCCCCTCTATCTCACTCATATTTTCATCCCTTTTAAGCGTAAGGAAACAACTGGGGTTTTGTTTTCCTACTAGTTTAGCTCTGTATCTAAAATAGCCACGTTTTCTGATTTATATAGAATTTTGTCAGTGTTAGATCTGCCTGCTAGGAAATTTTTATTTTAAAGGGCTTCATAAACACTTTAACATTAATGGCAGAGAAGAAAGTGTATATTTAATTGATACGACTTGTTAATAGAGATTTTAAACTTTAATACATTTTAAATATAAATGCATGTGAGCATCAGACGGGTATACAAAGGCATAGAATTTTAGTTTACTCTGCATGATAGAAACAACTGATAATATCCTATAGAAGGAAAAGGAATTGAGTTTTTACTCACTTTATAACTCTTTGGTGTTGATAATTTTAAAGTAGACATTTTATTGTATGTCAGATGTTTTGACCTTTCAGCACAATTCTTTTTTCTTCCTCTTAAAATGTGTTTTAGTTGGTAGCTTGAATTTCAAATTATTTGTATCAGTTTTTAAAATTTAGAGACTCATCTGCAAATAAGACACCAAGTACAAACTCTTATTTTATTTGGATTTAATCAAATATATAAAATTAATGGCATATGTATTATTTTTATTATGATTTAACTAGGTAGCTGTGTATATATATGAATCTAGTATTTTCTTAGCAATATAGCTAGTTAGTCCTTTCCAATTATTTATAATCAATATGGATAGTAACCTTAATATGACAGGTAGATAAATCCAGCTTAAAATAAAGCAAAAAAAAAAATAAAAGTCCACAAAAGAAAATTTTTATGTGAGAAAAGACAAATATATTCTCAGATCTTCTGTTATTAGTACTAACCCTGGTCTTATTATTGAGTACTTATACTCTGAGGCAAAAATGTTTAGGCCACTACCAGTCCTAGACCACCCTAGAAATCAGATATAAAATAAAATTGATGTTTTTCTTCTGTTCGTGCGCATTTTTCTTTTGAAGAAATATAAATCATTCTGTTGATTTGTCTGGCATATTGCAATCCCAAAAGCAGGTTTACAACAGGGTAATTAAGTCAGTATTATTAACAGTATTGGGAACTTCAAAAGAGATTGATTTAAGTCACAGTCTGATTGTAGCTAATGAAAGATTCTGTGTGAGTTCCATCACTTTTCTGTGTATCATTGTTTTCCCTATTAAAATTACAGATAACTACTATAATTAGTAATGGTCAAGGAGTACTACCCTGAAGACTAGGGATTCTATGAGTCTCCCATCATGAAAAAAAGTATGAAACACAGGGGAGAGGACATGGAGCAGCCTGTCACTATTTCTAAAGTAATATTGCCATTGTTTATAGTGTTTCTATTTTAAATTGGATTTCTTTCCGGCCCTTATTTTCGATACATATCTGCACAGCTCAATAATTTTTAAAAACAGTTATGCCATATGACTGTTATAAGTGAGAAATACTATGACATGTATCAACATACCTCTTATTTAATGTGCACTAGCTCTAATATTCCGAATTAATAAAATATGGTAAAAACAAATACTCTGTTTATTTTCAACTTATTCTACAGTTGATCTGACAGTAGAGGGATGAGAAACAAAAAGCTCCTTTGAATTACAAGTGTGGATTTGCGTGTATGTAAGTTTACAATATATGTAACTTTGTGTCTTTATACTTTGAAGAAGCAAAATCATATATAAAACATTCAGACAACCTACCCAAGGTTGTCTATATATTTTATGATTTTCTTTGGCTCCATCTTTGTACTCTTCATCCCTATGTATTTACATTAAAGTCTTAGGGTAAATGCAGGTGATGGTTTCTAAGTGGAAATACGGAGTTTTTTTTTTAAGTCACATCTAGAAAAAGAATAACATCATTATATTAATAATATTGGCATTTGATTATTTTGTCTTATCTGTTTCTCTATCATATTCTAGGAGCAAATCCTTATTTCTGTCCCAGCAATCAAAATATATTTTCTATATTACATAAGAGTAAAGGCCAATATGATAAGAAAGATATTAATTACCTTGTATCTCGGCACAATTACTCATCAGTTATCTGATTTACTGACTCTGGTTGCTGTGAAGATTAGAGCAGTTTATACAGTGAAAGTATTAGGAAGATATAAAGTTTTATAAATACAGTAGTTGCCTCATTTTTGAAGGATATTTCACCTTTTTTTTGTAGTCTGGTCACTTAGTATGTTTTCTGACTTAGCATATGCCTGGTAAATTTTGATAAATTAGCAAATAGTGATAAAAATAATGCATATAATTATTTGCATTAGTGCAAAGATAAATTATATAAAGAGAAAGCTTCTAGACTCTTGTTTATAACAAATATATTGAACAACGGCACATACACTGCTTATCTATACACTGTCATGTTTCTGCAGCAACTGAAAAATATATTTTTAAAAGGAAAACTGACTCTACACAAATACTAGTCAAATATTAGCATTTACTGAACATGGAATGGAGACAAGATAAAAAAAACAAAAAAATAAAACAAGGAATCAGAAATCCTGTTACAATAGCCTTTTTTCTCTGCAACTAATTACTGATTTTGCCTCTTGTTTTTGAAACTAAATTTATCTCTGGTCCACACACACCAGGTGATATCTCACTTATATTATTGTAAATTGTTTACATCACAAATTCTGGGTCATGAAGCAGAGGTGATGGAATATTTTTACAGAAACATGTTGGAATCGTGTTTTATTTTAAGGCTCTTACACTGATCATTTTATTTGAAATTCATGTCCTACATTAGCTTCTGAATCTGAATATTAGTGCAGTGAAGAGGAGCAGTTAAATAGCAAATATGGTGTCCATCCTGATTAATGTTATATCTCAACTATTTGTGTAATTATTGATATGCTAGGTTATAACCTGCATGAAGTGTTATACTTTTGATTTATTTGAATTAGATAAGTCATTTGAATTGCGTAGAACAATCAGTTTATTTTAAAAACTACAAGGATAGTAGCGGGTAATGAGGTCATTTTGAGTTGGTAACCATTATAATGTTTGACATGAAAGAATTGAGTTGCTAAAACAATTTTTGTACAAAATACAAAATTACCGACTCTTGAATGTAACTGACCTGTACACAATGTTTTTATATTTTCTATTTTCCTGGTATTGCAATAGTTTCTCATATTCTAGGTGCTAATTTATAGGCTGCCTATAATCCTCGTGTCAGATTGAATTGATAGAGTAAAGCATAAGCTCAGTGCCATGTACAATACCTGCTATTATGTTCATAAGATACTGTTTCTTTTATTCTTATTATATTTTGTATTATCAACATAAATGAAAACATTGGTTTAGATCAGTGATTCCCAATTAGAAGAGGATCATCATTATCTTATTTTTAATTTTTATCATCCCACTAAGCTCAGAAACATTCCAGATGCTGCTAAATGTTCTGTAATGCACAGGAAATTTTCCTACATCATAGAAATATTTGATTGAAGTGGCAATGGTGCTTAAATTGTGAGACCTTTTGATTTTGATGATTATAGGTTAAACAATTATTTTGAGACAAAAGTTGTAATTTGAACAGACTATATCAGATTCCAAGAATTTAAGTTAGGACATATATGTTCTAAATAGTTTGAATAGCCTTTCCATTATACTTACCTATGTTAATCTAAGGAAATGATTTCTGTCCTCAATGTAACAGTAGAAATACCTTGAATTTTTCTGGATATTTTTGACAGTATATTTTATTTATAATTGACTCCTGCATATATTGGCCAAGAGTTATGTGTTGAAACTACCAGAGAACTTAATTAAATATTCTATGGTCTGTTTGTACTGAATTTTGACTGAGCTATTTTCAGGAAATGAGAATGATTATGGGGAATAAATGCTCCAATGATGGAATAAAAGCATACTTATTTTACCTGAGCAAACCTTCTTTGCTATTATTCATTAAAGTTATAGTATTTATGAAAGATGCCCATGTCTTCTATTCATTAAAATTAAGTTAGGGATTTATTTCAATATTCTAAATGATGAAATTAGGTTGGAACACTGATGTTACAAAAACCTAACAGCATTTGAATGACAATGCAATTATCTTTTAAGCCTGATAAGAACTATCTTCCTGTTGTCATGATAATTCAGCAATGGCCTAAATTATATAAACTGGTACTCTTTAGGTCATTCATATTTCTAAATATCTTGCTAAATATATAAATGTATGTTGCTAAATATAAGATGATACAAATTTATAAATGAAAGAATAAAAATAGAAACTGTGACAATTATTCTTTTATGTGTCTTCATTCAAAAATAAATATTTAGCTGGGATATGGTTTAAGTGGTAGAGCAGATACAAAGCATATGTACTTTCCTGTGTTCAATTCTTGGCACCCGCATGCTTCCCCAATAATGCCTGTCCATTTTGGTTTTCTACAGGTACTTATAAATGTAGATTCTATAAGTATTTATTTTATATAAAAATAAAGTATATGTTCTATTAACATGACTTGTAAGTATCATAAGTAAAATAAATTACATGCTTATCTCTGTGTTGTGGATATGATGGAACATGTAACACTGGGCATACTATGTCCCTGCAAGCTTAGGCTCTTTCATTCTCTTCATTTTTAAAGGTGTATCCAGACAGATATTTCTTGCTCTCTCTATTTTTTCCACAGAAACCAGTAGTAGAAAAAAAGTGTGGCAAGAACTTCATGCAACCAGCATATTCCCTGTGAATCCTTAGTCCCTTTATTCTGTACAATCTCCCTTCCTCTTTCCCCCTCTTCATTATCTTTTAGAGCATTTCTGCTATGGTTGGAGGATAAGTAATAAGCTACAACAAAAGATACAATAGTGGCATCAAATAGATAAACTCTCTGAGGACACATGAGGAATAAGCAATGTTATATTGACAAGTTGCACTAGAGGGCAAGAGAGAGAAGAATTCTAGCTACAGCTACAGAAAATACATAAGGTAAGTTTAAGCATTCACCCTCAGAGGTTAGGAATTAAAACTTGTTTAGAAGTTTGTATCAGAGATCTAGTACCTATTTGGGAATAAAATATAATTTAAAAAATATAAACAATGTTCTCTTCCCCGGTAAACAATTATTTTGATCTATCCTAGGAAACAATTTATTAGTTTCTATGAATAAGGCTTTTAATGAAAAAGTGAAAAAGTACAAAGTCTCTCTTTGCTAAAATAAATGTTCAATCAAAGAATTATGGAAGTTTAGTGGAAAAAATAATCTAGTAAAGTTCTATAAGCTAGAAAATTCCTTGACATTTTTTTTTTCAATTTGTAAGTAAGTTGAATGTCTTTTCTTTCTTGATGAGATTTTGAGTTGGTAAATCAATGTAGTAATTGTTCCTTTGAACAAAGTCTTGTCATATGTTGTGGGCCGGATATCTTATTATAGTAGATACAAATTCAAATAGATGGCGATAGGGCATTCCAGGGGAAATTGTAATATGCAGTTACTTGTCATCTGCTGAACCAATGTACTGAACCAGCAACTAGGAAATGATCTATTATTTGCTACATTCCTAATTCAAGTTTTAAATTATAATTATATCCCACATGACTAGAAATCAACAGACAGAATTTTTATTAAAATAATAAGAAATGAAAAAAATGTTTCTATTTTTTTCTATGTCTCTGTTTATCGAAATGTGATTGTAAAGTACTTTTCTGGTTGTTTCAGTACCTGAGAACTGAGTTTTGGATAATGATGAGCAAATGGGAATGCATTATAAATTCTAATAACCAGCAAAGAGACCTGAATTATTCTGTAAAAGTAAAACCTTTTATGGTAAAACAAGTAGTTTTAATGTAAAATATATGCAAATAAATAGAAATTTAGGCTATCAAAATATTTTGAAGTTTATCAAAGAAATTTTGTATGAAGTCATTATTTATAAAAATCTATTTTTAGGGAATACCAATGGAATTGAATGGTTTTCATCTACCAACAATATGACGGAAAATTTATACACATTGTCATTTAATTCTCACATAAAATATGAATCAAATAATACTGCTTACAGTTTATTACTGAGAACACTGAGGCCCAGAGATGCTGATGAATTTGATTCATGTCCTGTAGATTGAATGTACTTAAAAGTTAGACCTCTTCTCTTTGAAGCTTAAATCCATGTTCCTTCAACAAGTTAATATGGAACTCTCTGGTTTCTGTGATTTAAGCCAGCTTTGCTCTGTTGCTTTTCCCTTAATTAATTGTTTAATATATTTGAGTATTTAATTTTTTACTAATGTTAATAGGTTAAATGTTAATTATGAGAATTGGTTCTTTTTACTTTGATCAGCACAAAACAACAACAAACTCTAGACCAACTGACTCTATGATACTGTTGCTTTGAAGAATGAAGAAAGTTTTTTCTTTTTCAAAATTAGACAGTGTTTTTCTTATAATAAATATTGTGGCATAAATGTAATAGTTTCAAAGATAATTAAGTTTTTTCTTCAAGATTAGACTTGCAGGATGAATGTTAATCTTTAGACATAAGTATAATTACATAACCCATGAACAGACAAATAATTAGAGTGTGTGGGTTATTGAAAATGAGAATTGCTTTAAAAATGTCTATCTTTAAATAAGAGGCTAGCTTAATTCTAGGTGCTGTACAATTTAGAAAGGATTATGAGATTATTGTTAGAATTTCTGCTATTCTGTTCTCTGTGCTTTCAATTAGTTTATAAGTGAGGGAAAATATCAGAATATTCAAAGAAAGAAAAATAGCCTATTTGGGGTATTGGTAGGTATCTGTGCCAGAAGGGTTACCATTGTCTTATACAAATTCAGGATAAAACAAGTGTTACTTTTTCCTTTTCCTTAGTATGAAAGAAGAGAGAATTAATGAGTGCCACTCATATGAGAAGAGACATAACAGGTATTTAAACCTTCATCTCTCTGTTTATAAGGTTTGACTTTTTCTCATTTCTTCAAGGTCTTCAGAGTGATAGAGCTCTTTACCTTTTAGCACTTACAAACCAGAATTTTCGATAAAACAAGGGGAAAGCTTAATCAAAGTACTAAAATCTTACTGATTTACTTAAAATTAATTACTAATATGTTATACAGAGACATATATTTGTCAGATTGAGTTTAATTCCCTTTTATATATTGACTTTAATATCAACTAGATGATAAGTTTTTTTCTCTTTTTAATCTTTCATCTTTTTTATCTTAAACTTTGAAGTTTTTATTTTCTAAATAATTTTCAAATTAGTATCTTAAAAAGCATATTATTTAAGGATTCTTGTATAAAAACACAAAAAAGAAAAAGGAAAGGAGGGGAGCACCTCACTGCACTGGGCACTGGGCACAGGGCGCCAGCGCTGTCTCTCCTGACAGGCACATTCGCTAGTCTCCAGCCGCTTCCCCCACCCCGGGGAGATTGATGGCGATGATGAGGCAGGCGAGGAAGGAACGGAGCCAAGCTGGTTGGTCTCATTTGCAGTTTATTCCAATCTCCTCTCTATCCACTCCCGTCTCTCTCTCTCTCTCTCTCTCTCTCTCTCTCTCTCTCTCTCTCTCTCTCTCTCTCTCTCCACTTCTTCCCCAACCCCCTCATACAGCCACCTTAAATCCTTCCCTCCCCCCCCATCCGGTGCTGGGGCTTATGCATAGGTGTGGTTACAATCAATAGGGGGTAAAGTTCTATCCCTTAGGGGATGCTTTCACTAGAACAGAATCTCTTTCAGCAGGACATCCGCCCAAGAGCAAAATCCCCTTGGTGTGTTTCTCCTCTCTTTGTCCAACTAACATATAAGTATTCATATTATAAATCATTTTGTATGGACATAGCAAGAGACCCATTAAGCTTATAGAATTGCTCTCCTGGGGTCACCTGGATCTCAGACTAAAGTGCTCAGGCCAGATTAGTCTTTCCTAGCCCTAGCAGGGTCCTAGTCTCATCGTTGCTTCTGGATCATGACATAACATGTCCATGACCAAGCTCTTAACATATAGTTAAGCATTAGGTGCTTTGGCCAGGCCCATCTCAATGCCAGAGTAGCACATAACTCACTGCTTGCCCTGGGTCTGTCCCGTCCCTTTTTCGGACCCTACTTTTGGGGGTGCTAGGAAGTAAGGGCAGCTGAGGCTTAAGTCGAGAAAGCAGGTGCCCAGGAGTGAATAATATTTGAAGTCAATTAAATCCCATGTTACCAAAGCATATTAATAAATGTCTTTCTTTGTCCATACAAAAGGATATTGTTTTAAAGTAAACTATTCAAAAGACATAAGAGAGGACAGAGACAATATTAATTTATGATATAAATTCATTGTCCTAGCAAGATCTAATCTTACAGATTAACAGAGTTCGATTAGGGGAAGGACTGAATAACTAGTTGGGGAAGGGAGCATAGAAGTGATTAAGGATAAACAAAGGAATGGGAGTGACTCGGAAGCACCTTGATAGGCGTGACTGATATACCAAAACTCCTAGTGGCAAGGGGAGCAGGACATACCAATGTCAAGCCTAACATATTTAGAGCTATATTCCAACAGATTCTTATGCCTTGGATGACCAACCCAGGTTCGATTCCTATGTCTCTCTCGGAGATCCCTGCAAGCTACTGAAAGTATCCCACCACATGGCAGAGCCTGGCAAGCTACCTGTGGCATATTTGATATGCAAAAACAGTAACAACAAGTCTCACAATGGAGGCATCACTAGTCCTGCTTAAGCAAATCGATGAACAATGGGAGGACAGTGCTATGACAGTGCTACCGTGCTGTGCTATGCTTTGGATCAGAGCAATAGTACAGGATCTAAGGTGCTTGCCTTGAATGTTGGAACTCAAATTTAATCCACAGCACTGCAATGAATACATATGTTAGAATACTTATGTTATAAGGAAACATTCTTGTAAATACATTTTTTAAATGCCAATATTATTATTGAAAAGTCCCCATTCCCCTTTAGTTCAGGTGTGACTACATAAATTTTCCATTGGGCCATCCCTATCTTTCCTAGAATACTCAAAAGAAAAGTCTTGAACTAGAGATCTAGGTATATGTTAAGGGGCTTCCCTTGCATCCAACAATCTCTGTTTGACTCACAAGAACCTCCTAGAGTTCCCTGAGCACTAACAGGAATAGCTCCTGAGCACAGAGCCAGAAACAGACCCTGAGTACCAGCAACTGTTGTTCATACCCTCAACGAAAGAATAACCATACATTTGACTTATAAAGGAAAGGCTAGGAGATAACACAGTGTTTAGGGTATAGGCATACACAGTGGTCATGGTTTGATATCTCCTTTTCCTAGCATCCCCCTAATGCAGTTTTAAAGGCCCCCAAGCAATGCCAGGTGTGACTTTGGAGGCCTTCACCACCTCCCCAGTGGCCTGGGTATTCCCAGCACTGTAGATCCTTAGTAGTATCTTGTCCCCAAACTCTTGGATTGAACCATGTTGCTTGAGAATCACGAAAAATGCCCATGGGCCTCCTGAGCACTGCCTAAGAGGACCTGCACCACCATTAGCCTAAGGATAGAAAATACTATTCAAGAGTAACATATTATAATGGAAAGATAGGCACACCACGTGGCGGGAGTGATAGTACAGTGGGTAGGGTGTTTGCCTTGTACGCAGCCAACCCGGGTTCAATCCCCAGCATGCCATATGGTCCTCCAAGCACTACCAGGAGTAATTCCTGAGCGCAGAGCCTGGAGTAATCCCTGAGCATTGATGGGTGTGACCCCAAAAAAAGGAAAAAAAATAGGCATACCACATCAAACATCATAATATATAATTGGCATGATTGAATACTATATTTTAATGATTATAAAATCATTCAATAAAGAGAATTTTATTGAAAATTAATGAGTTATAGCATTCTCAAACTCTATGTACATATATACATACATACATACACAGACACACAAACAAAAACACACACAGATGTTAACCATGGTACCTAGAGAATCCTGTTCTTAGTTATGTCTCTCCAAATTTTATGACAAAAATACTTGCCTTTCTTTTGATACCTATCAACAAGTTCTACAACTAGAACTCAAAATTCATAGTGGGAGGCACTAGGATATTCAAAGATGTAATAGAATGTATTTTTTATACCAAATTTGAAAAGATGATAAGAACAAAAACAAATTAGATTAGGGAAACATGAAATTGTGTGAGTGTAAAAAATGAGATCCAGAATTAAAGTTTAAAAAATGAAATAGCTTGAGCAGATACCCAGAATAAAATATAGAATTGGTCTAATTTAGTGACTATTAAGTGGAAGAATAACACACACCATATCTGATTGAGTGATGCTAAACAGTGAGATGATTACTTGATGAAGGGATATCAAGAAAATGAATAGAATAAACATAAGGTATTCATTCACTTTTTGGACAGTTGGCTGGGAAATTATTGAAACTCATCCAACTTGGTTTTTCCAGTAGAAGCTAGAAATAGAGTTTCAGAGCTTATAAAAATTCTCAGAAGAGATATAGATGTTGGAGTCACTGTGCTGGATGAAGCTCCGGGAGATGGATGTGACAGTGGATGACTTCATCCTTAACTGGTAGGGATCCAATTTCTTCATTAAATACATTAAGTGGAACAAGATGCTGAAAATGCAAACTATATTTTGCAACCATAAATTCTGCTTTTGAAAAAAAAGGGTATAAGTAAATTTTAAAAGTTCATTACCTATATGTTGAATGTTTTAGATATGACACAAGGCAAAATATTCATGATGCTAAAATTGTTTTTACGCAGACATACAGGCAGAATTTAAGAAAAATGCCCTGTGAAAATGTGTAAACTTTCTCTCCGAGCTCATGACGACAAACATAGTATTAAGCATCTAAATACATTAATCAAGAAAAGAGATGTTGAATGATTCATCCAGAACTTAAATAATTCCATTATCTACTTGAAGTAGGTTGCAACATTATAGGAAATAGTAAATGTGTTTACTGCTAATCATTTGCTTCATTTACAGTAATTCCCTATTCCTGCTCAACTATTCATTTTTATCAAAAAGTTGTATAGTCATATTCAATTCAGTAATCAATGATGTCCACTGATAAATGGTTTATTTGAAAAGGGTCTGTGAACTTTCCAGTTAAATGAACCTTTTAACTGTTAACACTTATTAGCTATTGTTTAAGTGATTATTCTTCTGCTGTACTTTACTTGGAGATTTGTAAGTATTATCTAGTCATTAAGTCCACTTTGTATGGTAATCTTACTATAGTCCTTTTAAAGACTAAAACTGAAACCCTCACATTAGTACTCAAAGTTGCAAAATCAGTAAGAGGCAGTGTTCAATTTTGATTATGGGGCTAAATGATTCCAGTGTCTTTGTGTTTTTATTGCATCTTTTTCCTTATATCTGGAAGACCACAAAAACAACAAGAAGAGAAACAACCCATTTCCACATCAATTACATCACAGAGTAACATTTATATGCAAACCTTCATACAGTATTTTCATAAATTTTGGTAAAACAATGAACAGGGATTAATACACTTGAACAAGAATTTCAATTTTTGTACTTCCTGTTGCTTTGAAGAATTATGGCTATTGTGGGGAATGAAAGGGGGGCAGTTTGAGACACAGTCAGTATGCTCAATGCTTACTTTTGACTTTGTGCTCAGAGACCCCTCTTGGCAGTGCCCTAAACTTAACCTGGACTATTCCTCTAGTTCAATCATGGCATTTTAAATTCCATGAAAGTTATTAAATGAATTGATATAATAGATATAAGTAATGACATAATATAGATATGTGTTTAATAAATACTAATTTCTCAAATTAGAAAGTAGTTTGAATCTTAAAAATATATATTATGTGCTATGTTTTCTAGGAAATATTCAAATACCTAATATTATAAAAACATATACCTAAAGAAACATAGAGAGGTTTGACTTTATTGATCCTTTTTATTTTTCTTTTCTTTTTTTTTTCTTTGAGGACACGCTCAGTGATGCTCTCAGTGCTCAGGAGTCACTCTTTGAAGGGCAGGGAGGGACCATATGTGATTGCAAGACCAAACCTGGGTCAGTCATGTCCAAGGCAAGCACCCTACCCGCTGTACTGTCACTAATTTATGGGCCTGAGGGGATTCCTTTTACATATATAGATGACAAGACTTAACTTTTCAGGAAGTATTGAGGAATTATCCAGGGAGAATATCTTTGAGGTCATTAATAGTATTTTAAAATTCCAATTTTCATGTTCTTATTTTGCTCATCCTGCAGGACACAGAAAATATAACATTTCACTTGGCATAATAGGAACAGAAGCAAGAAGAATCAAGATCTGAAAAACTTCACAGAATCTTGATTCCATTTGAACCTGTAACTACTCTACTTCTGTTAGCACTCTTTTACACCCTCCCCAACACATACACCCATACACACACACACACACACACACACACACACACACACACACCCCTCAACAAATAGCATTTCTCAGGTATATGTGCAGCCATTTTGGAGAATTTAGAATGAAGGTGGAGGTATGGCAGTGTTAATGTTGGCATATGTAAATGTGGGAACTTTTAGGAAAACATGTTGGCATCTCTCAATCTGGAGTGCTCATAAAACTAGTTCTTTATTTGATTAAACCAGTAAAAGTTCAGACTGTTAATATTGTGCAGTCATAAAACCTGTTAATATTGTGCAGCCATAGGACAAATAAAGAAAAAAGAGAGATGCATACATTGTCCATACTGACATTCCATATACAGTGTTTGGCCTTGAGTTATAAATGATGGAGACTAGTTTCTTGGTCAATGTATAGCATTCTGGTTCTCATATAACATTCCATTGACTTATTATATTGATACTTTTGGCAACTATTGCATATTTTTATCAGAGTGAAATATAATTGAAGTAGACATTTTTTTTAGTTTACCTTCCATAAAAAAGCTTCTCGACCACATGACATCTTATAGCCTAGTTCTTCCTCTGGGAGAATCTGGTAAGCTACCAAGAGTTTCCTGTCCACATGGGAGAGCCTCACAAACTCCCCATGGCGTATTCATATGCCAAAACCAGTACCAATGATGGGTCTCATTCCCCTGACCCTGAAAGAGCCTCCAATGCAGCATCATTGGGAAGGATGAGTATAGAGAGGCTTCTAAAATCTCAGGGCTAGGACAAATGGAGATGTTACCGAGACCGCTGGAGAAATTCGATAATCAATGGGATGATGATGATGATGATGATGATGATGATGATGATGATGATGATGATGATGATGAATAAAGCATAGAATACCCAATGTAGTCTAGAGTTCTAGAATTCTATTCCTTTTGAAGTTTTTGTTATTTCCATGACTCCACCCAGTGACTGTTTGTGCTATAGAGAATATTTTTTCCTATTTTTAAAAATAGTAGAAGATAAATTGAATAAAATAAAAATTAAGAAAACATATAGTTCATAAATAATTACAGTGTTCCATGTTTTTTTTCCAGAAAAACAATTTACCAGAAACACAATTTGGAGCAATAAGATAGGATTCTTTCTCATAAAACCATAAGTATAAACCATAAGCCTTTAGCATAAACCAATTCATTTCTCCCTATACAATCAATAAAAAAGGTGTAGATAAAATTTATCAATATATCTTATGGCTACTTTATCTGGAAACTGTCTTCAAAAGTTTGATTTCAACACTGTTTTCCTGACATTTCATCATGCTGATATTTATAAGAAACACTTAAGAGAAGCATAAAATATTAACATTGTCCGCATTCTTTTAAAATATCAACATACTGTAGGAACCATTGATTTTTCTTCAAGAATCCTCTGTCTAGTATTACAGAAACTTTATGCAGACATAGTAATTGGTAGTTCTAAGCTCCTTATTGTTACAGCTGTCAAAATTCCCTATTCTGGAGCAGATAGTCAACTATCCTTAATAGATGATTTATAGTAGGGCAAAAATGAGCTAGTGGACCCCTGGAGAGTGAAATAAATGCATTGTATTGAGCAGCTGAGGATGTTTCCTGACAGATTTTGTTTTAGGTATAAATGCAAGATATTTCTTCTGCAGATGTCTTAAAACATATATTGTAAGGGAAAGAAAATCCATATGTTATTGATTTATTTAAATCTTTAAAAAATTAGATATTGTGAAAGCAACTTATATTTGTATTTTTCTTAGAAAGAGAACATTTTATTGTATAGTAAATAAAGAAAAATGAAAAAGCCTGAAAATTCATATTCAGTTCCAAATTTAACTCAAATAAGACATGGTTTTTAAAACATGACCAAACAAATATAAGCTGGTGATTTCAAAGAATAAATCAGAAATTAAAGAAAACTAGGCAAGCTGTTTCTCTGGAATTCGCCTTATTCATTTAGTCAAAACAGAGGAGGAAAGAAATAAACAACCCTCCAGTAGTAGCAGCAAATGACAATTCAGTATATAATTCTACAGAATGTATAGCTTTAGCAATACAGGATTGGGCATCAATTCATGGTCTCTTTTCCCTTTATGCTACAAAACAAAAGAACTCCCTTAAAAGGGGTAACAAATTGTGTGGGCTATAATTGCTATTCTGTCTTAACTGTTAGAGGTTTACAATGCTTCAGTGTGAACTGGAGGTAGGTTGTACTGTGTAGTCTGTGCTTATACAGACTTTTAAGTAAGCAGAGTAAGAATGAAAAGACAACCATATTTCAAGTAATTTTTAAAGAAAACCTTTATCCTAGATGCTTAGGATAAAGTATTGCTTAGTTTTATTCAGTTTTAAGTAATTTTTGTTTTCTTAAAGTTTTAAATGTTTAATCCCATATTATGAGATATAGGGTGGTTATGTGAAGAATAATATAAAGATTTCCTTTCTTCCTTTCTCCCCTCCTTTAGTTCCCTTCTCATTTCCTCTTTTTCTATCCTTTCTTCTCTTTTCCTTACATAGGTCTCCCTCCCTTCCTCCCTCCCTCCCTCCCTCCCTCCCTTCCTCCCTCACTTCCTTCCTTCCTTCCTTCCTTCCTTCCTTCCTTCCTTCCTTCCTTCCTTCCTTCCTTCCTTCCTTCCTTCCTTCCTTCCTTCCTTCCTTCCTTCCTTCCTTCCTGTCACACCTGGCTGTGCTCAGCCTTACTCCAATCTCTGTGCTCAGAGATCATTCCTGGAGGTGCTCGGGGAATTTAACTGGTGCCCATATTCGAATGCCAGGTAGGCCACATGCGAGAGAAGCTCAATTCCCACTATACTATCTTCCCAGCCCTCCTTTTCTTTTTTTCTTCCATTTCCTTTACCATACCACTTATAAATCACATTTACCTAGCTAACTAGGTTTCCATTTTATTTTGCTACAGTAACAACAAGTCTCACAATGGAGACATTACTGGTGCCCACTCGAGCAAATTGATGAGCAACAGATGACAGTGACAGTAACATGTATTAATATATTTGTTGATTTTCAGATGTGAGTCTGAGAACATCAAAACATTGTTTCCCTTTGCTTTTATTAACTATTTCCCTCAAAACGTATTTTTACTCAAAACCTGACTATATCTCATTAAAGCTGTTAGTAATTATTTTTAAAAATATTTTGAAACAGAATATTTTTAAATATATTTGTATAAATGGAAATATAATTGTATCAAGGAAATCTGCTAAAAGACCAAAAATTAATTAGTTTTCTGCCTTAATGTTAAAGTAATTTTATTATGATGAATTATTTTGAACAATTTAATTGTTATAAATAATTAAATAATAAATGTCAACTAGTTTTCACATTTTCCAGAAAATCTTAAGTGCCACATATGCCTTTTCTAATATACATTTAAAGAATCAGAATATATGAACAGACTATTCGGTATCCTTAATATAACTTGATAATTATTAACTGATTTAAAAAACACAAAATCTCATAAATGCTACTATATATCTGATAGGTTTATATTTATTTATCTATTTATGCAGATATCAGTCATAAAGTTAAAGCAATAAATGGAAACAGGGATAAAGTTAACATTGAACAGTCACACAACTCATTAATATCATATACACTCATTTAATTTTAATGAAAACATAATTAACATTTCAATGTTATATTACAATATGTGTGAATACGAAGCATTATATCGGAGTGTCAGTGTCAAGGAGCCTGTGAAACATGTGTGAATGATCTCTTGAATGAAGTTCTCTATGGTTGAATCCTCAACACCATTTAAGTTCCCCAAGCACTCACACTATGAGTAACACTGAGTACTGAGTCAGGACTAAGGCCTAAATACAATCAGGTGTGGTCCAAAACCAAAAAAATAATTATACATATAGTCATGGGGGGCATATATATTGTGTAAATGCATATATATGTGTATGTGTGTGTATATATATATATATATATATATATATATATCACAGTTGGTAGGGCGTTTGCCTTGCACATGGCCGACTCTGGTTTGATTCCTCCTTCACTCTCGGAGAGCCCAGCAAGTTACCAAGAGTATCTCGCTCTCACAGTAAGCTACCCGTGGCGTATTCGATATGCCAAAAACAGTAACAAGTCTCACAATGGAGATGTTCCTGGTGCCCATTCGAGCAAATTAATAAGTAATGGGATGACAGTGATACAATGATAAATATATAATAGATAATATATATATATATATATTATATATATAATCTTTGGGGGGCATGGAGGTAACTCAATGGACTGAGAGCATGGTGCAAGAATCAAATTCAACTACCCATAATGCACAGTTCCTCAAGCACCACTGGGAGAGAAACTTAAACAACATATCCAGGATGAGCCCCTGAGCCAAAATATAAACTATATTATTACTAAATTAATGTTAACCTGTACATACATTGCTTTCAAGTGTCCCACTTGTCTTGTTGCCTCATGGGCACTGTTGTGAGAGTAGCTCAATAAACGTAAGCTTCCTGGGGGAGGAGCAAAGACAACCCAATGTTATCCAATATTTCTCTGGTGAATTCTAAAAAAACATTAATTAATTGATTGATTGATTGATTGATTAATTTAGATTTGGGTCACACCATGCGATTCTCAGGGCCTATTCCTGGCGCTGCACTTAGGAATTACTCCTGAAAGTGCTCAGGGACCTTATGTGGTGCCTGGGATTGAACACACATTGGTTTCACACAAGGAAAGAGTCCTACGCACTGTAATATTTCTCCAGCCCTTCAAACAAGCATTTTAAAGAAAAAATAATATTAAATTCTCAAAAGAAATTTCTGAAAACTGAAGATAACAGATATATGTGAAAACTATACTACATAATTTGCCTTGATACAAAAATTTAAAAGGATACTACATGAAAATTACAAACACCTATTAACAACATAAAATGTGCTTGAAATAAAGTTTTGCCAAAAGTAGCAGAGTATAACTTAAACACATTAAACTAAAAGTATGTATGTCGTCCTCTCAAAATACACAGGAGAAAAAATGTGACCCAGTCAATAGGAAGTCAATAGAAAAAAAATTAATGGGGTTAAAAGCAGCAATGAAAAATACAGTACTACCATGAATTTAATAGAGAAAATTAATTTTATTTCTCTTAAGTTCAGGAATTGAGGTAGGATGTTTTCTTATCCACTGCTCTTATGCAACATTATTCAGAACCTAGCCAGTGGAATAAGGCAAGAAAAAATTAAATTAAAACCATTTAAGATATGAAGAATATTGAATAATTTTTCTTCATAAGTAGCATAATTGTCCATGTAGAAAATCTAACATAATTGACAGAAAAATTGTGTGACTAAACAACAAATGTTATAAAGTCAATTATACACTTGTTACTAGCAGTAAATAACTGAAATAATAATTTTCAATCTAATTTTTAATAGAATAAATTATTAAAAATGAATCTGTCAGATCATGGGACGAACTCTGTCATGATCCAGAAAGAAGTAACTGAATAAGAACCCTGCTGGGGTTAGAAAAGACTAACCTGGCCTACGGACTGTGGTCTAGAATGTATAGTGAAATGTCTCCAGGAAGAACTGATCTTTAAGCTTAATATATCTCCTACTGTGTTCCTAAAAAATAAAATTGCTAAAAATATTAGAAGAAGTAAATTTACTATGATTGTTAAATGGTTTACTAGCTGCGAAAAGTAGAAAACAATTGCCCTAGATGGAATCCCGTCCTTGAGCGAATCTCGTAGTTATCAAGAGTGCCGAACTCTCATATGAGACTTTTGTCCTTGAGTTAATTGCCTAGAACTTCCCCTGAAGGAGTGACTTTACCTCTGCTTTTTGTTATGACAATTCTCAACCCCGCTTACGTGTACCCCCACCCTTCAAGATTTCTATATAACTATGCTATAAGGGGACAGAGGGGATATCATGATGTCAAGGACTAGTAGAGGACTTTGAGGTGTTTGAGGAGACTAGGATGATGGAACTATGATGACTGGGACTACAACTAAAATTACAACTACAATTGTGCTAAACGGGGAGAGATCAGACTACACTGGGGAGGAGAGAGAAATAAACTGACTACCAACCAGCCTGGAGCCCTGTTTCTCTGTTCCCGTCCTCTGCCGCCCATCAGTTGACATAATCTGGCCTGGGGAGGCGGCTCTCGGCCAACAAACACACCTTCCCCTTGAATCTCACAGAAAGTAAATAAGCTTGTAAGGTACTGTGTAAAATGTTTTTTATGTGCAAATACAAATATCTTAAATAACATTTAATTGATCTATTTCTTCTTGAGTGAGTATTGAATGTTTTAGTGCTCTTTAGTGTTTGTTCATTATTGGTGTCACATTTATCGATATTAAGTTATTTCTGGTGATATATATAAAAATATATATGTATATATAATTTACAGTGATTCCATTTCTTTATTACTGTTATTTAAAGTGTGTTTTTTTATTTTTCTGATCATTGTAGGTGCAACTGAAGGCTGATTGATTTTTTTAAATGTTTTCTATAGCAATTTTTTTCTCAACCACTTACCTTGAGGGGTCTATGGTATACCCTAATTATTATTTGGTCAATTACACTGAAGGGTGCAGTTCTGAGGCACCCTTCATTGCTAGGATTCATTGCTACTCAGATCCAGCTGTGCAATGAAAGATTCTACTGGGCTAGCCCTGATATTAGGATCCCACATATACAATATATCACTCCAGTCTTTTGAGCTATTTCCTGGGCTTTAACTTAATTTTATTTTGGTTTTTCTTTGGCCCACAACTAACTACTCTCGGCTTTGTCTTGCTTATAAGCTCAGAGATCACTCCTGATGGAACTTGGAAAACTTACAGGGTATTTACGATTGAACCTCATTGGCTCTGTGCAAGCCAAATGCCTTACACTGTACTACCTCTCTGTTCCCCATCTAAACCAACTTTTAAAATTTACTTTATGCTGTTTTTTTATTTTATTCTTCTGATTCATTGCTTTTCATTCTAGTTCTTATAACTATCTTTAATTTGAGTTAGATTTTATTTTCATATCATCTTTAGACATTTTTTAAGTTTGTAAACATTTTAAAATTTGTTGACTTCATACTTAATTACTTTCTAATATTGAATTTACTGATATGCTTTAAGTATTTTGTTAGAATTATCACATATTTTGATTTGGTGCATTTTCATTTATTTAGTTCAGAATACTTTATAATTGATCTTTTTAAATATTTTTAGACTTAAGTTTTTTCAGATTTTGTTTTCCTTTTTGGGACACACCTGGCAATGCACAGGGACTACTCCTGGCTCTGCACTCAGGAATTACTCCTGGAGATGCTCAGGGGACCATATGGGATGCTGGGAATCAAACCTTGTTCACTTTTCACGGGGGCTTATTGTTCCATATGAATTTCAGGATTGCTTGCTCCATTTCTTTGAAGAATGTCAATGGTATCCTTATAGAGATCGCATTGAATTTGTACAATGCTTTGGGGAGTATTGCCATTTTGATAATATTAATTCTTCCAATCCATGAGCAGGAAATATTTTTCCATTTCCTCATGCCCTCTTTTATTTCCTGAAGTAGCGTTTTGTAGTTTTCATTATACAAGTCCTTTACCTCTTTAGTTAAGTTAATTCTGAGGTATTTGATCATTTGAGGCACAATTGTGAATGGGATTCCTTTTGTCATGTTGCTTTCTTCTCTCTCATTATTTGCGTATAGGAAAGCCATGAACTTTTGAGTGTTGATTTTATTGCCTACAACTTTACTATACAAATCTATTGTTTCTAAGAGTTTCTTGGTAGAGGTTTTAGGGTTCTCTAAGTATAGTATCATATCATCTGAAAATAGTGAGAGTTTGATTTCTCCCTTTCCTACCTGAATGCCCTTAATATCTTTTTCTTGCCTAACCACTATTGCAAGTACTTCCAGTAATATATTGAACAGGAGAGGAGAGAGTGGGCATCTTTGTCTTGTCCCTGTTCTCAGTGGGGAGGGTCTTAGTTTTTCCCCATTGAGGATTATGCTTGCCGTAGGCTTGTGGTAGATGGCTTTGACTATATTGAGGAGATTTCCTCCAAAACCCATTTTGGTGAGGGTTTTTATCATGAACAGATGTTGGATCTTGTCAAATGCTTTCTCTGCATCTATTTATATGATCATATGGATTTTATCTTTACTTTTGTTGATATGTTGGATTATGTTGATTGATTTCCGAATGTTAAACCATCCTTGCATCCCCGGGATGAATCCCACTTGGTCATGGTGTAAGATCTTTTTGATGAGATGGTGAATTCTGTTTGCTAATATTTTGTTGAGAATCTTTGCATTCATGTTCATCAGGGATATCGGCCTGTAGTTTTATTATTTTTTTGTGGTGTCTTTGTTTGCTTTTGGTATTAGTGAGAGCCTCGTAAAAACTGTTTGGGAGGGTTTCTGTTTTTTTTTTTCAATTTCCTGGAAAAGCTTGAGAAGAACTGGCAATAGGTCCTCCTTAAATGTTTGGAAGAATTGGCTAGTGAATCCATCTGGACCTGAGGTTTTGTTTTTGGGAAGACTTTTGATTACAGTTTCAATTTCCTTGATATTAATAGGACTGCTCAGGTATTCCTGGTCTTCTTGGTTCAGCCTTGGGAGATTGTAGGAATCCAGGAATTAATCCATTTCTTCTAGGTTCTCTTGTTTCGTGGCATACAGCTTTTCGAAGTAGTCTCTGATAATCTTTCTCCTACAAAGCGGTAATAATTAAAACAGCATGGTACTGGAACAAAGGTAGAGCTGCAGACCAATGGAACAGGGTGGAATATTCTGACACACCACCCCAAATATATGATCATCTAATCTTTGATAAGGAAGCAAGAAATGTGCTACACTTGATCTTAGCCAAAAGACCGAGAAGCAATAGGAAGCAAGAATGTGAAGTGGAGCAAGGAAAGCATGTTAACAAATTGTGCTGGTAAAACTGGACAGCTATATGCAAAAAAATGGACTCAGATCTCCACCTATCACCATGTACAAAAGTCAGATCAAAATGGATTAAAGACCTCAACATCAGACCAGAATCCCTAAGGTACACTAAAGACAAGGTCGGCAAAACCCTCCACGACATTGTAGCCAACGGTTTCTTCATAGCTGACACTCCACTGGCCAAGCAAGTGAAAACAGAGACAAATAAATGGGACTATCTCAAACTAAGAAGCTTCTGCACCTGAAAAGGTACAGTGACAAAAGTACAAAGACAGCCTACAGAATGGGAAAGGATATTTACCCAATACCTATTTGATAAGGGGTTGATATCAAGGATATACAAGGCACTGGTTGAACTCCACAAGAAGAAAACTGCCGACCCAATCAAAAAATGGGGTGATGAACAGAAACTTCCCCAAAGAAGAAATCCAAATGGCTGAGAGGCACATGAGAAAATGCTCGACAATACTAATCATCAGGGAGATGCAGATCAAAACAACAATGCGATATCATCTCACACCACAAACTGGCCCACATCCAAAAAAACAATAGCAACCGGTGTTGGTGCAGATGTGGGGAGAAAGGGACTCTTCTTCACTGCTGGTGGGAATGCCGACTTGTTCAGCCCTTTTGGAAAACAATATGGACGATATTCAAAAAAATTAGAAATTGTGCTCCCATTTGACCCAGCAATACTGCTCCTGGGAATATACCTCAGAGAGGCAAAAAGGTACAGTAGAAATGACATTTGCATTTCTATGTTCATTATAGCACTGTTTACAATAGCCACAATCTGGAAAAAGTAGGAGTGCCCCAAAACAAATGACTGGTTAAAGAAAATTTGGTACATCTACACAATGGAATACTATGCATCTGTTAGAAAACATGAAGTCATGAAATTTGCATATATGTGGATCAACATGGAAAGTATCATGTTGAGTGAAATGAGTCAGAAAGAAAGAGACAGACATAGAAAATTTGCACTCATATGTGGAATATAAAGTCACAGAGAGGTAAGAGCTAGCAATGATGCAATTTCTGGCAGAAATTCCTCTGGACTTAGTTACTAAAATACTAAAGTACAGAAATCCAAAACCTCACGGCCGCTATTGTGGCCATATGACCTCATATCTCTTCATTCTCAGCAATGGAAAACAAATTATCAAATGCTTCCTTTCCAGCAGGTCCAACTCTGGGTGGGGGGGAAAACCCCCAAAAATAATAGTGAGTTTTTTGTGCGAATGTAATCAAAGTAAAGAGAAAGTAATGTCAAATTTATCAGCTACACAGGTGGGATGGGGGGGCTGGGGGGATGTGGAGGGGGTGGGAGGGAGGTTTACTGTGGTTCTTGGTGGTGGAATATGTGCACTGGTGAAGGGATGGGTGTTTGAGCATTGTGTAACTGAGACTTAAGCCTGAAAGCTTTGTAACTTTCCACATGGTGATTCAATTAAAAAATAAAATTAAAAAAAAAGAAAGAAAAACCTGGTTTGGCTGCATGCAATGCAAACACCCTACCCGCTGTGGTATCACTCCATCCCCCAAGTTTTTTTTTTCAACATAGTCTGACTTAGTTTTCAAGTTATTAAATTCAGGGACTTTTTCAAAGATTTGCTACTGCTATCTTGTAGTTCAATTCCCTTGAAAAGCCCTTATAAGACCTCATAAAATCAAAAATATCAAAAGTACAATTAGAAAAATGGCCTAAAAATACATAAATGAAAAGTTATCCAAAGAAGACTTATAGATAGCCCCTTAAGCACATGAAATAGAATATTCACAAGTGTTAACTTTAGGCAATTGCAAATGAAGATCATAACTAAAGATTATCTCACATAATGTGAGTGAATTTTATCAAAAAATTGGTAGCAAGGAGTATGTGGAGAAAAGGAATTTTCATACACTTTTAGTGAGAATATAAACTGGTATAATAAACTGGTATATTTTCTGTTGAAAACAGTGAACACTCATTAGAAAAATAAAAAATAAAACACTCATTAGAATACTAAGAATAGTAGTATCATCACTGTCACTGTACCACTGTCATCCCATTGTTCATCGATTTGCTGGAGCAGGCGCCAGTAAGGTCTTCATTTGTCCTAGCCCCGAGATTTTAGCACTCTGTCCTTACTTGTCCTTTCCCAACGGTGCTGCATTGAAGGCTCTTTTAGAGTCATGGGAATGAGACCCATTATCATTACTGTTTTTGGCATATCAAATATTCCATGGGGAGCTTGCCAGGCTCTGCCAGTTGTAGTATAGCAATAGTAATAGTAATAGCAATAATATTAGTAACAGTAATATAGTAACTAATATTAATAATAGTAATTAGTAATCATAATAGTATAGTAAGAGCATGATTGCTTAATACAATTTAAGAAGAGATTGCCTATCCCTTCCTTTGAATTGCAAATCCCCAGCTCTTTGGAAACTGATGCATCACCCAGATGTAGATATCTAAGACCCCACTAGAGAAGAGTAGAGTCCTTACTAAAGGAGAAGCTACAGAACTATTAGATTGTGAATAGACATACTATTCATTGAACTGGGATGACATGAAAAAAACTATCAATGGTGCAAGGCTTTCTCTCTGATAACACCCACACTAACTTGCAGAGAACTCCAGGAAGAAAAAAATAAAGCATGTCAAAATATTGTATAAAACCTGCTTCTGAAAGCAGTTTGGAGTTGGCTCCTCAAGCATGTGTCCTCTCTTGAATGTAGAAAGTGTGCATTTTTCTATATCTGTTTGCTTGCTCTGCAATCCCATGTTCTCCCTTGAACACCTCTCTCTCTCTCTCTCTCTCTCTCTCTCTCTCTCTCTCTCTCTCTCTCTCTCTCTCTCTTACTGTTTCTATGGATCTGGCTTGCTTTTCTCACTGTGGAGAAGTCTGTCCTTTAATAATGTCTGAAAACTAAAAATATTTATTACATTTTAAAGTCTTTTGAAAGAACATAAGTGATATGAGACAAAAACCTATTTGACAGAAAATGTATTTATTTTGTAAAAATTAATATCTGGCCTTTTATTGCTTGCTGCTGACATAGTGAGTGACTATGTCACTTAGTGACTATGTAACATAGTGAGTGACTATGTTACTTGTTTTAAAACCAACATTACCAATTATGGAATGTGGGTTATAGAACCAACAACATTCTTACAGGCGTAGTCACAGCTTATCTGACCTAGTATGAAGGCAGAGAAAAATTAAAGCCAATACACAAGTTTGTATTTTTTTCATCAGATGTTAGGTTGAATACTCTGTTCTTAACATTAAATATATAAAATAGATGATATAGAAAATAGAAATAAACTTGAACATTATTTCTTGAATAGGCATGAGGAAACTGAATGTGGGGAATTACATAAAAAGCAATAAAAACACTGGATATGTTCTGGGTATTAGTAAATGCCTTTAAATTTCCATGGTATATAAGGGAGAACTCTATTGCTGTAGATTAGATACACTCATCTAAAGGATAAATAAAACTCAATATATTATACATGTTGTAGAATAATAGACTTACCAAGGGTAAGAAATTATAGTGGAAAAAGAAATTCTCAAAGGGAGGGGATTATTTGTCATGACATTAATAGAGTTGAAAGAAATGTACAGGTTGAATAAGGTATAACACCTATCCTGACTTATACCAAAAACCAATTCAATATGTATTTGGTAATTCATAAAAGTACTGATTTGTTTTTGTTTGTGAAATTCCGTGTGTACTTTATTATATCCAAAGACCCAAGAAAATTATTAGGACTATATTATGTAATAAACTTGTAACAGACTTGGTGTAAAGACTTTCTCCTTTGGTAAGTATTGAACTCTGCATTACATTCTTCACCTTAACGTCTACCATTCTCTAAAGACTCAAATGACATTTATCCTATTAAAATCCAATGATAAATACATAGACTTTTACACATAGCATCTTTTATTTTCTATATTATTAAATTATTATTTCCTCTAAATAGAAAAAAGTCACATTCAAATATATAAAAGCTGAACTCCAAAAGCAGTAGTAGTTTTACGTTATTATAAAAGCAGCATTTTAAAAATAAACAGGTTTGACAATTTATCATTATTAACCAAGTTTTTATGAGTAAAATAAATTTAATACACTTTTATAAGAATTAAATGCTCTCAAAATGTATACAAATTAAAATTTGGATAGTATTAGATTAATCTGATTGCTTTTTTACAACACAATAGTCTATCTTCAATGTTATTGGTTACTATACTACACAATTAAAATATATTATATTTCAGAATGACATTATAATTGATCCCAAAGGAAATATAAAACCTTTTTATCCATATCCTCTTGTGACCTTCTAGGTCATATCTATTCTTTTGCAGAACCCCTCCTAATTTAATTTATATTTGAATAAAATTTTTGCTAGATGAAACTTTTTTTTCCAGGAGAAATCCTTTTGACCTTTACAGAAAACTGGAATTATAAGTGAACATTATGCCAATGGAAATGATAAGATTTGTTCTAAGACTTTAGAACTTTACTGAAGATACTGGTGTATTTGTAAATATTCAAAAGCTTTTCCTTATCTGAAATATTTTTAGCAAGATAAATAATTTAATGTTCTTTAAGCATTATCTCTGATATTTTAAAAGCAAATTATTTTGGGGCTGTGGTGATAATATAGCCAATAGTGCAATTGCCTTGTAAATGCTAAATTTGATTTCTGGTTTAATTCCCATATATCTCCCTGAGCCATACCAGAAGTGATCCCTGAGGACAGTCAGGAATAAGCCAAGAACACTGCTGGATGTGGCCCAAAACAACAACAAACAAACAGAAGCAAATTATTTTTGTTTCCTTAGATATAAATATAAAGACTAAAGTACAGAGGTTAAAGTGCACTTGTTGGGGCCGGAGGGATGGTACAGTAGGTAGGGTGTTTGCCTTGCACTCGGCAAACTTGGGTTAGATCCCTGGCATCTCCCGAGCACTGCCAGGAATAATTCCTCGGTACAGAGCCAGGAGTAACCCAGAGCATCAAAGCCAAAACAAGACAAAAAAAAAGTGCACTTGTGTAGTCAACCCTGGTCCAATCTCTAGGCACACATGATCTTCCAAGATGCCAATCTGAAAGCCCCAAGCATCACCAGTTGCAATTTGAAGGCCCCAAGCATTTTCAAGCCAAACACCAATGGAAGGATAAAGAAAAGGTTTTTATAGAATAGGACTCAAGCTATGGGAATTTAACATAAGACAAGTGGTATTTTCTCAGAAAGTTTGTTTAGATTATTAAGTAAGATGTGATGAAAACTTGAGATAGAATGGTGCTTTGCTTTCACCTGTGGAACAAAATGTATAAGTAGGGGCAAAATATGTGAGAGATAGTAGAGGTACTAAGGTGCTTGCCTTGTACGTGGCCTACCCAAGTTTAATCCCTAGCATTGCACTTGGTCTCTAGACCACTGCCAGGAGTGTTCTCTGAACAGAGTTTGAGTAAGCCCTAGCCACTGTTTTGTGTGGCCCAAAAAACAAAGTATAATGTGAGAAGAAAGCTGGAACTCTACAATTGGGGAAAAATTGGGCTGGAGAAATAGTAGAGTGGATGAGGCACTTGCACATGGCCTACCTTAGCCAGGTTTGATTGGTCATCCTTGAGCACAGGGCCAAGAGTACGTCCTGAGCACTGCACGGTGTGCACCAAAGAGAAAAAACAAAGAGCACACTTTTTTCAGTTCTTGCACTTGAGCTTATAACACTGTGGTATTGAACAAGGTACTTGGTTCTTGTAGTACCTCTTTTCTAAATCAAATAATTGACAGTACTTTGTAGAAACCTGGCAAACTCCCCGTTGCATATTTAATTTGCCAAAAACAGCAACAACAAGTCTCACAATGGAGACTTACTGGTGCCCACTCAAGCAAATCCATGAGCAAAGGGATGACAGTTACAGTGACAGTGACTTTGTAGAATAGAAAACAGTATCAATGACTATAATCAATGATTATAGTCAATTTACATCTCAGAAGGGTGCATAGTTAAACCAGGAAACATGCCTTCTTCCCTTTTTCCCTCATGGGACAGTGATTAGCTTTGCTTTAAATCTAAGAAAGTTAAAATATAATTCGCTATAGCTAAGTACATCGTAAAGGATAAATGTTAAAATTAAAAAATGAATTTCTGAGGCTAGAGAGCTAATATAGTGGGAAAGGCGCTTGCTTTACACATATCCAAACTGTATAGAAAAGAACATATAACCAAACTGTATAGAAGAGAACCACCGTCAAGGAACAGCAAAACACCCGAAAGGGTCATTTATAGTTTCTCTCTATAATTAAATGAAACTCTGGGGCAATAGGAATTATAACAAGACAGAAAACCAAGAGATCTGAAGTATTCAGAGGACGGAGCTCACCAATGAGAAGAAGCTGCAGGAATGGCAGAAGCGGATGACGGAAGTGTCCTGAACATGTGTTATATGAGAAGTGTAGTCACAGCTACTACTGAGCAGTCAAGTGAAGAATCCCCTGCCAAAAAGAACATTGCAGAGGGTGAGTTGAGCACACACCTACACAATCTTGTCGCTTATATGCCACATTTTGAAACCAAGGTTTTCAAGAAGTTCTCAACCATAGAAACGAAGGTTGACAAACTATTTGCAATAGTGGAAGAATTGCAGAGACATATCAACAAGCTTAATCCCCCTGCGTTTGTATCAAATGTTGCACAACAAGGAAGGGTCGACTTCAGAAGAGAGCTCCGGCTAACTGAGCCAGCTCTGCCAAGGCTTGAAGCACCTCAACACCATCCATCCCCTGATAACGACCCAGGTTCTGACCTCGATGCCTACTTAGCTGTTCTTTGATTTCAACTTAGACCACAATAATTGAAACCACCAATATTATTAAAGAATAAATAAATTGCAAACTCTGAAAAAAAAATTACCTGTGGTACCCTGGACACTACCAGGAATGATTCTTGAATTCAGAGCCAGGAGTAATCCCTAAACATCACCTGGCATAGCCCAAATCCCCCACCACCACCACAAAAAAGGAATTTTTAATTCATAATAGTGCTTAAAAATCACAAAGACCAGCAAGATACCACAAGCAAAAACAAGCCTTCTAACTTCTTTTCTTTTTTACTTTTTACTTTTCTGGGGGACTAGATTTGCCTTGCAGGCGGCCAACCCAGGTTCAATTCCTCCATCTTTCTCAGAGAGCCCAGCAAGCTAAGGAGAGTATCTCCACCCCCAAGGCAGAGCCTGGCAAGCTAGCCCTGGCTTATTCAACATGCCCAAAACAGTAAAAACAAGTCTTCCAATGGAGACCTTATAGGTGCCCGCTCAAGCGAAGCGATGAACAACTGGGCGACAGCGCTACAGTGCTAATATAAATATAAATATAAATAATTATAATATTTATTCACTGTCACTGTCATCCTGTTGCTCATTGATTTGCTCGAGTGGGGACCAGTAATGTCTCCATTGTGAGACTTGTTTGTTACTGTTTTTTTGGCGTGTTGAATTTGCCACAGGTAGCTTGCCAGGCTCTGCCCTGTGGGCGAAATACTCTCGTTAGCTTGCCAGGCTCTCCGAGAGGGGTGGAGGAATTGAAACCGAGTTGGCCGCTTGCAAGGTGAACGCCCTATCACTGTGCTATGGCTCCAGCCTGTTTTGCCATATATTTAAGAAATATTATTAATATATAAAAATAAGTTTTGTATATTACATACACATAGACTAATTTAATGTTTTAGTAACTTAGGCATTCAATATAATTCCCAAACATTGATTGAAAAAGTTTATAATGAAGTAGTCAAATTAGTGGATATACTTATGTATATATATAACATATACATATATGTATAATTTGAATTACCTATGTTGTCAGAATTTTAAATCACCCATGTTTGCATACTAAATTTGTAAAAGCTTGCTGGTTCTCTTGAAATAATAATTAAACCTATAATATTCTCATTACAATATACATGCAGTATAAAATTTATATATACATATATCTACATATATGTGTGCATATATATATTTTTTTTTTAGGCCATAGTTGGTGATACTTATGGCTTACTCCTGCTCTGACTCATAGATCTTCCCTGACCGTGTCCGTGGACCATGCATACTGCACCCTAGGCAAGTGGGTAATTCTGTACTAGCCAGATTTACTGCATAAATTTTAAGAAATGCATATGAAAATTGTCTCTTCACTTACAGTTGTTGACATTATATTTATAATCATAATTTGTGATGTTGTATTGATAGGTACACATTGTAATGAAAGTCTACACAAACATTTCTGATGGCTTAATCTATTTTGTTCCTGAGAACTCTAGAAAGTAAATAATGTCATTATTGTTTTTTCCAGGTGTAAAAAAATCAATAAGATTTAATTTGCTTAAGCATCCATGAGAATATAAATTTACTTTAAGATGCCTCAACATGTAAGAATCTTTTTAGAGTTGAGTTTAACTAAAGAATTGTCACTAAATACCCATGCCTAGCTTTAGGCAGCATGTTTTTTGTACTAGCAAAGAAAAACTGTAGGAAACTTGCCAGATATGATTTTCAAGTCATGAGAGAATTGATAAGAAATTCGCATTCACATTTTAAACATGTTTAAATAGTATGGCAAAATTTCTCAATCCTAACTACATATTTTTTATTGTAAGCAGTGAAAAACAGCCATTTATGAACTCTTAGAAATTCCAGTTCAATCTCTCAATCTTTGAATGTTAATCATAACTAAATTATAGGATTAAATGAAGTTTTAAACTTGTGGTGGTAGTGGTATTATCGTACTGTTGATATTATTTTTCATAAATGTAGAGTGCTTACTGTGGACTCAGAGGATGATATGATTCTCCCTTTGTTCTACTTGTCATGGAATACATTCATGGGAGCAATACTTTACTAAAGAAAAATAATAAATTTTCACATATACATTATTTTCATTCATATTTTGTGGATATTCTTATCCAGTATGTTTTCTGATATGACCAAAATGACAAAATTGTTGGAGAACAGAGAAAAAAATGTCAAATAATTCTCCAGTTTCCTTTTTTATGTTGTTAGATCATTATGGTTAACAGAAGCCTCAAAGAGCAAAAAAGCCAATAAATTTTGTTTTATTTGAGAATATTAATATTTCTATTCACATATTTAATTCTGTTCTGATACACAGAAGAAGTTTAATTCTATCCTGACAAATTGTTCTAAATATGTTTTGGTTGTGGCTGGAGAGTTATTACAGCAGGTAAGGCGCTTGTCTTGTCTGCAGCTGACCCAGGTTCCATCCCCAGCATCCTAGATGGTCCCCTGAGCACTTCTAATAGTGATTCCTGAGCACAGAGCCAGAGTAACCTCTGAGCATTGTCCAACGTGACCCAGAAATGAAGAAAAAATATATTTTTGTTCATGAAGTGAAATACTTGTGGCATAATTGCCAGTGGAAGATTCAACTTATCATGAGATCACACAACTACAACAATATTAGAAAACAGAATTCTTCCTTAGTATTGCCAAACCTGAGACTATAGTAATCTTCAAATATTTCTATAAATTAACCATAGTAAGTGTTCAAATCTGTATTTAATAATCTGCAACAATCAGTTAAACATTAAGTTATCATCATGTAAAAGTGAGTATCCACTTTAGCATTCTAATTTTGTTTTCATCGGGATGGTATATTTACAAAGTTGAGTTGCCTTAACTTTATTCTTATCTTTATTCAGATATTAAAATATTCATGATTCTGGTGGTGAAGAATTGCCCATTTTTTCAATATAGCTCATGAATTAATTCAATAGCCAGTCTTACTAACCTGTAAGGTGTTGGCTTCTATTTCAAATAAATTATTGTGAGGAAAGAATACAAAGGGTTCATTATAAATCATATGAATGATCCAGTATTTTTATGGCATGCAACTTCTACAGTTAAAAAAAAACAGCAATTCTCTGCCTCAGTTAATACAATATATATAGCACTCAGTGTTTTTAAAGTGGCAAATACCTCAAGAACTGTCTCCAAAAAGATTTAGAATTCACTTCTAGAATAAATGAAGCGGAAGTGTGATTTTTTTCCTATTATTTATGAACTAGTATTGGCTTATCATTCAAGTCCTCAAACTTTGTCTATTGGTCTCAGATTTCTCACACTTTGTGTCTCAAATGCACATCTCAAAATATTCTACTATTAAAAACTCCATGCTCTGGCAAAACAAATCAGAACTTTTCTTAAGGGATTTTTTATTTGAACCTAGCTATCTCTATTGGATCACAATTTCTTCCTTATGAAACTGTTTTAAAGATACATGCAGTTTAGTATGATTTAAAGTATTCATTTTGGTTCACATTAGTATGTTCATTTCTGCCTTCTTAAGGTTGTTTGACTTTTTGATTCAGAAACTCTTATAACCTTGTCAGATGGCCAGAATTCTCACTGATACCTGTTTTATTTTTTTTTCACTAACACACAAATAAAATGTAACCTTAACCACTATAGGGCAGCTTTTATTATTTCCCTGTAGAATGATTTTAAATTTCTTAATTTTTTATATATTATTCAATATAAAATTTGCTAAAGACCATTTGAAAGAGTGACAGTTATTTGAATAATTCTACATGTCATTGAAAGAATGAACATGTGTCTGGCAAAGGTTGATTTGACATATATATCACTATGCCACCCTACAGTTCTATGCTAATATGTTTAATTATGGTGAGAATGTGTTCTGTAGCATCTCTAGATGCTATTTAGATTTTCGTGTATTCAGATTTCTTCAAGTAGCCTAAAAAATACTGGGAAAGAAATTAGAAGACAGTTTAATTACTGGGTCTATTACACATGAAATGAACAGTATTGAGAAACTAAAAATCTTGATATTCAAATGTCCTGCTTTCTGTTCATCTTCCAAGGCTGTGTGACTTGAACTGAGTTTATGAAATGGTTGTTAAAAATCTAAAATTTCTATAAAAATGTGTAATTTGCATTATAAAATTTGTCCATCTTTCTTTAAACCTTCACTTCAGATTCATCATCTGCTGTTCTCTGCCCTGCTTTGCTCCTGAGATCCTGAGTACCATGTACTGGTTCTCTGAAGTCCCACTATTTCCTTTCCATTGGAAATTGGGAAGCACCAGTTAAAGGTAGGAAAAAGAGAAGGTAGATGAGTAAGGTCTGTTTCCTCGAGGCTCTTTCCTTGCTAACCTGCAGTTTGCCTCTGTACTACATAACACGATCTTTGTTCCCCCTATCCCCATGTTCATTATTAGTCCCTTTAGTACTGTCATTTTCATGATCATTTTTGTGTGTCTTGCAGTTCCTACTAGAACCTTAACTAAGACAAATAATTGTACTTACTACTGTTAATTAATTTATGGATATTCTGCACTCTAATATTAATCCACATATAACCTCCCAAGCTCCCTTCTGAGGCAAGATAAAGTGACTTGTCCATTACAATTTTACCTTAGCCCAAATTTGTTCTACTATTCACATTCTCCCTTTGGAAAAATAATTAAAAGATAGCAATCACTCCAATCACTTCTCTTTCTGACTAGGATTTGACTCAGCTATAAAAGGAACGAAGTAATTGCACACACATGCACTCACACACATAGTCGCACACACACAGAGGCCTTTTCTGATAGTTCTTTCTCCCATCTGATGCCACTGAAAGCATTATCACAGTTGACTGTGCTCTTATGCACATATTATATATACTGATGTTAAGATGAAACAAATCTTCCTGAGAGGACTCCTTTTTGCTTTTATACCTATTTCCTCAATTATTATCCAATACTAAAGTTAAGGTTTGAATTTATTATGATACTCTTCATACCTCTTGGAGTGGTGAATATTTGTATTAGGTGTATTAGGATGTACTGAATTTAATTGTCTTGCCTGGAGAATAAAGGTAGCCTGCTTATATATCTCAGCTCTTGATAGATTTTAACTTTATGAGATTTATAATTAGTGTCAGCAAGATCAACGCACTTTGAAGTTCATTGAATTTTCAACAAGGTGATACTTATTATTTTCTTTTTGAGCACCTACTCAATGTAATCCTTTGTTGGTCTGATAGAATTACATACTCTGATTTTTGAAAAGTGCTCTAGAATAAAAGAGCTTGCATCCTCCTCAAAGTATGTTTTCATTCTATTCTTCTAATACATAGTTTTTATGTTACATTGACTTTAAATGATACTCTTTTTAAGAATATTAAACTTATGGCCTTTGTTCTCCCTTGGATATGTATCCCACTTGCTCTTCTCTATGTTTCCTTGCTTGTTTATTTCCACTTTGGACAAACCTGTATTTGCTCTCAAAGACACACTTCTCTCTCTCTTTCCCCTTACATCTTTCTAAATGAGTTTCAGTAAATATTATCTTGCTTAAAAAAAATTCTAAACTTAATTTTAATGACTTTAAATTTACATCTAATAGAGGATGCTAACACCTACTATATGTAGGTGGCAAGTTTTTTGACAGATACTGGTTTAATTTTTCCACTTTTCTCCCTCACTTTTGCTTTTGCTTTATCAATGTTGGGGAAAGGTAGGTTCAGATAGTGTAGCAGGAAAAAGACAAATTTTCTGCATTTTTTTAGCTTCCTAAAAAAAATAAAAACCTAATAACTTAAGGCACATGCAGCATGCAATTTAGTCTTAACTATTTTAGTATTTTATTTGTTGGTTTTTGTGTTTTGAATGGGGGCATGTGTGCCTGAAATGTACCCATGACCTACACATGCAAGAGAAAATATCTACCATTGAGCTATATTCCTTACCACTGCTGTCTATTCACTTGTAAATGCAAGACTTGAGGCAAGTAACTCATGGTTTTCAGAAACAATTTCCAAAATTCTTTATCTTGGGGACCAGATGGTACAGGTGTAAGGCAATTGCCTTGCAATCAGTGCACTGCAGTTCAATCCCCAACAGCATCTATGATCCCTGGGCCTCATCAGGAATGATCTCTGAGCATTAATGCAAGTTAATACTAGTTACTCTCATTATTTAGTATTCAAGAATGATATTTGTTTTTTTATATTTTGCATAAACAACTAAAAAAGAAAATAATTCATTTTAAGAAAAATTGAGGCCGGTGCAATAGTAAAGTGGGCAGAGTACTTGTCTTGCACACAGCCAACCTCGGTTTGATCCCCAGCACTACATACAATCATGGAGTCTCACCAGATGATCCCCAAGTATGGCTGGATATAATCTTGCCCAAGACAAAAATAATTAATTTGAAAAAATGATCAAAATCTGTTTATGCACTAAGTGAATTAAAAAAAAGAACTGAAAGACAATTATTGAATGATTTTATTCATAAAGAATCTAAAGGGCTACTAGCAATCAAACAATCCAGTACAACTAAGTCTTGTGCAGTGAAAACTATGGTGGTTTCCAGTGACTCAGGGCAAGGGGAATGAGGAGAACAAGTATTTTTAATAAATGGCAGTAGAACTCTGATGATAGATGTTTATGTCTTATAAACATTTAGAAGTATAAAACTATAGTTCTGATGTTCTTTAGGATTGTATATCAATGATAAGTGGAAAGAAAAGACACATTTAAATGAATTATGTCTTATAAATTCAAAATTAAAAAATAACTATGTTATCTTTCAAAGGCTCCATTTTATATTACCCATTAAAATTAGAATTTTGAAATATGAATCTGGGGGAGATAAACTTAATGCTCATATTATATATGGTATCCTTTTATGAGTTGTGCTTTTATTTTATTTTTTCATAGAATTTTTCATAATTCAATTTTAAATAAATGTTGCATTTTCTTTATTTAGTTCCAATTGAATATAGTACCACTTTTAATTTCATTAAAGTATAGTCTTTAGGAATCTTCCAAACCTCTGTTCATGACAATGTGATATTTACATTAGAAGAAGTCTCTTAGGAGAATAGTGATCACTGGCCAAGTCTAGGTCAAAATTCTACTTCTTTGGTAACATTTCAAGCTGGAGAAACAAATCATTAGGGTAAGCACATAAACAAGACAGTGTTCAGATCTCTCTAGCACAAAATAATTTCTACAAATAGTGGAAACTCAGATGTTCATGCATTTCCTACTTTTGAGAATATTTATATTCTAACAAGGAGCCCAGAGTTCTGGAACTTAAAGCTAAGAGGGAAGGTGTTTTAGAGGCAACTTCTCTTTTATTGGACAACTAACCTTCCTTACATGGTGATCACATGCTTTATCATGTATCATCATCTTGTATCTGGGTAGAATATAAATTGTTGTACTTCACCACCTAGGTTTTTGATGCTTAATATCTTAGATGAGAAAGGAGAATTTGTAATTCTAAGAAGTTTCCAGGAGTGCAACTGGCCTTAACTTCATTTTAAGAAATGTCATCCAAAGGAAAGAAGGGAAAAATATCTGACAGTGAATGGACTGTTTATTGGACAATGCCCCATAAGAATTAGGAAAAGCCTTCTTATCTGGGCCCAGTCAAATGGTTCCAGCAAAGAAAGGTAGCTAAAGGAATGATAGTTGTGCCTTCAGTGAGGGACTGACTAGAGAATGACACCATCAACTCTTTCAAGTGCATCAGAGTTATGGCTTAAAGAATATTGCACCTGGACAGAAGAGAAATACAGGAATTGAGGTGCATTTCTTGCATGCTGCTTACCCTGGTTTATACCCTGGTGATCCTGAAACTCATTGAGTACAACCCTAGAGGTCTCTGAGTGACCTGAAAAATCTTCCACACTATGTTCTCGAACAGTGCCACATTCTTGGCCCCTAGCATTTAATGACTAGCCTGGTTGGATAAGAATCACTAGAAAAGGTCCCCAGATCCCCTTGGTCTTTCTTGGAAGCCGCTCAAAAAATACTGCATGCAAAAAATTTTTAGAAAGCATAAAATTTTGCCAGATTAGTGCACTTACACAAAACTCAAAAGATCTGCTTAGACCAGGGAATAAAAAATGTCTAATGCTGTATGCCTAAATATTTGTAATATAGTGAGGATGGAGATTCATCAAAAAAATTCTGTACATTGGTTTTCTATGTTATACATCACAGATTAAAAGAAAAGATGCAATTAATATGGATTTGTACTAAATACTGATTGTCAGATAATTTTGGAAGATCACAAAAAAGCAAAATAAAACAAAAATGCATCTCTATATCTTAACTTGCCAAATTACTACTGTAGAAATTTAAAGTGTACATGCAGAGAATTAAAACCCAAACAAAACTGATCAAAACCTTGACAAAGACATATACATGAACAAGTGGCTTACAGAAAGTTTTTTTATTTAATAGATTGTTCTTAGTAGAGTAAGAATATTCAATAAAGTCAATGAAGGACCTTGCACATTTAGTAAATCTATTACCCTTCACACTTTTGTGGGTATTTAAAAAAATATTTTTAATTGAATAACCATGAATTAAAAATTGCAAAATTATTCATGATTGAATTTCAGGCATACAATGTTCCAACACCAATCCATTCACCAGCTGTCCACTTGCCTTCACCAGTGTCCCCAGTTTTCATTCCAACATCCACCTTTATCACAGGAACTTCTTTCATTTTATTTTATTCTTTTTTTCTCCCTCAGGGACTGTGATTTACCCTACTATTACTGATAGGGTATCATGCATGTTGCTGACTTCCTTTCAGTGCTTAGTCCTGTTCCAAAGTGATTACTTCCCTCTATCATTGTCATCATGATCCTTTCAGTGACTTATCTCCCCTAATCCCCAGTTACAGGCTTCCTACAAAGGTCCAAGTTCTCCTGCTCTTACTTTATATTGTTTGGGACCATTAGTTACTCCCATACTATGTTTTTTATATCCTACATATGAGTGATATTGCTCTGTGTCTGTTCCTCACACTCTGATAACTTTTACAGATCTTTTTTGAGAAATCAAGGTGGTAAAATGGAAATAGCAAAGGTTGTGTGAAGTAAGACAAAACTGAGTTCAAGTTTCTGCTCTAAAACAGTCTGGCAGACTGAAAACTAAATTATTAGCCTCTCTGCTTTATATTCCTCATCTTTAAAATGGTATTATGAGTGACTAAGATTTGACAGTAAATGATGAAAAGGTTCAAAACTCGAAGATAAGTCCTGGGGATGTAATAATGGCAACACAAGAACTTTAGTTAGCATAGCTCTGTGTTATATAGGAATGTTAAGATCTCATAAAGAAAACTTACTTTTATTCTTTTTATTGTATCTTTACAAAATAACAGATGTTAACTAAACATGTGTAATTATTCCACAATATGTATAAACTAAAAAAAGAGAAGGGTTCTATTCTCCTCTTATGTTAAAGGAAAATATTAAATAAAAGCGTATGGAGAGCTTCTAAGATATAGATAAAGTTTTGGGGCTGGAGCAATAACACAGCAGGTAGGGCGTTTGCCTTGCACGTGGCCAACCAAGGCTCGAATCCCAGAATCCCATATGGTCATCTGAGCACTGGCAAGAATAATTCCTGAGTACAGATCCAGGAGTGTCCCCTGCGCAAAATTTGGGCGTGACCCAAAAATTAAAAAAAAGATATGAAGTTCTATTTTTTCTTTTTTTTATTTTGACAATTGCTGTCCATATTTTATTTATATATTTTCATTTAATTTTCTTTCTTTTCTTTGCTTTTTTTGAATTTTTTGTTAGTGAATCACCGTTAGGTACAGTTACAAACTTATGAACTTTCGTGTTTGCATTTCAGTCATACAGTGATCATTTACCCATCCCTCCTCCAGTGCCCATTCTTCTTCACCAATGTTCCCAGTATCCCTCCCACCACCCCAACCCCATCCCCCACCACCCCACCATTCCTCTGTGGCAGGGCATTCCCTTTTGTTCTCTCTCCTTTTGGCAGTTGTAGTTTGCAATAGAGTTATTGAGTGGCCTTCATGTTCGGTCTATGGTCTACTTTTGGCAAGCATCTTTTAACCCAAATGTGTCCTCCAACATTATCTACTTGGTGTTCCCTTATCTAGCTCAGAAGACTTTTCCCCCTGCATGTGAGGCCAGTTTCCAAGCTGTGGGAGAGATCTCCTGGTCCTTATCTCTACTACTCTTGGGTGTTAGCTTCCCACTCTGTTACTTTTTATTGCACAGATGAGTACGATATTTCTGTCTGTCTCTCTCTTTCTGACTCATTTCACTTAACATACTTTCCCTGTAGATCCACTTGTATACAAATTTCATGACTTCATCTTTTCTAACAGCTGCATAGTATTCCATTGTGTAGATGTACAAAAGTTTCTTTAACCAGTCATCTGTTTTGGGGCATTCGGGTTTTTTCCACATTCTGGCTATTGTAAACAGTGCTGAAATGAACTTACAAGTGCAGATGTCATTTAGACTATACGTTTTTAGATCTCTGGGATATATTCCCAGAAGGATATTGTGGGTCAAATGGGAACTCAATTTCTAATTTTTTGAGAAGCGTCCATACTGTTTTCCAAAAGAGTTGAACCAGTCGGCATTCCCACCAGCAGTGATGGAGAGTCTCTTTCTGTCCACTTCCGCGCCAACACTGGTTGCTTTTGTTCTTTTGGATATGGGCCAGTCCCTGTGGTGTGAGATGATATCTCATTATTGTTTTGATCTGCATCTCCCTGATGATTAGTGATGATTAGCATTTTTTCATTTGTATTTTGACCATTCAGATTTCTTCTTTGAGGAAGTTTCTGTTCAATTAATCGTCCCATTTTCTTATGAGGTTGAGTATTTTCTTCTTGTAGAGTTCAACCAGTACTTTATATATCCTTGATATCAACCTCTTATCAGATGGGTATTGGGTGAATATACTTTCCCAATCTGTAGATTATCTTTGTATTCTGGTCACTGTATCTTTTTTATTTTTATTTTTTAATTTTATTTTATTGAATCACCGTGACAAAAGTTACAAAGCTTTCAGGTTTGTCTCAGTCATATAATGATCAAACCCCCATCCCTTCACCAGTGCACCTGTTCCCCCACCAAGAACCCTGATATACTTCCCTCCCACCCCCTACCCCCTGCACCTGAGTGGCCAATGATTTTCACTTTATTCTCTATACTTTGGATACATTCAATATTTCAACAAAGAACTGATTATTATTATTTGAAAATTTCCCCCAACAATCAAACCTGCTGAAAAGGCTTCTTTGATAGTTTGTTTTCCATTGCTGATTTTAGGAGCATTAATGAAGATTATAGGAGCTCACGACAGCGGCAGCACAGTTTTGGATTTTTGTTCTTTTAGCTCAGCTCACAGTCTAGATGCATTTCTACAAGTCTCCGGGTGCCAAAATGTGTTAGTAGACCTCCTGGATCATAGTCTTTAGGAGCATTGGTTCCAGACTTGTGCACATCTGCTCCGGATCTCATCTGGCTGGTCACTGTATCTTTTGAGATGCAGAAGCTTCTCAGTATAAGATAGTCCTATTTGTTTATCTCTGTTTCCACTTGCTTGGTCAGTGGGTTGTTATCTTTGAAGACACCTTTAGCTTCAATGTTGTAGAGGGTTTTGCTGAACTTGTCTTCAATGTACCTAATGGATTCTGGTCTGATGTTGAGGTCTTTAATCAATTTTGATCCTACTTTTATGCATGGTGTTTCCAATATGCAAATAATGAGAGAGAGGGAAGCGACATAAAAAAAGCAACCCTGTTCACAATCATGCTTCAGAAAACAAAGTAGCTCGGAATCAGCTTAACTAAGGAGGTAAAGGACCTGTACAAAGATAACTACAAAACGCTACTTAACAAAATAAAAGAGGACACAAGGAAATGGAAACATATTCCCTACACATAGATTGGAAGAATTAACATTGTTAAAATGGCAAAACTCCCAAAGCACTGTACACATTCAATGTGATCCCTATAAGAATACCCCTGAAATTCTTCAAAGAAATTGATCAAACACTCCTGAAATTCACATGGAACAACACACCTCTATGAATAGCCAAAGCAATTCTTGGGAAAAAAGAAGATGGGAGGCATCAATCTCAAACTCAATCTCAAACTCTACTATCGAGTGGTTATAATTAAAACAGCATGGTACTGGAACAAAGGCAGAGCCTCAGACCAATGGAACAGGGTTGAATATCCTGACACACACCCTCAAATATAAGATCATCTATTCTTTGATAAGGGAGCAAGAAATGTGAAGTGGAGCAAGGAAAGTCTCTTTAACAAATGATGCTGGCCCACAAAAGACACAGTGACCAGAATTCATAGGCAATCTACAGAATGGGAAAGCATATTCACCCAATACCCATCTGACAAAGGGTTGATATCAAGGGTATATAAAGCACTGGTTGAACACTACAAGAAGAAAACATCCAACCCCATCAGAAAATGGGTCGAAGAAATGAACAGAAACTTTTCCAAGGAAGAGATACGAATGGCCAAAAGGCACATGAAAAAATGCTCTGCATCACTAATCATCAGGGAGATGCAAATCAAAACAACCATGAGATGCCACCTCACACCACAGAGAATGGTACACATCCAAAAGAACAAAAGCAACCGCTGCTGGAGAGGATGTGGGGAGAAGGGGACCCTTCTACACTGCTGGTGGGAATGCCAAATGCTCCAGCCCCTTTGGAAAACAATATGGATGCTTCTCAAAAAATTAGAAATTGAGCTCCCATTTGATCCAGCAATACCACTTCTGGGAATATATCCTGGAGAAACAAAAAAGTATAGTCAAAATGACATCTGCACATGTATGTTCATCGCGGCACTGTTTACAATAGCCAGAATCTGGAAAAAACCCGAGTGCCCGAGAACAGACGACTGGTTAAAGAAACTTTGGTACATCTATACAATGGAATACTATGCAGCTGTTAGAAAGGATGAACTCATGAACTTTGCATATAAGTGGATCATGGGAAGTATCATGCTAAGTGAAATGAGCCAGAAAGAGAGGGACAGACATAGAAAGATTGCACTCATCTGTGGAATATAGAACAACAGAGTACAAAACTAATACCTAAGAATGATAGTATATAATACCAGGAGGTTGGCTCCATGGCTTGGAAGCTGGCCTCACACGCTGGGGGACAGTCATCCCAGATAGAGAGGGGAACACCAAGTAATGTGTGATTGGATATACTGTGCGGGAAGGGAGATGCGTGCTGAAAGTAGACTAGAGACTGAACAGGATGACCACTCAATACCCCTATTTCAAACCACAACACCTAAAAGGAAAGAGAGATATCAAATTGGAATGCCCTCCACAGAGTTGGAGTGGGGTGGGGGAATAGGACTGGGGGCGTGGGAGGGATACTGGGTTCATTGGTGGTGGAGAATGGACACTGGTGGAGGGATGGGCTCTTAAACATTGCATGAGGGAAAAACAAGAACAAAAATGTGTGAATCTGTAACTGTACCCTCACTGTCACTAATTGAAAAATAAATTTAAAAAATGGTGCTGGAAAAACTGGACAGCTACATGCAAAAAAATGGGCTTAGACCTCTATCTAACACCATGCACAAAAGTTTTATTTCTTAAGGTACCTGGTAGGCATGTAGGTGTTAAGTTTCCTTATTAGTCTCTAAAATTTCATGTGCAATAGATTTTTTCATGCTTTTGAAGATATAAAATAAAATGGACAAACAGAAGAATTAGAATTGATATACAAGTCAGTGAGCTTTGTCATACTAAAGATATTAATTTTAAATTATGTTTATAACATCTAATGAATACGTTGTTTGGATCTCAATAAAAGAGATCATTAGATAATCACATAGAGCTTTGCTCCCTCTATCCCAGTCTTCTGCTCATCCTGATGAATCATCTGCGACACCACGACACCACTCTTCCTGTGGAAACTGGAATAATTAGTTTATTTCCTTTGGATAGCAGTTCATCATTTTCATTGATTTTCTTTCTGAGGGTAAATATATTTTTTATTTTTTTCTATGTCACTTTACTTTTCTCTCCATGCTATCCATCTCTTCACAGAACATGCAACCTTTGGGGGTTTCTGTTCTCCTTCTGCTTGTCTGACTGAGGGTAGATTTCCTTCTAAAACTGCTGAGGCATTTTTTAATTCAGCACCATCGTATATATGTGTATTCTACTCTATCAATATCTGAGAAAATTTAATATAGTTGAAACTCCCTTTCTTTCTTGTTCAGTCTGTCATGGCAAGTAACATAGACAAAGGATATATATGCAATAAGTAATTTTCTTGCTGGACTGCTGTGGGCAGTGACTGGGACTTTTATAGTAAGTACTTATGCTGTTAGTGCCAGAAAGATTTAAGATAGCATTATTCTGAAAACACCAAGTCCTGTATTGCACTTCTATTTCCACAGAGTTATTGAACAGTAGCATGGAAACATCACTGCCTAAAACCACCCTATTTCCCACCAACCAGGTTAATCAATGCTAGTGATTGCTAATGATACACTATTAAATGTATTTCAACTTTGCTATATCCCAACCACAATGCAATATAATATTTCAGTTAATCAGTATAAAAAGTTCTGATCTGAAGAGGATAAGCATTCACATTGAAGAGATAAAAATGAAAAAAAACTAAAGGGAGTAGAAGATATTGTAACAAAATAAAAGTAGTAAGAAGAGAGAAATGAGGCCCTTATGAGGTGTTTTACTTCAGTTAGCTGCAATTTATATAGTGATTCAGATATGACACTTAGATGAAGACAACAGAGAAGTATTTTAATATTTTCTATAGTAATAATGTTCTGTACAGGTTTGTTTTTTCTCACCTAGTATCTTGAATCACAATTTTATGACACAAGAAAGTTTGGTAGACTGTTTAATCAATCAGATAAAGAAGCTAAAATCAAATACAGGCCCCAAATTTTTGATTTTTCAAATAAAATTACCTTATTTTGAATTTTTATTTAAAAATTAGGAAATAATAATGTAAATAAAATATAAACTTAAATAATAATGATAATATGCAAAAATATGACTATCTAGAAGACATTTTAATGCAAAATATTTCTAAGTATATGCAAATAAATTACTTAATACTTATATACTTAAATAAGCATTTGGATATACATGTAGATATATTTAATGATAATAATTGCTGCAGAACACAAACTTATGAGAAAATAAAGCTTTAATTCTTTTGTTATAGATTTCCAATTATTGTTTTGAACAATGATGAATTGAAAAAATTACCTACATTATATCTTTACCTTTGTTCTGAACTTTACGTGTTCTTGTAAGAATATGATGCAATAAATTCAAGTATACTTTACTTATATAAAACATATATATTTATATATATAAGTGACTCCCTATGATTTTGTATCACTGTATCACTATCATCCCATTGCTCATTGATTTGCTTGAGCGGGCACCAGTAACGCCTCCATTGTGAGACTTGTTACTGTATTGGGCATATCAAATACGCCACGGGTAGCTTGCAGGCTCTGTAGTCCCTTCGAGATATTCTCGGTGCCTTGCCAGGTTCTCCAAGAGGGGGGAGGAATTGAACCCCAGTTGGCCACGTGCAAGGCAAACGCCCTACTCTCTGTGCTATCGCTCCAGCCCACCTACAAATTTAGTAACAATTTCAATTCTTAAGTTTCTAAATGTTTTCTCATTCTGAACAAATTAGATCATACTAATCTTTTACCTGAATAGGTAACGCTATTCAGGTATCCCAAAGAAGAATTGAAAGAGCTATGCTTGGAATATCATGTTTCACTCAAGTGAGAGAAGGATTCTGGAGTTCCGACCTCCGTCGACAATCAAGAATTAGGGACACTGTCTCATTTGCCAAGGCGTCAAAAATCAGGACATGCAATGCAATTCAGAGACAACCACTGGACTAGAGCTGTTACTGACTGGATTTCACGGAACGTCAAAAGAACGTTTGGCCACCCACCCTATGAGATGGTCAGACTTCTTCATCAAAACCCTAAGTGAACAATTTGAGGCTCTTAGTGTTCCTGGAGCAAGCAGATATCATTGGGCTATACTAGCATGCGACAGAGACGAATGGAGACGTTACTGGCACCCGCTCAAGCAAATCAAAGATCAATGGGATGACAAGTGATACAAGTAAAGTGATACTAATCTTTTAACTTCACATCTACATTTAATTTCATAAATACAAATAATATGTATGTTGTATTTCTGTAAATTTATTAAAATTTAACTCCTATATTGCACTTCTATTCCAGGTAGTTATTGGACAGTAGCATAGAAACATTACAGACTAAATAGTAACCTATTTCCCACCAACCAGTTTAAACAGTGCTTGTGATAACAATTTTTACATCAATCCTAGATGCTATTTTTTGGAAAATAGAATTTTTTATGGATACTTGCATAAAGGAAGTTACTGGGACATGTATAGAGAAGAAACTATAAGAGATTGGGGAGATATAAGAGGAAAGTAAACTGCCCAGTTGATGAAAGATGCAATTATATGACGAATTTCCCTGCTGGTCAGAAAATAGGGTAAATGTTGAGAGTTTTTAAATTAAGATATGTGCTCTCTCACAATATCAGTTTTTTCCTCTTACTACATTCATATTTAACCAAGTAATGGTGATCAGTCCTTTGGAAAAGTTTGATGTCCAGCTCATACTGTTTTTTTTTTAAATTTCTTATTAGTGAATCACCGTGAGGTACAGTTACAGATTTACAACTTTTCGTGCTTGTGTTTCAATCATGCAATGCTCAGTACCCATCCCTCCACCAGTGCCCATTCTCCACCACTGATGATCCCAGTATCTCTCTCTCACAGAGACTGACACACATTCAAAAGAACAAAAGCAACTGCTGTTGGCTTGGATGTGGAGAGAAAGGGACTTCTACACTGCTGGTGGGAATGCCAACTGATTCAACCATTTTAGAAAACAGTATGGACGCTTCTCAAAAAAATTAGACATTGAGCTCCCATTTGACCCAACAATAACACTCCTGGTAATATATTCCAGAAAGGCAAAAAAGTATAGTAGAAATGACATCTGCACTCAAATGTTCATTGCAACACTGTTTACAATAGTCAGCTCATATTATTGATTGAGTGGACGATACTCTCCTTCATTAAGTGTGTCTAGTTCGGGTCTAGAAATAGGTCGATAATCCTGTTGGTTTTAGGATTGCTTCCTTACTTTCTTAGTTGTCATTGATTATTTTTTGATTATATGATTGAACTATATACCCAATTGGCCAACCATTTACCTTGTTCCAAGACTGAGTTCCTCTGATTATCTTAATAAATTTTTGTAGGTCAGGATACTATGGATATCACTCAAAAATTGCTATTTTTTGAGATTAGAGCCCACTGTGCTTTTAAGACTCTGTAATATTACTGGATTATTTTTTCTGCATTTTAAGAGCCCTATCTCTATAAGTGAGTCAAAAGATTTTTACTCAATTTAATGTTCTTCATTGAGAAATTTTGCTCATTAACTTTAGTTAAAGTTGATTAAATTAAGTGCCTCTGTAGCTATTAAGATTTAGAAATCTTGTAAAATTAAACTTTTAGGGCTGGAGCAATAGTATACAGAGAGGAAGTTTCCCTTGCACGCAGCCAACCAGGACTCAATCTCCAGCATCCAATATGGTCACCTGAGCACCACCAGGAGTGATTCTTGAGTGCAGGCAGGAGTAACCCCTGAACATTGTTGGGTGTGACCAAAAAACAGAAAAAAAAGCAAAAACAAACCAAAGAAAAGAATTAACATTTTTTCAATGCTTATACTTTTATATCCAAGATAAATGAATAATGTGTTTAAATATATTTCATAGAATTATGGTTCTAAAGAAATGCAATTATCTTTCATTACAAAATCATGCAATCTTTGTCACAGTATAAAACCACTTTGTCTTAAAATGTAGGAAAATTACTACGTCTTCTATCATAACTGATTTATAAAAAAAACTAAACAAGAATTTTTATGTTATAATTAGAGTAAGACTTTAAAAAGCATGTTAACATAACAAAATATGACATGAAATCCAGAAATAAAATGGGATCCAAGAGTTTGGGTAGAAAGGTAGAATGACTTAAATGAGCATTTATGAGATATGAGGGGTTACTATATGCGACTACTACTTATGGAATTGCATTGAAAGATGAATAGATTCCAATCATATATCTAGAATAAAGTACACTTGAACTAAGAGGTACTTGTGACGAAGAGACCTAATGGAAAAAACAAAATTCTCTTCCTTTGCCTCAACTGTTAAATAATTCCTCATAGTGGGCAGGACTAACTTGGCAATTATTAGGGTTATTAGGCAATTATAATTTTTATAAGAACTATAAACTGGCAGTTTTGCTATAATAAAACCAGTTTATAAATTTTGTGTGTACTATATTAGAATTGAAAACAAAAAATTCACTCTCATAAGTAGCAAAAAGACATAAAACTATAATGAAAATTTTGTTTTAAGATATCTATTTTCTACATAGAAGTCTTCTAATTAGTATTTTATATTATTAAATACTTTCAACAAAGTTTCAGAAAACTATATCAGAGATTATTCAAAAATATTACTGAGACATCATATTTAAATTTTCTCAACATTTTCTGGTGGTTTAATTTTTGGATATTGGTGTGATGTCTTTTCTTCCTTTAGAAACACACTGATATATATAATAAACTATTTATGTGGTTCAATTTTTGACTGTTTTATGCAGACTTGGCTACTAATATAGAGAATAGTTCTAATTTATAAATAATAAATCACATGATTATATTGCTAGGTTATATTTTTATATAAAATCCCACATCAATTTATCAATATCATAATAAAGCTTGTCATAGTGAAGCTTGAAATAAGATTCAATTTTTCAAGTTAAAATTCTTACTACATTTTATTACCTTTTAAATTTTTTTTTCATTTTTGAGCCATGCCTAGAGGTGTTTAGAGCTGACTCCTGACTCTGTGCACAGGATCATTCCTGGCAGGGCTCGGGGGAACCATATGGGGTGCCAGGAATTGAACGCAGATCCACCACCTCACCCATTGTGCTATCTCTGTAGCACAATGCAGTCTCTTTAAAATATCTGAAAACTGTCAGTATATCTTTGTGATTTTACCTTTTAAGATGACAGTTTATCCAGGAATATCTTTTATGAGAATGCATTAATAATTTCTTTAAGGTATTTAGAATCTTGCAGAAAATAAATAGAATAGCTGTATTAACTAACCCATTGACACAATTAAAATTAAAGCATATGGGTAAATTCTCCTTTTCCAGTTTGCATGCTTGTCAACTTTAGAAAAGCTGTTAGATGGAACTGAATATTACATCTGAATGTGTGAATTATTTGACAACTTAAAAATAAAAATAATAAAATTATCAATAAAACTATAGAAAATTGGAAAATGACACTATGAATTTTATTATTAAATATTCATGTGCAGAAAATTCTAATCTCAAGCAAAATAAGTTCTATTTTAACCTAGAAATTATGAGTTAACTATATAGTTAGTCAGACATATCATATTTAAAAGTTAGCTAGTGATTTTGTTTTTGTTTTCTTGAAGAGGTCTGTTTGCACTCAGGACTTACTCCTAGCGCTGTACTAAGAAATCATTTCTGGAAGTGCTCAGAGAACCATACATAATGTCGAGGATAAAATTGGAATCTGTCACTTACAAAGCAATTGATTTCATCTCTGTACTCTCTCTTCCAGCCCTAATTTTACTCTTATTAGAAAATTTATTTGTCATTAAATTTTCCATTTAAAGTTATTTTCTGGATATAATTTCAGAATAAAATTGGTTAAAAATATAGACACTGAAGAGATAGTCCACTGGGTAAGGTGCTTTTCTAGCATGTGTTCAACCAGTATTTTAACATTGGCACCCAAATTGCTGCTTAATCATTCCCAAATTGATTAAGGTAGGATTTGAAATAGAAATTATAATTTATCTATTCTTGTATTTAGTAGACTTAAATGGAAATATTATTTCCTGCATGAGCACTAAAAGTTTTCCAGAGAAATCCTACGCTCAAAATCCAAAGTTTGGCTCTCGGGAAGGTGGGCGGCACCGGCCCCACTCACCACCGAGATGTGATCCCGGGGGCCACACGTGTGCGGCCTCACCGCAGCTGCACAAGCATGATTCCAGAGGCCAGCTAAACTACTTTTGATACCCGCAGCTCCTTGCAGAATGTCTCCAGACTGAGAACTAAGCTGTGGCCCCATGCCTGCCCAGGAGGGGAAAGGTTTCTCTCTCTCTCTCTCTCTCTCTCTCTCTCTCTCTCTCTCTCTCTCTCTCTCTCTCTCTCTCTCTCTCTCTCTCTCTCGCCTTTTCCTTTTCCTTGCTGGGGGGGAAGGGCGTGGCGACCGCCATACTATGAGGACCACTAATGAGAGATGCAAGCTTGCAATGATCCAATTTCTGGAAGAAATTTCCCTGGACTTAGTTGCTAAAATACAGAAATCCAAAACTGCGTGGCCGCGACCTCATATCTCTTTACCACAGGTCTGACTCTAATGGGGAACTCCTAACAATAATACTGAGTTTTTTGTTGAAATGTTGAATGTAACCAAAGTAAAGAGAAAGTAAAGTGAAATTTATCAGTTACCCAGAGGGGCGGGGTGGTATACTGGGTTATTTATTTGTTTATTTATTTTGGTGGTGGTGGAATATGGGCACTGGTGAAGGGATGGTTTTTTCAGCATTGTATAACTGAGACTTAAGGCTGAAAGCATTGTAATTTTCCACATGGTGATTCAATAATAAAAAAAAAAGTTGTTCTTTTCCTGTTCTCTTAACTTTTTCCATATCTTTCCACCTACCTCTCACTTATCTTGTCCAGTCTGATTTGCTATAACCAGCTGATTATTTAGTTTTATAATTCTAATTTACATTTACATATACCTTTAGAAGGGTACGTTTACTTAGACATGCCTCTATTACTGTCTTTGAGGACTTGTGTTACTAAGGTTTAGGGAATTCAAACTGAGATATCCACCATTCTCTATGTGACATTTGCATCTCATTCTAGCCATCTACATAATATCTTTAGAAAATCGAACATATACTCTCAAATTTTGCAGAGTAATGCTAAATTCTTAATAAGTTTCTGAGGGCTTTTATTTTTACTATGTTACAATTTCAAGATTACAATATAATTTGCAATGAGAGAATGTTATCATTTTTACCACTAAGTATCAAAATCTCCTTGTATTTTCTCTGTCAATCTTCTGTACTTTGATTTCCATATTTAATCAGTAGTAAGTTAACATTTCATGAAGGAAAGATATCTAAATCTTTGCTAACCAATTTATGTAATAAAGGATGATGATAGCACTTATACTAGAGTTTTTGGAGGATTAAATGAAGTTCCAAATGCTGTCACAAAGGAGACTTTGGCTAAAAGTGGTTTTTAATATATTCTAGCTATTATGAATAGACAGTGACTGTAAGAATAACAATGATCTTATATTGCCTACTAGATTTGCTATTTGGAGGTTGCTCACTAATTAATATGTCAAATCTCCTGAAAACAAATTTGTCATTACACTGAATTATGACAATAATACAATTGTCTGAAATTTACACTTAACAAATATTACCACTATTAGACTGTTCAATGATTTGCTCTTTATGGATAATAGAAATGCCCCATTTTATGTTAATCTGTGTTCTATTTCCCATGCACAAAGCAAATTTTACATAAAATATCATAAATTATGATATATTATGACTATTTCAAATTAAGTAACCTTAGATTGTTTAAACACTCTTCGGTTTGCAATTTTCTTTTTCATTTTACCAATCTTATTTTTACTTGATCATACTCTTCCAGTGAGTGATTTTTTTCATATGCAAGTTCTGAACCAAAATTCCATCTTTAGGTATATTTCTTAATTTAAATTGTGGTTTCTCTAAGGTATTAATTATTTTGGGATAGCATTTTATTATTTAACTTACACATATTGAGTAAGTTGTATTAACAATCTATTACCCACATGGGAGATCCGTACAAACTCCACGTGGTGTATCCATATCCCAAATACAGTAACAGATATATACATACCTCTCGGAGAACCTGGCAAGCTATTGAGAGTATTCTGCCAGCACGGCAGAGCCTGGTAAGTTACCCATGGCATATTCGATATGCCAAAAACAGTAGCGATAGGGCTTATTCCCCTGACCCTGAAAGAGCCTCCAATCATTCGGAAAATGAGTAAGGAGAGGCTGCTAAAATCTCAGGGCTGAGTTTAATAGAGACGTTACTGGTGCCTGCTCGAGTAAATCGATGAACAACAGGATGACAGTGATACAGTGAACTTACACATATATAATCTTCTTGTTATATGTTATAGAAAGATAAGAATTCTCTTTAATTGTAAAAGTTAGTTCACATATGAAAAAATCACATTTACATAAAAGAAAGTATGTATCTAACACATATCTATAAAACCAAAATACTACTTTAATACTTTATGTTTTAAAAGACCTTTAAAATATATATTCAGTACAAATTTGTAAATAATGAGCCTATGGCTTAAGATAAATAGAAAAATTCTTACTATTGTATTTTCCTCATTTTTGTTAAGTGCTCAGTAAAACATATTTTGAAAATTGGTGAGTTTACTATTGAAGAATAGCACCAAAAATTATTGCCCATGTCTTTGTGTCATCATGAATTTTATATGCTATTCTAAAAATACTGAGCATGTATTTTTTAGGAGTCTTGAGATAATATCTAATTATCAATTCATATCCTTGAGTTGGCATAGAAAAAAAAATTCTTGCGAATCTAAACCTAAAGAAAAATGTTTTCATCTGTGGAATAGAAGTTACCCTTGTATTTTTCTTTCTAAATATAGTGTTTTCAATAAGAAAACTTTATTTCTACCAGATCATTAATGGTTCATTCTCAGTATACATATTCATACCAAATGACATAGTTCCCCTTTTCAATATTTGTATCCGGTCAAATAGGAAAATAAATCTTTTCAATACAATTTTTCACAAACATTCCAGTATGCCTTATAATGAATAGATACAAGAAAAATTTGGCATCGTTTTTCCTGTTGTTTTCCAAATGGTTTTCATTACTGGAATCAAATGATTGATGTTCTTTTATATCAGTTGACTTAGCTAATTGGAGCTGACCTTTGCAAATTTCAGTCTGACACAGAAATAAATAGCAGTGCAATATCCACCGGAAACTATATCTTTCCCTTTAGCCACTGTCTGATACTAAGAGCTTTTAACATGAGCCTACCTAATCTATTCTGGTAATCTTATCGTTTAATTATAATAGACTCACTAATATATTAAATTTTGTAAGGAAGGAAAATTGTCATGTGACAATTCACAATTATTATCATTCCCCCCACAGATAGATTCAGCATAAATTGGACTATGAATTCTGGGACTATGAAAGCTGTTTAAAAATACATATAGGAGACGTTTTCTCATAAAATTAGAATAAGGTAATATAAGATAAAAAAATTTTCATTTTTACACTATATTTGAAGTTTTAGCCAAATTGAAAGAAGAGGTAAATTTAAAGCATACACATTTGAACAAAGGAAATAAAATGTATTTGATTCATAAATAACACATTTTTATGGAAAAAAATCCGAGTCAGTTGTTTTTAAAAGAAACATAAACCTCTTAAAGCTTATTTCAATAAACTTTTAGAATACATATCAACAGAATGATGTTTCTGTAAGCTAGTCATACATAATTTTATAAACTAAGCAGTTCTGTTTACTATAGCTACATTAAAAATAATAGGATTATTTTTTAGATATATATTCACATTGATAATACAAAGTATATAGACAACAGAATGAATATAGGTGAAATGATTTTAATAAATAAATTGTAGGTACTGTGTAAATTGCTTGAGTGTTAGATCATACCTGGCATACATGAGATCCTGATTCAAATTCCTTGTGTTATTCCCCTACTAGCACCACCAAGCGTGACCCTGGTGCTTGGCCCCCAGCCTGAGTGATACAGAGAGTAACTCCAAATGCTTAATACCACTGGTTGTGTCTCTATAAAGATGTTGAATTATGCTAGTCAATTTATGAATTATCGTAAAGCTTTGAAAATTAACAGGGTGGCTTTAGTAAAAGGTTGGATGAATCAATTTCTGGAAAAGAATGATCTAGAAACTCATTGAAACATGTCATTTAACCTATGACAAAATTATAAAATACAGTGGTAATTATGGGTATTTGGTATTGAAATAATTATCAGATGTAATATCAGTATGGAAAGGTGAAGACAAAAAAAGAAGGAAAAAAGAACTTCAATTTAAACATCTTTTTGTACTAAAAATTTATTCCAAGTAAGTCACAGATAAAACTGTAGAGTAGAAAACTATAAAACACTGAGAAGGAAATATGGGAGAAAATCTAGCATCTGACATTTTTAAAGATGCACCAAACACATAATAAACCAAAACAGCAGAATAGTCAGTTACAATATCAATGCACAAAAATAAGACACATTGTTATATACAAATACAAATAATGAATCAGAGTGGAAAACAATCAAAGAATCTATTTCACTCAAAATACTTTCCAAAATGACTTAGCAAAAGACATGGCAGATCTATTTCATGAAAACTTTAATCACTTAAGAGATAGAAGACCTTAATTCATGGAAAAATACATGCTCATGGATCAGAAGAACCACTTTTGTCAAAATGACTACATTACTTAAACATTACTTAAATCTGAGTCAACATTATCGACATTCAGATCCAGAAGACATCCTTAGACCTCCTTTGAGGAGCTGTTAGTAGAACACTTTGTTGACATCTATGTTTTGTTGCATTTTGGAACCCATGTGATTCATAGGTGCCCTTCTCTACTATCTTGGTCCTATCCTTAATTGTATTTTAGATTTTCCACAAGATTCAATGGGATGTTAAATCCAAGGAAGCAAAATGAAACCTGTAAATTATCAATTAAACTATCAATTAAATTAGTCTTGTTAAATTTTTAATGAAGTAGTAATCATATAGTTCTTATGAGATTACAGAATATTAGATAAATTAGTTGAAAGAAAATACCTGTTACAGAAAGTCAGAATTTGACAGAAAATGATAAAGAGATGACTAATAAAAAGCTTAAATGATGAGCACAGCTATTTGAATAGTGGAAGTGGAATAATAAATACAATAATGAACTACATTTTCCTAAACTGAGAAAGAGTAGTCTTGTCAATCCCTCTCTCACACTCACATAAAAAGAAATTTGAAACAAAAAAAGAAACAAACAAAAAAAACTAAAACACCACCAACAAAAAAGAAATTCAAATCTAACTGTTGAGTTTTAAAAATCATGAAAAAAATCCTATAGCTATTTGAAATTGAAAGATGAGTCATAGAGGCTGGAGCAATAGCACAGCGGGTAGGGCGTTTGTCCCCCCTCCAGCCCCCCCAGCACCGCTAGAAGTAATTCCTGAGTGCAGAGCCAGGAGTGACCCCTGTGCATCACTAGGTGTGACCCAAAAAGCAAAAGAAAAAAAAAGAAAAAGAATGAGTCATAAGATTTATAATTATTTTTCTTTTCAATACAAATTTATCGATGACAAAGACCAGAGGAAACCTATTGGGGGATTACATAGTTGCTTCAGAGAGTGTATTAACTAGAAATCAGAAGTGTTTTTCTTCTTTTTACCATAGAAATGTCTCAGAAATGCTAAGGTCATTGTTTTTTTAATATCTGTCCAAATGTTTTCAGTTCACAGATACTTCATGTCTAATATTTTACAATTTATGTTATTTTAAGTTTTTCTTTTGGTGTCTATATTGTGATGAGGCACTGTTATTTTGATTCATCCTTATGTCAAATTGTATTGTGTAGAGGCAAAACCATCTTTCTTGTTCTTGTGCTTGACTCTGAAATAAGGACCGATCTCAGACTAAATTAATTTAGAATAATAGTTCCCAGTCAGAGGTCACGTGGCACCCTCCAGGCCATCCCCCTTCTCAGGATATTCCACTGGGTCACAGGCAAAGCTTATGCAAATGGGAGGGAGAACACAGCAAGAAACTGGGGCCAACTAGTAAGGCAGAAGGACCACAGAATGGAAACATGGTCAGAAAGGGGCCATGGTTGGAAAAAAAATGGAAAACACTGATTTAAAGCATAGTCCCTGGGAACAGTCTTCATTCAGGCTGGTTAAACCAATCTGAACAGAATGAATTCAGGGCTTCTGCTTTGAATGTGGTTAGTGCCAGGATGACATGACTTCAAAATTTCTGTTACCATTGTGCCTGAGGCTGAAGACAGCCGAGATTAGAAAAATCATTGTAAATGGTTCCTACTAACAATGTTCAACAGTACCTCTGAAGCAAGGTTGTTCCCTGAAGTTTCACTCCCTTTGGTCAAAGAATTTCCCTTTCTGTTAAGACAACTGACATTAGATTTCCTCTTTATATGAAATTAAATGCATTTTTAAAGAGCACTATTTTTTCATATATTTTAGTTACATTTTATTTTATTCTTACAATTTAAAAAGTCAGTAAGAAAATGTGTTTTAAATTTTTCTTCACTTTTTTAATATCTACAATTAAGATTATATTTGCTGTGCCAAAGAGTACAACAGATCAGAATTTTGGAATTATTTACATTAGTACCTTAAAGTGGCATCATAGCAAAATACAAAAAAAAAGAGTTTGTTTTTTATGACATATATTACACATGGACTCTAGGAATAAATAATTTGAAAGTGATTTTAATGATTTGAACAATTAAAAATGAGTATTTTAGCCATTTCCTCAATTTATTTTCAAAATACACCAAATAAGTTTTTAAGTTCTTATATAGAACATAGAGTTTGAGTATATAATTCACTATATAAAAAGCATTTAGTTCACTATAAAATGCAAAAATGATTATGATGTAACATATCTAATATTTTTATTCATTGGCATTCTGTGGTTTATATTTTTAGAAATGGTTTCTCTGACATAACTCCAACATGCTACCCATAACCTAATATTAAGAAAAAACATTAACATGTTAAGGAATGTAGAATCTTATGTGCCTGAGTAATTTGTTTTTGTTTTTTTTTTGTTTGGGGAGATATCTCTGCCCCAGGGATATCTCCTGATGGGGACCAAGGGACCATATGTGATTTAGGGAATTGAAACCTGGTAAGCCACATGCAAAGCAGAGGCCTTACAAGCTGGACTATCTAACCAACTTAGGAAAGTTTATTTCTTTTTATTCAATACTATTTCTTTGGTTAAATAAGGTTGTATTCTGCGTTCTGTAAAAATTATAAACTAAATTAAAAAAATAAGGTTGCATAGCCATAGAAAACAAGTAGAAATGATTTAATTAGCTAGTTTTTTACATTTATCTTCATTACAAATTCTCATACTTAGTCTTGATTAAAATTAATATTTGAAATAAATGAAATGCTATGTGGACAGTACTGAACTTTAAAATTTATTTGCATGCATTATTTCCATAAAATTGGGTTATTTGAATTAAATTTTGTTTCTATTCCTAGGAAGGCAAGTCAATGAAATAAATTTCCAAATGAAAATTTTATTTAATCTATAAAAATGTAGATTGAAAAAGCTATACACATTATGTATTAGATATAGTATTTACTTCTGCTACTCCTATCAAGTATCAAGATAATTTATATTTATATCATGAAATGTTTCCTGATATAAAAGCATACATGACATTATGAACAATTTGGAAAACAAAAGCTTAATAAAGAAAAAAATAAAATTGATTATTTATCTTAAAACATCAATTCAAATTTTAGTGCTATTTTCAGAGTTTAGAAGTGAGTTAATTAATTGATATGCTAATAAGATTTAAAATATAACCATTAACCAAAAGATGTATTCAATGATCATTGAGAAACTTGATTAAAACTGCTGATTTATTTTAGTCGGGGTGGTTGAAATGAGAGTAAACGCTTAGAAAATACAGAGCATTTTACTTTTAAATTTGCCAGTTAGTAGAAACATTCTTTTTAGGAGATTGTATTGTATATGTGCCTGTATGTTTGTTTGTATTTCATAATTTATGTATTTAGGGATAGGGTTTCTACTGATTTTAATATTCTAATAGCGATAATTGTAATGACAAGATTTATGGGCAGAAGAGATTGTACAGCAGGCAGGATACTTGCCCTCTATGTACCTGAATCAGGTTCAATTCAGGACACCCTTAGCCCTTTCAGGTAGACTGCTAAACACTGTTGGAACTTAGCCCCTAGTACAGTGCGATATGGCTCCCAAACAAACAAAGAGTAGATTTATTAATGTGAACATACTTATATCTTGTCTGCTTCTTATATGACTGAGAATTCATGTTCTGCATCTTAGCTAGTTACAATTTGCCAGTAATCTTGGAAGTTAAGAAGAGATAGAAACAAAACATTTGTTGTCTATTGGTAGTAATGAGTAAGAGGTATCTCACTTTAGATAATTGTGTATGTTGAGTTCATGGGGAGTGTGACTTGCTGTTAGGAAAATTTTGGAATACTGGAGAATTTTGGACATGATGCATGGTTAAGTGTTTTCTTCCCTTTGATGTTGCAGAAGCTCTCCTCCACAGTGAAGTTGCTGAGATATTCGAGGTTGTCTTATTCCAGTTTGATTCTACCTGTAGGTCATATTTATATACCAGGGGTTCTAAACAAAACCATTAGGATACCCATTACCCAATCCCAGCTGTATATGAAGAAGGAGTCTATGCATCTGGAGGTTCAAGCAATGGAAGATAAAGGACCTTATAGTAGAGGTTATGTCCAGAGTGACTAAAAAAAGAAAGAAGGAAAGGAAGAAAGAAAGAAAGAAGGAAGGAAGGAAGGAAGGAAGGAAGGAAGGAAGGAAGGAAGGAAGGAAGGAAGGAAGGAAGGAAGGAAGGAAGAGAGAGAGAGAGGGGAAGGAAGGAAGGAAGGAAGGAAGGAAGGAAGGAAGGAAGGAAGGAAGGAAGGAAGGAAGGAAGGAAGGAAGGAAGGAAGGAAGGAAGAGAGAGAGAGAGAGAGGAAGGAAGGAAGGAAGGAAGGAAGGAAGGAAGAAAGAAAGAAAGAAAGAAAGAAAGAAAGAAAGAAAGAAAGAAAGAAAGAAAGAAAGAAAGAAAGAAAGAAAGAAAGAAAGAAAGAAAGAAAGAAAGAAAGAAAGTGAGCTGTAAGACTTTTCCTAAAGGAATTGACATTATATAGCATAGACTGAAGAAGATCAAGGTTGAGGACTTCCTTGGAAACTTGGGAAGAAAGGAGGCTTAATTGTTAATGGTTGGGCAAGATTTTCCATGAGAGCAAAAATATAAACCTTAGTTTTAATTAGAAGTTTACCAAGGAGAACCATGGAAAATTATGTCTAAGAAAAGCTCTCCTGGGTGCCAGAGAGGTAATAAAATGGGTAAGGTGCTTGCATTGCTCTTGTCTAGACTGGTTCAATTCTTGGCACCACATAAAGCCCCCTGTGTCCCTTTAGGAGTGATAATTTTAGTGAAATAAGTCAGATAGAAAAGCAAATATAGGACAATATTTCATATATATGTATATTACACATTGGTATATGCAATATGTATTATATATGCATTGGTTTATGTATATATATTTATATATCTCAATATATTTATATTTTTAATATATAAATTCAATATATTTTATATATTGAAATTTTGAAATGAGAGAAGTCCCATGGAACCCAGGTAATGCGAAACTTTGTGATCTTGGACTCTGGGCTCAATGCAACCTGGGAGCAGAAATCCTCTGCCTGCTTCCCCTAATCTCTGGCGACCCAGGGGTACCCATAAGCCACCTCCTGCAGACGCCAGATAATCTCCTCATTGGCCACCCTCCAGAATTCACGGCTGTTTCTCCCTGAAAGGAGCATAAAAATGAGGCCTCCATAATCTTGCCACTAGACTCCGCGCCAGGGTCTCCCCAGAGGGGTGCAGGTGAGAGCCCTCTCCGCTCCAAGGGACCCAGCCCCAACAGCCAACCTCCACTACCCCACCACCGCCATGCTCCAGGCCACTTTCCACACAATCAGGCCAAGCCATACATGAGAACCTATGCATGAGTGAACATATTCCTGAACCACACACATCATCATAAAGGGAAATATATATATATATATATATATATATACATATATATATATACACATATATATCATCATCATCATCATCTTCATCCAGTTGATCATTGAATTTCTTGAGCAGTCTCAGTAACGTCTCCATTCATCCTAGCCCTGAGATTTTAAAAGCCTCTCTTTACTCGTCCTTCCCAACAATGCTGCACTTGAGGCTCTTTCAGGGTCAGGGGAATAAGACCCAGCATTGTTGCTGGTTTTGGCATATGGAAACACCATGGGGACTTTGCCAGGCTCTCCCATGTGGTCAGGAAACTCTTGGTAGCTTGCTAGGTTCTCCCAGAGGGAGAAGTAGGCTGTAAGATGTCCGGGAGCTTGGTTTTAAGTCTCTGGATGTTGGCCGTTGGTGGGATTACACAGCGCCGGGGGCAGTTCCCTGGGTATGACCCAGTAGGTACTGGAAAATGGGAAATCTGGGTGGAAGAGGCCCAGTGCGGATCTGAGGAGGCTTGGAGGTCTCAACCCCGGGTCCCGCACACCTGGGTTCCTCTACCATTACCTTCATGCGTGAGGCTCATCCGAACGTGTGGAGAGGGGCCTTGAGCATGGCTGTGGCTAGGCTACTTCTCTCTTTGGGTGAACCTGGCAAGCTACTGAGAGTTTCCTGCCCACATGGGAGAGCCTTGCAAACTCCCCATGGTGTATTCATATGCCAAAACCAGTAACATTCAGAGACTTAAAACCAAGCTCCCAGAAGGGAGCCATGCCCTAGCACCCGGCTGTCTTCTCTGGGACCCCTCAGAGGGGGTGGGCTCCAGCTTTCCTTCCCGCCCTGAGCAGAGCTCCCACAGCCGAAGACCTCCGGAGCCTAGCCACAGCCATGCTCAAGGCCCCTCTCCACGCACACACACACACACACACACACACACACACACACACACACACACACACACACATATATACTTGGATATATATATTGGATATATATATATACTTGGATATATATATTGGAGATATATATATATATGTATATATATATATATACTTGGAGAGCCTGGAGAGCTACCGAGAGTATCCTGCCCACACGGCAGAGCCTGGCAAGCTCCCCATGGTGTACTCTATATGTCAAATACCGTAACAATTACAGTCTCATTCCCCTGACCCTGAAAAGAGCCTCCAACTGTTAGGAAAGACGAGTAAGGAGAGGCTGTTAAAATCTCAGGGCTGGGACGAATGGAGATGTTACTGATGCCCACTCAAATAAATTGATGAACAATGGGATGACGTTGATACAGTGACAGTGAAATGTTGAAATATTTATAGATTTAAATGTATCTCATAAATATATTGAAATGTAATGACTAACTCTTTGTTAAATATTTTTAATATTTACATAACTATTCTAATTAGAAACTAATCTATGAGGAACAATTTATTCTAAAAATCAGTGATGATATTCTAGGATTTTGATTTAAAAATTTCAAAGTGTGATTATATATTCAAGTAGTGCTTGTTTTATAAGACTGTTTTCACATTATTTTATAAAAGAGTATGCAAACTACCAATTTTACCCAACTATATGTTTCATAAGTCAGATTCAGTAGTAATTAATGTTTCAGTTATATTTATATACATGTAATATATATACAAAATACAGATTTTTATATAGGTATATTACTGAGAATGAAAACACATTAAAACATTTCTTAATGATCAACAATTATGTTTTAATAAATGTTCATATCATATTATTTTGGCTTTTATTAGGTCTCTTTGATTTCATTATGTTTTTTAAGAAAACCTTTCAGGACAGCAGAAATTGATTAAGTCTATCAGTATAAAAGAAAATTTACAAAATTTATATAACTGGCACTCCCTTTAAATAATCCTTAGTTTTTGTCTTAACTCATTCTAGGTAAACATTTCTAAGTTCTGGGCAAAGCCTTCCCTTTCCTGTAAATGTCACATAATACATAAAAGGTTCTTGGACTTGGCCAGATTGAGGATGAAATATGCTACGCATAATTCCAAAAGTGCTGGCTGTTTCATATCTACATGCCTAAATCATTTTATTATCCGCTTAATAGCAGAACAAATTAGTCATCCTCTCTGATTCTGGTGCACATTATGCTGAGACATGCCCACCCTAATATGCTTTCTGATAAAGTAAATGCTCACTCTGTCAGAGCACAAATCTTATTTGGGCTCCAGGAAAGTCGAGGGAGAGAGAGCTGAGTCTGCAGTAGGATTGCTTACTCGGGGAGAACTGAGATTTATTAGCTGACTTCATTAAATATATGGAAGACCCCAGCACTCAAGGTTATAAAATTAGGATGCAAACATGAAACCTCAGTACAAAATGAAACAGGTAGCTACAAGAAAGATACATCTTTGGACTTCATACAAATGGAAGAAGCAGGCTGGTATTCAAGCGACAGCTCTATCTACCTAAATGAAAAGCTATGCTTACCAGTTATTTTCTTGATTTGGTAATCTATAGCTGGGTCATCTATAGATGGGTAACAATTCGAATTAAACTTCAAAGAATAAACAGTTGAGAAGTATGGAATGAAGTCTCAACCCCAATCAGAAATTGTTTTATTTACAGAATTACTTAGAATATGATTTAAGGAAATATTTAACATGTATTTTTTCTAAGCAAGCCATTTGTCTATATTATAAGCAATTTTCTATTTGAAATAAAATTATGCATGTCACATTTTCATATATACAAAATAGAGTAATTGGATTTTGATATTTTGCAAAGAAAATTTAAGTCAGTGGATTAATAATGATATCACTATCACTAACACTATCATCCCATTGATCGTTGATTTGCTTGAGTGGGCCCAGTAACGTCTCCATTCATTCATCCTAGCCCTGAGATTTTAGCAGCCTCCCTTTAATCGTCCCTCCCAATGGTGCCACATTAGAGGCTCTTTCAGGGTCAGGAAAATGAGATCTGTCATTGTTACTGTATTTGGCATATGAATACACTACAGGAAACTTGCCAGGCTCTCCCCCATGTGGGCAGGAAAATTACAGGAAGCTTCCAGGTTCTCCGAGAGGGAGAACTAAGCTATAAAATGTAGAGAGTTTGGTTTTATAATTCCTGGATGTTGACCATTGATGGGATTACACAGCGTCGGGGCAGTTTCTGGGTGTGACCGCCTAGCTACTGGAAAATGGGGGATCTGGGCAGAAGAGGCCCAATCCCGATCCGAGCAGCCTTGGAGATCTCAGCCCCGGGTCCCGCACACCTGGGTTCCTCTGCTGGTTCCTTCATGTGTAAGGCTCGTCCAAATGTGCGGAAAGTGGCCTTGAGCATGGCTGTGGCTGAGTTCTGGAGGTCTTCAGCAGTCAGGGCTCTGCTCGGGGTAGGGAAGGAAACTCAACCCACCCCCTCTGAGGGGCCCTGGTGAAGACAGCCAGGCATGGGGGCAAAAGTCTGAGCCAATAATAATAATGATATAGGTAGATAAAATAATTGTATTATGTTTTTGTTTTTGTCATTTTTCAAGTATACTCATATTTTAATGGCTATGAGAGAACTTTCATATTTTTGATAGGGATCTATATCCTATTATCCAGAACTCTTATGTTCAGTTCCTTCATAGTCCTTAATACATAGTTCTGCAATATTCCTGTCAGGTAGTTTGTAATATTTATTTACTTTTGACTTGAATAAATGAGTAAACTTCGGTCGGAGGTCAGAATCTTCAGAATCTAGAGCATATCAGTAGTTAGGCTTTAATAGACAGAGTACTTGAGTATAAGAGGGAAGGTGACTTTCTAAAGAAAGTACTGTCTCAGGAAAAAAAATTAACACCTAATCTTTTTTCTTTTCATTATTTATTTTCCAAATTAAGAAAGCAGGTTAAAAATGGTTTGTGCTAGTGGGAATTTAATAGCACAAAAAAAGTTCAAAACTAATTTATAATAACTGAAAGAATATAATAACAAGATGCATTAAGACATGAATTCACAGAAAATGCTGGATTCAGTAATCTCTAGCTATAAGAATTGTAAATAGCAAGTGATGGTGGTAATAGCTTTATATCTTTCTTATGCATACTTACTTCTTCAATCACCGTTCACAAAGTAAAAAAATGAATAAATAATCAAAGAAATTTTTCTGTTTTCCCATACTGGGGATAAGAAAAGGTCATATAAAAGGGAATGTAAAGCCAGTTTGTAGAGATTTCATATGTGTTGTATTTATTTTGTGTTTGTACAATTATCTGGAATTTTCATCCACCTTGAAGAGTATTGCAAGGACTTTAGGGTGATAATATATAGAATTTCTCAATTGTTTCTAAGACCAAAGGACAAAGTTAATAGAAAATGATTAAGATGAAAGAAGCCGCTGTTCAAAGAATTAAGATACATAATGGAGACTTTACTTGGGGAAAGTTCCACTTATACCAAATTTAGACTGTACTAAAAGTACTATCTTGAAGTCAGCCTAAAATAACTTTATCTAAAAAATGACTATAAGATCAAAGTCCTCCAAAATACCAGTATTTCATTAAAATTTTGAGCCTGGGAAAGTCTTGAGTGGTTATTCAGAGAGAGACTATTGCCTTCATGGAGAGTTTCAGTGGAAGGCCTTTGCTGAAGGAGAAAAATATTTCACTAGGAAACATGATGGGCAGTTGTCTAACAACCAAAAAGATATAACAGCATTAAACTGTACCAGGTCATATTCTATTTTTTAACCTATAATGCTTTATCTTAGAATATTCAAAGAATTAGGTAACAGATTGAGAAGAATAGGAAAAAAACTATTTCGAGAAAACTGTGTATCCAAAGGAATGTTTGTGTCATTTGTTTCAGTGCTATCACTCCACAATATAATTTTATAATAACTTTATATATTTTTATAGTATATCTTTTCAACTTCACCATTCTTCCTGCACTAACATATGCCTAAGAGACCTGGGCCCTAAGAAAACAAGATAAGCATGCTATTCAGGTCTCCCAAAGAGGAATTGAAAAAGCTTGGAATATCACGTTTCACTCAAGTGGGAGAAGGAATCCAGAGTTCCGACCTCTGTTGTCGATCAAAAATCAGGGATGCTGTCTCATTTGCCAAGGCTTTGAATATCAGGTGGGCCAGACATGTAATGTGATTTGGAGATGACCACTGGACTAGAGCTGTTACCATCTGGATTCCATGGATGTCAAAAAATGCCTGGCCACTCACCTATGAAATGGTCAGACTTCTTTGTCAAGACACTGAAGGAACGGTTTGAGGTTCTTTGTGTTCCTGGAGTGAGCAGATGCCATTGGGCTACACTGACTTGCGACAGGGACAAATGGAGACATTCTGGCACCCATTCAAGCAAATCAATGAGCAACGGGATGACAAGTGATATAAGTGACACAAGTGATTTTTATAGTAAAATTTTTCATTCAGTTGTCTTTAAGAAAACTCCTCTTCTTGCACCTAATCTTCATATCCAATTATTATCCATGTTACATTTGTCTTTAAGACAACAGATAAAAGAAGATGAATGGAAGGCAATATGAGGAGATAGTGATCTTAGAGTTATATTTACAATTGAAGTAAAACTTTATGAGAATTTAGTGACTTTGAATATGAAAATTAAAGTAAAATGTTAGTAAGATTTAAGGAGTCAGTAATTCGGCTTTGAGAATGAAAGCTTTATTACCAAGCTACTATACTTAAATCACAAGTCTAAAACTTCTCATATCTAGGTAGGGGAAAATTTTACTATATAGCTACTAGGATTATTGTGAAAACTTAGATAATTTACTTAATATACTTGTAAAGGGATCTCTCCTATAAAGTAATTATTAAGTGTTAGGTATTATTATTACCAGCATTATCAATGTCATACCCATTAATCATCATCTATTAACTTTCTAAAGTCTTACAAAATGGACTTTTTTGATTGAATCACAAATGAATTTTCAGATTACATCAAAATTTCTGTGTAAGCAAGTAAAGAGATTTATTCTTATGAAAATAAATTTTCAAATAGTCAAATTGACCAGTGTTTCTCCAACAGAAATGGAGTAATCTTAGAATCCTATTCTAGCTTCACATTCACTTTTTCAGTAATATAAGATAATTAAGTCAATAAAGCTATTCTACTTCTTTTATTAACATGCTAATTTTGGATTACTAATTCAGTAATTTCTTCACAATAAATTAGTCTTCTAAAATATTATTATTCCTATTATAGAAAACACTAAGGCTCTGAGAGATCAGTGATTTATAAAACAAAATCACATTCATTGAAGCAGTGATAAGATTTAGATACATTTTATCACTTTAAATATCATTCTTCATTTTAAACATGACTTTTATTCTTTTCCTTTCTTTTGTACTAGGCATTTAATACAGGGCCTAGCAAAAGCAAGACAAGTGCTCTACTATTTACATTCCTGTCCAATCATTTTGTTATTTGAAATATTTGAAATTAACATATTCTGTTGGGACATTTTGACAGTCCTTAATTGTTACTTATAAATCACTAAGTGATTAATCCTCCATGTTATTGTTTTTATGATACAATAATATGCACAACAGACACCTTCCTCTACCCATGGCAATCTATCATTTAGTTCTAACCTCAAATTTTAATTATTACCATCCTAGCATCTCTTAACATCACAAAAACATTCTACTACTGATACCACCCCTTTGCTCTCAAATATTTTGAATCTTGATAATGAAGAAACATACTGACATTCAAAGGTTGTTTATACATAGAATGTGATAATAAATATTGAATTAAAAATATTGAAGGGGGCTCTTAAGCATCACTGAGGAGGCCTGGGGTCCCCATTCTGAAATTATCAGCCATCTGGACTGATATGTAAAGTTTCAGGAATTCCATACTGCTTGATCCCTATGGTGTCAAAGTTTTCCTGGTTCACCATGGTGGTGCTCAAAAGTTTCAAGGATTTTCCTGATTATACTTGTGGAATCCAGAATTAAATATGGATTTACCACATGCAAGGAAAAGTCCTTAATCTCTGTAATATTTCTCCAATCCTCCTCAACAAATTTCATTTTAAGTTGTGGTATAAAGACATCCATGACTAAATGATCTTTACTGCTATGTAGTACTTGATGTTCCCTGATAGTTTTAGCCATGATCTACAGATAATCTAAGTCAGTGTATTTTGTGGACTGAATCACCAGAATCCTACAACCCAGACTTAGTCTATGGTCAGATTATTTGTTTGAGGACCAAAGACATAGATCTACCATAGAACAAGGCAAAATGAGGCCTTGGATTCTATCTTTGGCCCTACTACCCCAAAAGTAACACAACAATAAAAAAAAACAAATAGGCTATGTGACATTTAATTTCCTGATATTGACATGTTGTTCAGTCCAAAATTGATTCGTAAATATATTCAAGATTCTTTTCTAAACTTCTTTCCAAACTAGATTTTTTTAAAAAGTAAAATATTGAAAAATACATGAAGTAATAAGAGTACATTAATAAAAAAGATCTGATTAAGTATCTTAACAAAATAAAGGCTATCACTTAAGTTTTGGTAAAGTATGGTATTGTTATTTTTATGATCAAAGTAGAGAGCTATTAACATATTAGTGTCCCTGTTCCTACTTCTTTCAAATAAAATGATCTCATGAAAATAAATCTTTGTTTCTATCACAGACACGTGTTTTACCTTCACCTCAGGAAGTGTGACAAATGTTCTACTGAAAATGAGTGCCAAGATTAACTAAAGATTGGTTCAGTGCTCTGTTATTTACTTCAGTGACATTTTAGAGAACCTATTCTGATGTAGAAATTGTTCAGTTCCTAGTCCCTGTTCTTTCAAATTTCTATGAAATGCAGTTTCCATAGATCTCTTTACTATAATAGATGGACAACATTCTGAGATAAAAGGTTTTATTTAGTGCAAATGATGATAAACACTTTTATATCAAAATATTTTACTTTAGAAAAAAAAGTCTGTGCACAAGTGAATGTTGTGAATGTCATAGTAAGACTTGCACAACCACTCAAGAGTAGGACGCGTGCCTAGAAAGTATAATGATCTCTTATTTCCTAGTACTGATACCCTGGCTACCTAAGTGCCACTGAGTAGGGCTTTAGTAGCTTTGCTTGGTTTTGGTTTGGGGGAAGCAACACCCAACAGTGCTCAGGAATGACTTCTAGCTCTGTGCTCAGGTAACACTACTGGTGGGGCCCAGGAGACCAGAGGGAGTGCTAGGGATCAGACTTGGGTTTGATGAGTGCAAGGTAAATGCCCTACGCACTGTATTATCACTGTGGCCTACTTTTTTTTTAAGCTTTTAAGAATAACGTGATATTATTTTTAAATGGCTTTTAAGTGATAATATCATAACATATTCGAGCTGAAAAGGACTTTAGCGATCAACTAACATTGTTACAAGTTTATTAGCACTGTAGCACTGTCATCCTGTTGTTCATGGATTTGCTTGAGTGGGCACCAGTAACATCTCCATTGTGAGACTTGTTGTTACTGTTTTTGGCATATTGAATATACCACAGGTAGCTTGCCAGGCTCTGCCATGTGTGCGGGATACTCTCGATAGTTTGCCGGGCTGTCCGAGAGTCACAGAGGAATTGAACCCTGGTCGGCTGCGTGCAAGGCAATCGTCCTACCTGCTGTGGTCATGGAACGGTTTGTTCAGTTTTACTCAAATGGTCAATATCAGGGATAAAGAATTCTAGTAGTTTCATAGCTAATATAGATATAAAAGTTTTATAAATATAAAATAGTTTTATTTGTAGACCTCAAGGAGTTTCAGTAAGAAGCAGCTGGAGGCGTGAGTACATTTTATTGTATTCTTCAAGAAATAGTTTTATTCTAAGAGAACAATATTCTACCCAAATTAGGTTCAAGAGCTGTCAACAATAAAATAATTCTATCAGCTATTTAAAGTACAATTATTACTGTGAAATACTTGGTAGTCTAACGATGTTTTTATATCATACCAAAACATCTGGACACTTCAATCAACTGAATGGATTTACATTTTATAGACAGAGCCTAAATAATGTAACAAATTTAGAAAAAAATATTAATGACAGGATTACGAGCTATAAATGTCTGAAATTAGCAAAGTTTTAACATAGCATGAATATTTCTCAAAATATTAAAAATAGTAGCTGGAAGATAGCACAAAGGTTAGAAGTGCATAATTTACATGTGTTTGACCATGGGTTTATCCTTAACCCTGCATGGTCACCCAAGCATGACAGGTGTGGCCTGGGGGGTCCTAGCAGCAGGATCAAGGCTTGGGCTTTTGCATTCAACAATCTCACCAGGCAGTGCTGGGAATGACCTCTGAAAATACAGAACCCTGCTTGAGAGACCCCAAAACTGGTGCTATCACATATATTATCCATACATTTCTCTTTGAAGTGCAATTCCCAACATAAAGACACCATGAAGAAGTTTCATGCATGTCTATGTTCATTAGTCAAGATGTGAAAATAAACCAAGTGCTCCAAGACAAAATGATTAGATAAAGAAGTTATGGTATATATACACAATGGAATAGTGTCAGCTATAAGAAAAATGAAGTATTACTTTTTGCTATAATGTGAAGGGAACTTGAGGGTATCAATTCTTAATCAAAAGGAGAATTACATACTGGTTTATCTCACTTGTGTTACATAAGGAAACAAACCCTAGGAATAGACAAAGTCCAATGCAAACAAATACTTAGACTTTGATGATGAAGTGGCTTAACTAAATTGGGAGGGAGTGTAGAGAATGGATATGAATGGACTGTGATAGAGAGATATTGGCACTCTGCTGCTTGGTATGAAGTGATAATATTGAATCCCTTAGACTATATAAATACTTGTATTAGTAAAATTGTGTTATTTAAAAATACTATGTCCCTTAAAATGTATAGTATGAATAAAATGGACTCAAAAAACAAAATTAGGACCATGAATATATTACGTGCTGTTGAAAAGTCACAATTTTATACTTTGGATACCAGAAAGCAGCTGAAGGATTTTAAGAAACATAATGTACAGCAGACCCCACAGTAGATATTATGTTTTCAAAACATGTTAGTGCTTTCCCCTGATTTACTAGAATGATGCAGGGGAGTGATGATACTCTTGATGCAATTTGGGGACACTTTCTATTTAGTTAGTGAATTTAGTACGTATTTCTGTCTAGAGATATAGCATGAAGAACAGAATGCATGTTTTACAAGTGGGAAACCTTGGTTTAATCCCCAGCACCTCATGAGACTTTCCTCCAACACTGTGCAGCTTAATTGCTCATCTGTGTGCCTGGAATAGCATCTGAACATCGTTAGGAATGAACCAAACCAATGCTTACAAAAAGAAAAGGAGGAAGAAGAAGGACAAAAAGAAAGAGGGGGTGGTGGAGGAGGAGGAAAAAAGAAGAAAGAGGAGGAGGAGGCGAAGGAGGAGGAGGAGGAGAGGAGGAGGAATTTCTGTACTAGTTACACTAACTAATTTCTCATTTCCTCTGTATCATATTTGTTCATTATTTTTGCACTGGAGCAATAGCACAGCGGATAGGGCATTTACCTTGCATGTGGCCAACCCGGGTTCAATTCCTCTACCCCTCTCAGAGAGCCCAGAAAGCTATGGAGAGTACCCGGCCCACATGGCAGAGTCTGGCAAGCTATCCGTGGCATATTCAATATGCCAAAAGCAGTAATAATTAGTCTCACAATGGAGATGCTACTGGTGCCCGCTAGAGCATATCGATGAACAATGGGATGACAGTGCTAAAGTGTTACATTTTTCAACAGATGTTTTGATATCTAAGAAATTTTGGATTCAATGGATCTAGAAATTATTTTTAATGTTACACTTATTTTTAACCTGTTTCTTTAATTTAAAAAAACTTAAAAATTTAATGTAGAAAAAAAGTGGAAACTGTTGATGCAAGTCTAAGACTAAAATTGATTAGATAACAAAGTCACAATATTAATATCAATATACATAGAAAATAGATTTATGTGAACATTGTCATATCTGACTCCAGGGTTGGTAAGTCCTTGTCTAAGAATTTATTAAGCTTTTTGTTGCTTCAGCAGGTGTCACAGCCACATGGTCCAGACACTTCCAGATCTATGGTCTGGACCAAGGAGTTGAAGAGGCAGCAGCAGACATGGGTGGGGCATGGGGGCTACTGGTGCTGTTGGAAGTATGGGAGTTGGAGGAGAAGCTACACAACCCGACTCTGAAAAAACACCAGTGTTCAGTTTGGGCACCAGTACCTGAGATTATTTGGAGATTGGTATCTCTGCAATGAGTATTCTTAAGGCTGTGGAGCTGAGTCCTTGGCATAACTATAGTGGTGAGGCGTGAGTGCTGCAAGGTAAATGTTTCCCAAATCATTTCTACTATTTTTTAAAGACTTACCCAAGCTTAGAAAATTCAGTTTTCAATTTAGAAAATCACCATGTAAAAAAGACATATGAGAAAGCAATTGTTTACTAGATTGCAAAGAAAAATTTAATCATAGTTTGATTATTATGAAATATCTTGTAGTCAACATATTAAAAGAAGAAGATAATTTGTCTTGAAAACTTTTTTTTTTTAGCACAGGTAGTTTACATGCTGGGAAGCGATGATGAGGTGCATTGACTGAATGAAACTCACTAAAATGTATAAAGAAGGGCTGGGGAGAAAGTTCAAAGGGCTTCTGTACATGAAAACTTGTGGAAAACCTGGGTTCCACCCCTGCTTCTGCATGAATACTAATGACCTCTGAGCATGAGGCTGATTATAGTTTGGAACATTTCTGAGATGTGGTCCCAGTACAAACAAAATGCATAAAGAGGTATGCAACACAGATGTTTAAGGTGATAGCTCAAAAATTGTTTTATTTTCTATGTGGACAGACCACAAGAGGAATTAGTCTCTGCCCTAAATGGCTTCAGAATTGATGCAGAAGACATCATTTTATAGTAATTATTGTCAGGTTATATGTAAAATATGAAATAAAATGAAACAGCTTCTAGTTTATGTTGTTTTGTTTTCCAAATCTTAAACCTGTAGCTCCAGTATGTGCCACCCACCCTTTTTAGGACCATTACTTTAAGGAGACATTTCTAATCATACTGATTAAACTCTGAAATAATCAGAGGATTCTATTGCTTAGAATCAGCAATCATTGATTCTCCATGGACATTATACTTCAATAGCTAATAGGCATGGATCAAGTATTTTGATATTTAACATCTATCTTGCCTGAGAGGGTAGTTATTTTATTTATAGACCTGACCCTCTGGGCAGATCCTCAGATGTTTTATTCTCCATTCATATATCAAACAAAGAGAGGAAATAGGAGGGGTCTATTGATCTAAAGCATAACATTTTTTCTGTTTAAAATATTTACACTTAGTGGAATTTATATATAAATATGTATAAATAATTTAAGAGTCTAAAATGTAAATAAACGATATATTTTTATATGTAATGCCATATATACATTTTTCATGTTGTTAGTTACTTTGAATTGGTTAGAAATTATGTAGTCATATTCTGAACATTTTCATTAATATTAGCTAAATTAAAAATTGCATGTTCATTATTTAGGATAGACTTAATGTTGACTGTGCTAACTAGTAGCAATAATGGTTATTTAAAACTAATCATCATCATCATAATCATCATCACCATCATCCCGTTGATAGTCAAATTTCTCAAGTGGTCTCAGTAACATCTCCATTCGTCCTAGCCCTGAGATTTTGGAAGACTCTTTACTCGTCCTTCCCATTGATGCTGCATTGGAGGCTCTTTTAGGGTCAGGGGAATGAGACCCAGCTTGTTACTGGTTTTGGCATATTAATATACCATGGGGACCATTGGAGGTTCTCCCATGTGGGCAAGAAACTCCCGGGAGTTTACCAGGTTCTCCCAGAAGAGAAGTAGGCTATAAGATATTGAGGCGTGTAATTCCAGAAGCTTGCTTTTAAGTCTTTGGAGGCTGGCCATTGATGGGATTACATGACTCCGTGGGCAGTCCCTGGGTGTGACTACCTAGCTACTGGGAAATGGGAAATCTGGGCGGAAGAGGCCCAGTCGAAATCTGAGCAGGCAAGAGGCTCTCTGCCTTTATAACTAAGCAAAAATTTTAAGTATGACACCATTTTTAAATGTATGATGAAAAATATTTTCCGTCAGTATCAAATAAACAAATATATCATTTTGCTCAGTTGTTTACTAATAATTCAATGATAATAATTTAAATCAGACATTTAGGATTTGGAATTTTTAGTGCAATAACTAAAAAATTAACTTTCCAACACAGAATGTTCTCACTTATCTGTGCAATATATAACTGAATAAGGAAATATATTGTAGTGAAAGGAGGATGCTTAGATCATCCTTGACCTCAGTGTTTGTTTGGTTTTTGCTTTTTGCATTACACCCAGAGATGCACAGGGGTTACTCCTGGCTCTGAACTCAGGAATCACCCCTGGCGGGGTGCTCAGGGGACCATATAGGATGCTGGGAATCAAACTCGGGTCGGCTTCGTGCAAGGCAAATGCCCTACCCGCTGTGCTATCGCTCCAGCCCCGACCTCAATGTGTAGAGAGAAGGTAATCAGAGAAGATACCAAAGGGGAGAAGAAGAGAACAAGAAGTAATGGGTTAACAGGTGTTGGGGTTTCGGTTATAAAAGTGATATAAGTGAAGTGTATTGCCACATACTCAAAACACAGATTTAACAGAACTGAAAATATGAAATCTAAGCCACAACAACTGAAACTCTGTAATGTGCCTGTCAAGTTGACAGGTGGGGGTGGAGTGGGGGTTGCTTTGTGGAGGGAACTGGAGGATGCTGGTGGAGGGATTATTGTTGAATTGTTATATGCCTAACAGATTATTATCAGTAACTTTGTAAATCATGAATCTAATAAAAATGAACTTTCAGTTCATATGCATATAGATATATATGTATGTATTTGTGTGAGATAAGTAAATATCAGTGTGGATATGCCAATTTTCAAAATTAAATATTACCAGACACTAAAATAACATGGCATGGAGAAAGCAGGTTAGGTGATATCAAAGAGTAGAAGCAAAGGTAAATTATTTTGAATTTTTTTGTGTGTGTACGTGTGTGTGTGTGTGTGTGTGTGTGTGTGTGTGCCTGCCGTACCTAACTGTGCTCAGGAATTACTACTAGTTTAGTGCATTCAGGGATAACACCTTGTGATGCTTGGTGGAAAGTATGGAACCTGAGTGAGTAGTATGCGATGTAAGTGCCTTTCCCACTCTACTATTTCTCCAGCCCTAAGTTTTGAGTGTGTAATAAGTAGGCATTGAGATCTATAATATATAGGTACAATCCTAAATATTGCAATATCCTAAGATCAAATTGGAATTAATTTTATGTTTGTTGATATGTAAAGTATTTTACTGAGCCTTTGTACATTTAAATTGATGATAACAATAAAAACTATGATCTTTAGAATATATGGGGCTCTTGATTATTTTGAAATTCTTTTAGCATTTACTTAAGCAAGCTTTTCAAAGACCACTGGTTTTGCCTGATATTTAGTTTAGTTTTACTGGAATCAAATTTTAATGTTATAACAGATAGGAAGACAAACAAACAAAAGTCCATATAGAAAAAGCTCAGAGAAGGACCAATAGTCCACTGAATGAAAAAGCAGAAATTGTGAAGAAATTATTCTTGGAGTAGTGAACAGCAAGATCGACCAAGGTATGAATGAGTTCGAGGTTTGGAAACTCATCTACAAAAATTTCTGATTGAGTGATCTCATTATGCAAAATTTCACTGGATTTCTCATCCTGAATATTAGGGACAGCTTCCAGGTTGCTCTCATAGGATTGAGGTGTTCACTTCTTCACCTTCATACTAAAAATAGCCCTTATCTGAAAGGAGTGTCTTGTCTGAGACCATAGTCCCTCTCTTGGCTGTAATGTCTTGTGTAAGTACTGACATATGATGAAACAGAGGCAGATCCCACCTTATATTGACATGAACTTTCTTTAAAAAATGTTTCCCAGCTTCAGATATCCCACTGGGGTTGCTGAAGACCTCCAGAGTAGCTACATTGCAGTCCATTTTTATTCCTTTTCCTAATCCTACTTGTCATTCCTTCCAGATATGTTAACCAAGGTGTCTCCCGGACAAATTTGTATATATCAATCTCAGTCTCAGGGTCAGTTTCCTGTGAATCCCAGCATAAAACACCTTGTTAGAAAATTCTTATTATTAACATTCAGTCATAGAAGCAACTATATCAAATTCTAAATGTTCAAAATTAATATTAAAGACTAATTGGTAAAAAAGTATTGAGAGTAAAGAAAAGCATGCTCATAAACATGGCAATTATGTATAATCTTATATATGACATCCTAGTGAAAAAAAAATGGCTTCAAAGTGTTAACACTGCAGAAAAAAATGATGAAATAAAATGACTGTGAATCTTAAAATGCTTGGGTACTTTCAAATTTTTATTGGATGTGTGACTGAAGACATTTTTATGTATCTGAAAAAAATGATCTTGTTAGAATGGGAGATTCAAAGCAAAATTTTTCTTTAAAATTCTTTCTTCCTTAATATCCCTTAGAGAGATCCCAGTCTACATGAATTTGCTTAGTATTTTACTATGGACTAGAGACTTAAAAATTGACACCAAGTGTTTTAAAAATGCAATAGAAAAAGTAGAGTAAAATCAATACTAGTGTGAGGAATGACTTGAGCAGCTTGTATTTTCACAGTGGTCATCAAAAAGTAATTTTATATCCAATAATTTGTATCGATTGTTTGTGAAACTGTAATGCATTATGCCATAAGCCTGGTTGTACAGTTATAAATATATGTACCATTTTGTTGGTCTCGTTTTTTTTTTCTTATTGAGTTCCATTTTCTCTAAAATGAATCTTATTTTGTAGGGGTTTTATGTGAAGGTAAGATTCAAAAATCATGACTATTAATTCAAAATAGCTCCATCCATATAATAGGCCTTCTCCTCACTCACTCCTGAAAGACAAAAGCAAAAAATACAATATATTATACAATGTAAAAGAAAGTATTTTTAAATAATTTTCTGTGTAAACCTCAACTGTTGTGATTCCTGCTGGAATCCACTTTGAAATACCACCTTAAAAGCCTGATTTTATTGTTTAAAAGCCCCCAAAGATATGTATCCTGGGATATATAGAGCATAAAATCTTGTAATAGATCTAGAATTTCTGTCCAGGGCATATGAATCATTATTTCATCAAACTTTGTATTGTTCTTGTCTTTTGCTTATGACAAATGTACCTTTCAATTTTCTGATTTATTTTTCATTCAAAATATATTGTATTTTGAGCCATACTCAAGGCCACTCTCCACATGTTTGAACGAACCTCACACATGAAGGAACCAGCAGAGGAACCCAGGTGTGTGGGACCCAAGGCCAAGATTTTCAAGGCTGCTCGGATCAGGACTGGACATCTTCCACCCAGATTTCCCATTTTCCAGTAGCTGGGCAATCACACCCAGAAACACCCATGGCGCCCCCGGCACCATGCAATTCTATCAACAGCCAACATCCAGAGACTGGTTTTATATCTGACAGATGATACCTATCTGATATTTTATATTTGACATCTTATCCCTCTTGGAGAACCTGGCAAGCCACCGAGAGTTTACTGCCCACATAGGAGAACCTGGCAAGCTCCCTGTGGCATATTCTTACGCCAAATACAGTAACAATGATGGGTCTCATTCCCCTGACCATGAAGAGCCTCTAATGTGTCATTGTTGGGAAGGGCGAGTAAAGAGAGGCTGCTGAAATATCAGGGCTAGGATGAACGGCATTACTGGGCCTGCTCAAGAAAATCGTTGATCAATGGGGTGACAGTATATACATACCTCTTCGAAAATCTGGCAAGCTACTGAGAGTATCTCACCCACAGGGCAGAGCCTGGCAAGCTCCCTGTGGCGTATTTGATATGCCAAAAACAGTAACAATATATCTCACAATGGAGACATTACTGGTGCCTGCTTGAGCAAATCAATGAACAATGCGACGGGACAACAGTGTTACAGTGCTACCCTGTGTTATGATTAGAATTGTGTTCAGCTCCTTCCGCTTTCTAAATTCTTACTCCTAGTGCAACTATATTAGAGATGGGGAAATACAGTGCTAAATTGTCATAATGACTGTTCTAATTCAGTAGGATAGGACATTTGTGCTGTTGTTAAAAAAGATTCTAGAAGTGCAGAGCACTGAGAAAAGAAAAGCACATTATAAAGACAAAGAAGTCCATTCACCATCAACAAACCAAGGACAGGGGCCTCAGATGAAAGCAAACCTGATAGCATCTTTGTCTTGGCCTTTTTGCTTTTTTTTTTTAAGTCTTCAAAATCATTTACATTGTTTTTGCAACCAAATGGTAGCTTTTAAGAAACTTTGAGATACTATCCTTTCACCTTCTAAGCTAGAAGTTAGTCTACCACATTCTGTTTCACAGCTAATGGCAGAAGCCAGAGTCTTGAGTCAGAGACAAAGCCTTTATGATTCACTATAATAAAGACATTATCAGTATATTATCTTGTGCTGGTTCTCTAAACCCCATTTCCCAAAGGATGAGATAAAGAAAGCTGAACCATGTTTGTACATGCATGGGTTGTACAATAACAGAGGAACCTTGAAGGAAGGAAAACAGACTCGTTTAGTGAGGTAAGCACACTCTCTCTTTGCTTTGGAGGCTGTAATTAAACCTGCCCTTTCTTCTGCAGAGAGACACCATTTCTATTTCTATCTCCCAAGACTATTCACTGATATTCAAACATACTTTAAAAGATAATCTTAGAACAAATGCAATCAAGCTCTCTATTACAAGATATGTAAAAAGGGAGAATTGTCTCCCAACACAGATAGTTCTTGTAAAGAAGTGTCTCAGGAAAGACTTTAAACAAAAGATTCAACGTAGAATCTCAGAAATATTACATAAAATGAAACTAAAGCATTATATATTTGAATCCTGGTGTTTATATGATTTATCATAAAATTATTACTAAATAAACTTGCTTTCTAGTTTAACATGCTTCTTTCTAAGTTACAAATCCATGAACAACACAACTAAATTGTTGGGTGAAAATTTTGGTAAACTTAACCTAAGATGCTTACTCAGATAAATTTAGAGAAAATAGTAATTGATAAATGGATCTCTAACAGAATTTTAAAACTTTGGAGATGGAGTCTTGATTTTTATTTTTTCACTTCCATTAGATACAATTATTACTGATCAGTTTCAAAGATCTAGTCAGGTACAATTTGTAAAATTTCTTTTCTCTTTCCTCCAAGGATAGGTTTCCCAGAAATGGATTAAATATATTGATTCAGTCCCTCTCCAGGGCATGTTTTCTACTTGTCATGTGTATAAGGACTTTTTAAGAGGAAATAGTGTTCCCTACCTTTTATTTAATTCTGAAATGATGCTTATCAGAAGCCAAAAATATTAAGTAAAGTGGTTTTAAAAACACTTTAATGATCACTATAACATTATAGAGGTAATTTTGTTGCCTTTGATTGTAACTCAAAATAACACTAGTAATTTTATGTTGGTTGCCAAGTTATATTTGGTACTTATATATGTAGGACTGGAGCCATAGCACAGTGGGTAGGGCGTTTGTCTTGCACGAGGCTGAACTGGGTTCGGTTCCTTCGTCCCTCTCAGAGAGCCCTGCAAGCTATCAAGAGTATCCCGCCTGCATGCCAGAGCCTGGCAAGCTACCCGTGGCATATTCAATATACCAAAAATAGTAACAATAAGTCTCACAATGGACACGTTACTGGTGCCTGCTCAAGCAAATTGATGAACAATGGGACAACAGTGCTACAGTGCAAGTGCAATTATATATGTGTTCATAACAATGGAGAAGCCACATATTGTATTGAAGAGGAGGGCAAGTTAAGAGTCAAGAACTGAAGGGCAGGTTAAGGGTTAACCGCTGAAGTTGCCCTTTGTAACTACTTGACTGCTTTGAAAGATGTCTTCAGGACCTTCCGCTGGGCAGGACTCTGTCACCAAATGGGCCAACAAACTGCCCTGAGGAACTGTAAACAAACATTTGCTCGGAATGGTCAACAAATGTTGAAATTAGCATATTAAGTGAAATAGGTGTGGTTTTTCCCTTTTGTATGGTTTTCCTATGGTTTCCTATGGTTTTCCTATTGATCCAATACCTGTGATTTTCTTTGATATGTATGATTCTCCTTTGATTCAATACATGTAATTTTCCCCCAATATGTGTGATCCCCTTTGATATATAGATGTGATTCCCTTTGATATGTGAGATTTTCATTTGTCAACAAATGTTTAGATATGCAAATTAAGTGACCTATGTGATTCCCTTTGATATGTGAGATTTTCATTTCTCCCCCAAAAGGGTATAAATACAGCCTGCTTTTTGGAGGTCGGGGCCTTCAGTTATGCCACGCTATTGAGGCACAATTGAAGGTCCCAATATAGCTATATTGGCTTAAATAAACCCCATGCATTTGCAGAAAGAGTTGTCTTGGTTTTGTTCTTTTGTCTCTCCGAGCCTCCCCCGGGCAGAGATCTGCCGCCCCTAACAGTATGAGATTATCTTTCTTAAAAAACTGGCTTTTTGAAATTGATAAGGCACACTATTAAAAATTATAAAAATTTCAAAACAATGGCAAGTACAATCTGTTGTACTAAATTTTACATTTTAAAGTTTTAAAACTCTTCATCTTTAAATGAATTCATTCTATCTCTTCTAAAACCCACACTAAAGTTGTTTGTTGATGTTGTGTTTTGTGTGTGTGCATGTTGTTTGTGTGTTGTGTGTTTGGGGTACAGTCAGCAGTGCTCAGTGCTTGCTCCTGCCTCTGTGAGCAGGGATCATTCCTGGAAGGTTTCAGGGGACAAACAGGGTGTCAGGTATTGGACTCAGATAGTCTGTGCCCAAGGCAAACACCTTCCCTGCTAAAATGTCTCTCAGCTCCACCCTCTGCATGTTCATTGTATAATCTTGTTAGTCTGGTCTTGCTTTCCAGAAAGGTCTGGAGAGAATTTTTTTTTTTTTGAAGGTCTGCCACAGTGTGATTTGTGGCATCTCACTGAAGAAGTGGGCAACCTCAAGTCCACTAGTATTACTGTTATACAGAAGATAAAACTGGACTCTAACATTTATGTTTATTTAAGCAGCAATCTGTTGTACTAAATTTCACATTTGATTGTAGAACATATTCCTGCAAAAACAGAGAAGTCACTTCTCAGAATACAAGGGAATGCTGCTTTTATCTTTCATTTGTTCTCTTAGATGATCCTTCCTCCCCTTCTTTCTGTTAGCAGTTAACTCCGAAGCATTTTCAATCATCTCAGCTTTTCCAAAATTCATTTTTTAGAGTCAGATAAAAATTTCATTTATGCTATTATTGACCACTAATTCTTTGCTTTTAGATACAAAATAGACCTAAATATACTGAAGCTACAAATGTCTCTGGCATTTCTATTACTTTCTCTCAAAAAGATCTTTTCTTAAACTTAAAAAAAATATTGCAGCTTAAGTAGTCTGGTTACAATAGTGCTTAATTGTATCATATTAATAGACAAATTCCTGCTCATCATGAAAGCGCCATGAACTCCTACCCATGTCCTCAAGATGCACTGCTGGTGTCACCAGGGTTCTCAGGGCTTATGGAGCCTTCAGGTCCTTAAACTGTAATGCAGGAGGGCCTCTAGGGCTACATTTAGTCTTGCTGGGGGAACTCGTGGATCTTATCCCAGCTTTTGTGCATGTTGACTAAGCATGTGCCCTAACTGCTATACTATCTCTTGGCTCTGTTTTTGTTTTATTTTTTTGTTTTGTTGTACTGTGAAATGTATAATCACTCTTTCGCAAGCCCCATGTTTATATTTACATTTAAATGTAGAGATAAGAAACTTACTTATATTTCGATGAAGAAATAATTTAGAAAATAAAACTTTTATTAACAATAGAAAAATTCTAAAATATTGCTGTGTATGGTAGTTAGAAGTCATTTAATTCTTATAAATGAGGAAACATAAGCAACATACTTTTAAAAAAATGAGAGAAATGAAAACTTAGACTAAAACGCATTGTTACAGGCCAGAGCAGTCATCCAGCAGATAGGGAATTACCTTGCATGTATCTGACCTGGGCTTCATACTCTGTACTGCATATGGTACCCCAAGCCCCATCAGGAGAGCAGAGCCAGGAATAAGCCTTGAGGGCTGCTAGGTGTGGCCCCCTACAGAAAATAAATCATTGTCATCATCATCATCATCATCATCATCATCATCATCATCATCATCATCCCGTTGATTGTCGAATTTCTCGAGCTGTCTCAGTAACGTCTCCATTTGTCCTAGCCCTGAGATTTTAGAAGCCTCTCTTTACTCGTCTTTCCCAAGGATGCCACATTGGAGGCTCTTTCAGGGTCAGGGGAATGAGACCCAGCATTGTTACTGGTTTTGGCATACGAATGCACCATGGGGAGTTTGCCAGGCTCTCCCATGTGGGCAGAAAACTCTTGGTAGCTTGCCAGGTTCTCACAGAGGGAGAAGTAGGCTATAAGATGTCTTCCAGGAGCTTGGTTTTATAATCTCTGGATATTGGCCGTTGGTGGGATTACACAGTACTGGGGGCAGTCCCTGGGTGTGACCACCTAGCTATTGGAAAATGGGAAATCTGGGTGGAAGAGGACCAGTCCTGACCCAAGCAGGCTTGGAGGTCTCAGCCCCGAGTGCCACACACCTGGTTCCTCTGCTGGTATCTTCATGCATGAGGCTCATCCAAACGTGTGGAGAGGGGCCTTGAGCATTGCTGTGGCTAAGTCTCCGGAAGTCTTTGGCCGCCGGGAGCTCTGCTCGGGGTGGGGAGGGAAAAGAAAAAACAGAAAATGAATAAATAAATGAAAAAATAAACAAACAAACAAATAAATAAATTGTCATCATTTGATCCAAAAGGCAAATACCTGGGTGGAGAGAGAGTACAGCAAGTAAGGTACATGCCTTATGTGGTGCCACTAGATCAGTGCTACATACCGCCAGGAACGAACTGAACACAGAGCCTGAGTAAACCATAGCACAGCTATGAGCTGTGTGTGGCCCCAAACAAAAAATAAACAAGCAAAAAAAAAGCACTTAACTTTGAATAAATAGACATAGAGATGAAAATATGCATTGAAAAGTGCAGATAAGCCTGCATTAAGCCATCCTTCCAGATTTGACTCCCTCAAATGAAACAAACAAAACAAATCAAAACTGCAGAAACAGATAAAAGACTCAAGAAAATGAAACTAATTGAGCCTGTAGCTAATATTTGTACAGGTATTTGGAGGTATTTCTTCCAAATACAGGTATTTCGGAAAAAGTATATTATTTCTCCATAACTTGATTTGTGGTGGAATAAAACCGTAAACATTATGCCTTTCCATGTTAAAGTGTGGTCACCTAACTTTAAAGTTCCAGTTACAACTTTCCATGTCTCTTTTATTGCTCTATATGTCTCTCAATCAGCTCAACCCATTGCTTTAGGATTCTGCTACATGAAGCATTCAAGAAAAAGAATAAAAAGAAAGAGTTAGACATGGTTAAACCTTGTCTACTGTTTAATTCTCATTAGTTCTGTCCAGAATTTATTAACGTCTCAGCACATGGGCCAATGCTTGTTTATGTAATGGTTAAGATATTCTCCTGTTTGAAGATTCAAGAATAGATCAAGAAAAGCCCCCAAGGCTCCTTCCAGGCCTACTGTAGTGTTTGCTATTGAATTCATAAAATTATGCCCTTCAGGGTAAAATCACCAAGCAGCAGAGAGAGATGAAACATTTATTTAAAATGTATAAGATGGCACAATGTCAGGTAGCAGCATATATTAAAATATATGGAATTTCCAGGTCTGTCAGCAAGTTGCTTTGCTCTTATTTATGTGTCATAGAATACATAGGAAAGAAGATTGCAAGAATAGTACAGCTTTCAGATTTATGGCATTTTAACAAATAACATCTTCATTTGCATTGGTTAGAAATTACATAATATTAGAGCTATCTTTCCTAGTAGTTTGTGTGTACTCTTTAAAGGCAGACTACACATATGCCTCATTTTATCAGTATTATAAGCATTTAGGCAAATGTTTTTATTGGAGTAATTCTTAAAGACTGATATCTGTTCGGATAATTGAGGCAATAAGTACATTGCCAGTTATGGCAGGAATAAATATATAATTGCTATAGTTGTCCGGTGATAGGTAGGAAGATAGATTGATCTATAGATAAACAGACAGGATAGACTGATCTACAGATTAAGCAGACAGGAAGGGCAGTTTGTGGGATCTTTCAATACAGAATGCTGGCCCCAGTAGTTGGAATGCTGTCCCCATGGGTGTTCTGGATCTGTTTTCTCTCTCATTCTCTAGGAAGGACTTCATGTTGGGAAAGCTCTTTACAAAGAGCTCTTTACAAAGTATCTCAATATAGGACATTGCACAGAGTCTTTTCCACTTTTTAAGGTATCTTCTGATTGCCAATCTGTAAAATTACAGGTTGGTCAATAGATATACTTCATCTGAGCTGTTGTTAGAAATTGGCTAATAAAGTATTATTCACTATCTTACATTTACATTGATATTTGCCTTTTCATTATTTTGTTTACTCATTCACAAAGTAAGGTTTCATTAAACACTACCAGGTTTTGTTCTTAGGCAAGTAAATGACAAGATAGGGGGGAGGAGATGTTTTTTGATCTTCACTTAGCTCACATATATAACATAAGCTTATGCTCATTTAAAAAATCACCAAAGCATGACATGAAAATGTGGTGAATATCCAAATTTAAAAAATTACATGAAGGTAGATTTTTACCTGCTCATAAGTATAAGATACGTTCCTCATAATAGAGGCAGAGAATGGAGTGGAGATACCTTACAGAGGTGAAGTGCTTGCTTTTGCATATATTAGAGCCAGGTTTGCTCCCAGACACTAGATGTGGTTCTCTTAGTCCTGCCAGGAATGTCCCTGAGTGCAGAGCCAGGAGTAAACCCTGAGCACTTACAAGTTTGGCCTAAAGGACCCTGTCCCCAAAAGAAGAGGCAAGTTAATGATTTGAGGTCAGAGTCAATATAGATCTTAAGGTTGATGTTTCAACAACAGAATCTGTGTAATCCTACTACCCCTAAACGTAATTTCCAGAAGTATTTAACATTTTAAAAGTTAGTATTTTCACTTTTGTTTTCTTTCATCTAATGATTAATATTTTAGCAGACTCAGTAATAAAGAAACAACATTGTCTTTAGCACTAGTTAGGGAATTAATGTTATTATTAATTGGTTATTGTGCTATAAACAAGACTTTAAATGTCATTTTCCATTGGTGCTTATATTTTTTGCCAAGCAAAGAGTAAACTAATGGTAATCTATTCATCTTTCTGTTTGTTAGGCCTACTTACTAACAAAAGTCATGTCTGATATAGTCCTGAGCACTATATACAGTTAGAGGGACAATAATTGGAATTCTTATTAATGTATAAGGTTCATAAATAATTAAATCATAGTTTTTGTAGTGTTTATCATGTAAATCAATAATTGCTTTCATAGAAAGTCCTTACTTTCTAATAGCACCACATAAAGCACTTATTGAGAGTTTACTCATCTCTTTCTCACTTGGGAACTGAACTTATGATTTAGAGATGCTGTGCAGATTTTTTATTGTATCTTTAAAGAAACTATAGCAGTAGATTTAAAATTCAAATAATCAGATTCAAAGCTGAATGGACAGTATAATATTTAGCTAACTCCAGAGAAAATAAGTACACAGAAATATTTCTTTATGAAAGTATGAATCATGTATCAGTCTTTATGTATTAAAAATTATAAAACAACTGCAAGATTTTGATTATGCATGGAGATAATGATGGTGCAATAATGCATTTCCCAGAATGAAAGCAAGTAATATCTGTAAATGGTGGCTGGTAGAAGAAAGAAAACACATTGCTTCAATCAATACACAGATAGTCTGTAATGTAAAGATTAGGATCAGAATATTTAAAAATTTAATACTTTGCCACTCCGTATAGCACTTTGGAAGTCAATATCTTTGGAAACCTGGCCCATTTCCCTTCTTTGAAAGCATTATATATTTAAGGTTTTTAAATTATTTATCTAGTCCATGTGATTAAAAATGAAAAAGTTAGTCCATCCATTATCTCCCGCAGCTGCTGTCTAGATATTAGTACTCCCCCCTCCTTTAGATCCTTGATTTTTCTCTTTCTGTTATTGAAGAAGCTCAATACATACATTAACAGAGCAAAACAAAACCTCAAGTAATCACTAACGTTAGAGGAAGTTACTTAAATTTGGGGCAGAGGTCACTGTCTCTGTTAATAATATACTAAAATATTATTATTTGATTGTGTTTTATTATAGACCATATAATTTAGTTAATTGCAAGAAGGCATAGAATATTTCCAGGTCAATTGTAGTTGAGAGTTTTATTTATCTTTTAAAAAATTATTCTCAACGTTAGTCTGAGGTAAAGACATTAATAATAATATTCTTACAATATATACTTCATTTATTGAGGGTACAGTAATTTACAAGGTTCTAAATATTTTTTTTAGGAGTCCCTGTTCCAACACCCCCCTCACATAACAAAACTGTCACTATCTGTCCAC